>NC_051310.1:135952831-136277765 GCF_015220235.1 Choloepus didactylus | reverse complement strand
ATTCCAACAACCTACTTTGCAGACTTGGAAAAGCTAGTTATCAAATTTATTTGGAAAGGGAAGATGCCTCGAATTGCTAAAGACACTTTAAAAAAGAAAACGAAGTGGAGACTTACACTCCCTGACTTTGAAGCTTATTATAAAGCCACAGTTGCCAAAACAGCATGGTACTGGCACAAAGATAGACATATAGATCAATGGAATCGAATTGAGAATTCAGAGATAGACCCTCAGAATCTATGGCCGACTGATCTTTGATAAGGCCCCCAAAGTCACCGAACTGAGCCATAATGGTCTTTTCAACAAATGGGGCTGGGGAGAGTTGGATATCCATATCCAAAAGAATGAAAGAGGACCCCTACCTCACCCCCTACACAAAAAAATTAACTCAAATGGACCAAAGATCTCAATATAAAAGAAAGTACCATTAAACTCCTAGAAGATAATGTAGGAAAACATCTTCAAGACCTTGTATTAGGAGGCCACTTCCTAGACTTTACACCCAAAGCACAAGCAACAAAAGAGAAAATAGATAAATGGGAACTCCTCAAGCTTAGAAGTTTCTGCACCTCAAAGGAATTTCTCAAAAAGGTAAAGAGGCAGCCAACTCAATGGGAAAAAATTTTTGGAAACCATGTATCTGACAAAAGACTGATATCTTGCATATACAAAGAAATCCTACAACTCAATGACAATAGTACAGACAGCCCAATTATAAAATGGGCAAAAGATATGAAAAGACAGTTCTCTGAAGAGGAAATACAAATGGCCAAGAAACACATGAAAAAATGTTCAGCTTCACTAGCTATTAGAGAGATGCAAATTAAGACCACAATGAGATACCATCTAACACCGGTTAGAATGGCTGCCATTAAACAAACAGGAAACTACAAATGCTGGAGGGGATGTGGAGAAATTGGAACTCTTATTCATTGTTGGTGGGACTGTATAATGGTTCAGCCACTCTGGAAGTCAGTCTGGCAGTTCCTTAGAAAACTAGAGATAGAGCTACCATTCGATCCAGCGATTGCACTTCTCGGGATATACCCGGAAGATCGGAAAGCAGTGACACGAACAGATATCTGCACGCCAATGTTCATAGCAGCATTATTCACGATTGCCAAGAGATGGAAACAACCCAAATGTCCATCAACAGATGAGTGGACAAATAAAATGTGGTATATACACACGATGGAATACTACGCGGCAGTAAGAAGGAACGATCTGGTGAAACATATGACAACATGGATGAACCTTGAAGACATAATGCTGAGCGAAATAAGCCAGGCACAAAAAGGGAAATATTATATGCTACCACTAATGTGAACTTTGAAAAATGTAAAACAAATGGTTTATAATGTAGAATGTAGGGGAACTAGCAGTAGAGAGCAATTAAGGAAGGGGGAACAATAATCCAAGAAGAACAGATAAGCTATTTAACGTTCTGGGGATGCCCAGAAATGACTATGGTCTGTTAATTTCTGATGGATGTAGTAGGAACAAGTTCACTGAAATGTTGCTATAGTATGTAACTTTCTTGGGGTAAAGTAGGAACATGTTGGAAGTTAAGCAGTTATCTTAGGTTAGTTGTCTTTTTCTTACTCCCTTGCTATGGTCTCTTTGAAATGTTCTTTTATTGTATGTTTGTTTTCTTTTTAACTTTTTTTTTCATACAGTGATTTGAAAAAAGAAGGGAAAGTTAAAAAAAAAAAAAAAGAAAAAAGACAAACAAGGAAAAAAAAAAAAAAAAACAACGATGTAGTGCCCCCTTGAGGAGCCTGTGGAGAATGCAGGGGTATTCGCCTACCCCACCTCCATGGTTGCTAACATGACCACAGACATAGGGGACTGGTGGTTTGATGGGTTGAGCCCTCTACCATAAGTTTTACCCTTGGGAAGACGGTTGCTGCAAAGGAGAGGCTAGGCCTCCCTGTATTTGTGCCTAAGAGTCTCCTCCTGAATGCCTCTTTGTTGCTCAGATGTGGCCCTCTCTCTCTGGCTAAGCCAACTTGAAAGGTGAAATCACTGCCCTCCCCCCTACGTGGGATCAGACACCCAGGGAAGTGAATCTCCCTGGCAACGTGGAATATGACTCCCGGGGAGGAATGTAGACCCGGCATCGTGGGATGGAGAACATCTTCTTGACCAAAAGGGGGATGTGAAAGGAAATGAAATAAGCTTCAGTGGCAGAGAGATTCCAAAATGAGCCGAGAGATCACTCTGGTGGGCACTCTTACGCACACCTTAGACAACCTTTTTTAGGTTCTAAAGAATTGGGGTAGCTGGTGGTGGATACCTGAAACTATTAAACTACAACCCAGAACCCATGAATCTCGAAGACAGTTGTATAAAAATGTAGCTTATGAGGGGTGACAGTGGGATTGGGAATGCCATAAGGACCAAACTCCACTTTGTCTAGTTTATGGATCGATGTGTAGAAAAGTAGGGGAAGCAAACAAACAGACAAAGGTACCTAGTGTTCTTTTTTACTTCAATTGCTCTTTTTCACTCTAATTATTATTCTTGTTATTTTTGTGTGTGTGCTAATGAAGGTGTCAGGGATTGATTTAGGTGACGAATGTACAACTATGTAATGGTACTGTAAACAATCGAAAGTACAATTTGTTTTGTATGACTGCGTGGTATGTGAATGTATCTCAATAAAATGATGATTAAAAAAAAAAAAAAAAAAAAAAATCTTCCCACAAATAAATGCCCAGGGCCAGATGGCTTCACAGGGGAATTCTACCAAACTTTCCAGAAAGAACTGACACCAATCTTACTCAAACTCTTTCAAAACATTGAAGAAAATGGAACACTATCTAACTCATTTTATGAAGCTAACATCAATCTAATACCAAAACCAGGCAAAGATGCTACAAAAAAGGAAAACTACCGGCCAATCTCCCTAATGAATATAGATGCAAAAATCCTCAACAAAATACTTGCAAATAGAATCCAAAGCCACATTAAAAAAATCATACACCATGACCAAGTGGGGTTCATTCCAGGCATGCAAGGATGGTTCAACATAAGAAAAACAATCAATGTATTACAACACATTAAAAACTCAAAAGGGAAAAATCAATTGATCATCTCAATAGATGCTGAAAAAGCATTTGACAAAATCCAACATCCGTTTTTGATAAAAACACTTCAAAAGGTAGGAATTGAAGGAAACTTCCTCAACATGATAAAGAGCATATATGAAAAACCCACAGCCAGCATAGTACTCAATGGTGAGAGACTGAAAGCCTTCCCTCTAAGATCAGGAACAAGACAAGGATGCCCACTGTCACCACTGTTATTCAACATTGTGCTGGAAGTGCTAGCCAGGGCAATCCGGCAAGACAAAGAAATAAAAGGCATCCAAATTGGAAAAGAAGAAGTAAAACTGTCATTGTTTGCAGACGATATGATCTTATATCTAGAAAACCCTGAGAAATCGACGATACACCTACTAGAGCTAATAAACAAATTTAGCAAAGTAGCGGGATACAAGATTAATGCACATAAGTCAGTAATGTTTCTATATGCTAGAAATGAACAAACTGAAGAGACACTCAAGAAAAAGATACCATTTTCAATAGCAACTAAAAAAATCAAGTACCTAGGAATAAACTTAACCAAAGATGTAAAAGACCTATACAAAGAAAACTACATAACTCTACTAAAAGAAATAGAAGGGGACCTTAAAAGATGGAAAAATATTCCATGTTCATGGATAGGAAGGCTAAATGTCATTAAGATGTCAATTCTACCCAAACTCATCTACAGATTCAATGCAATCCCAATCAAAATTCCAACAACCTACTTTGCAGACTTGGAAAAGCTAGTTATCAAATTTATTTGGAAAGGGAAGATGCCTCGAATTGCTAAAGACACTCTAAAAAAGAAAAACGAAGTGGGAGGACTTACACTCCCTGACTTTGAAGCTTATTATAAAGCCACAGTTGCCAAAACAGCATGGTACTGGCACAAAGATAGACATATAGATCAATGGAATCGAATTGAGAATTCAGAGATAGACCCTCAGATCTATGGCCGACTGATCTTTGATAAGGCCCCCAAAGTCACCGAACTGAGCCATAATGGTCTTTTCAACAAATGGGGCTGGGAGAGTTGGATATCCATATCCAAAAGAATGAAAGAGGACCCCTACCTCACCCCCTACACAAAAATTAACTCAAAATGGACCAAAGATCTCAATATAAAAGAAAGTACCATAAAACTCCTAGAAGATAATGTAGGAAAACATCTTCAAGACCTTGTATTAGGAGGCCACTTCCTAGACTTTACACCCAAAGCACAAGCAACAAAGAGAAAATAGATAAATGGGAACTCCTCAAGCTTAGAAGTTTCTGCACCTCAAAGGAATTTCTCAAAAAAGGTAAAGAGGCAGCCAACTCAATGGGAAAAAATTTTTGGAAACCATGTATCTGACAAAAGACTGATATCTTGCATATACAAAGAAATCCTACAACTCAATGACAAAGGTACAGACAGCCCAATTATACAATGGGCAAAAGATATGAAAAGACAGTTCTCTGAAGAGGAAATACAAACGGCCAAGAAACACATGAAAAAATGTTCAGCTTCACTAGCTATTAGAGAGATGCAAATTAAGACCACAATGAGATACCATCTAACACCGGTTAGAATGGCTGCCATTAAACAAACAGGAAACTACAAATGCTGGAGGGGATGTGGAGAAATTGGAACTCTTATTCATTGTTGGTGGGACTGTATAATGGTTCAGCCACTCTGGAAGTCAGTCTGGCGGTTCCTTAGAAAACTAGATATAGAGCTACCATTCGATCCAGCGATTGCACTTCTCGGTATATACCCGGAAGATCGGAAAGCAGTGACACGAACAGATATCTGCACGCCAATGTTCATAGCAGCATTATTCACAATTGCCAAGAGATGGAAACAACCCAAATGTCCTTCAACAGATGAGTGGATAAATAAAATGTGGTATATACACACGATGGAATACTACGCGGCAGTAAGAAGGAACGATCTGGTGAAACATATGACAACATGGATGAACCTTGAAGACATAATGCTGAGCGAAATAAGCCAGGCACAAAAAGAGAAATATTATATGCTACCACTAATGTGAACTTTGAAAAATGTAAAACAAATGGTTTAGAATGTAGAATGTAGGAGAACTAGCAGTAGAGAGCAATTAAGGAAGGGGGAACAATAATCCAAGAAGAACAGATAAGCTATTTAACGTTCTGGGGATGCCCAGAAATGACTATGGTCTGTTAATTTCTGATGGATGTAGTAGGAACAAGTTCACTGAAATGTTGCTATATTATGTAACTTTCTTGGGGTAAAGTAGGAACATGTTGGAAGTTAAGCAGTTATCTTAGGTTAGTTGTCTTTTTCTTACTCCCTTGTTATGGTCTCTTTGAAATGTTCTTTTATTGTATGTTTGTTTTCTTTTTAACTTTTTTTTTCATACAGTTGATTTAAAAAAAAAAAAAAAAGAAGGGAAAGTTAAAAAAAAAAAAAAGAAAAAGAAAAACAAGGAAAAAAAAAAAAAAGATGTAGTGCCCCCTGGAGGAGTCTGTGGAGAATGCAGGGGTATTCGCCTACCCCACCTCCATGGTTGCTAACATCACCACAGACATAGGGGACTGGTGTTTTGATGGGTTGAGCACTCTACCATAAGTTTTACCCTTGGGAAGACGGTTGCTGCAAAGGAGAGGCTAGGCCTCCCTATATTTGTGCCTAAGAGTCTCCTCCTGAATGCCTCTTTGTTGCTCAGATGTGGCCCTCTCTCTCTGGCTAAGCCAACTTGAAAGGTGAAATCACTGCCTTCCCCCCTACGTGGGATCAGACACCCAGGGGAGTGAATCTCCCTGGCAACGTGGAATATGACTCCCGGGGAGGAATGTAGACCCGGCATCGTGGGACGGAGAACATCTTCTTGACCAAAAGGGGGATGTGAAGGGAAATGAAATAAGCTTCAGTGGCAGAGAGATTCCAAAACGAGCCGAGAGATCACTCTGGTGGGCACTCTTACGCACACTTTAGACAACCCTTTTTAGGTTCTAAAGAATTGGGGTAGTTGGTGGTGGATACCTGGAACTATCAAACTACAACCCAGAACCCATGAATCTCGAAGACAGTTGTATAAAAATATAGCTTATGAGGGGTGACAATGGGATTGGGAAAGCCATAAGGACCAAACTCCACTTTGTCTAGTTTATGGATGGATGTGTAGAAAAGTAGGGGAAGGAAACAAACAGACAAAGGTACCCAGTGTTCTTTTTTACTTCAATTGCTCTTTTTCACTCTAATTATTATTCTTGTTATTTTTGTGTGTGTGCTAATGAAGGTATCAGGGATTGATTTAGGTGATGAATGTACAACTATGTAATGGTACTGTAAACAATCCAAAGTACGATTTGTTTTGTATGTCTGTGTGGTATGTGAATATATGTCAATAAAATGATGATAAAAAAAAAAAAAAAAAAAAAAAAAAAAAAAAAAAAAAAACAGTGATCAGGGGAGGGGAGTTTCAATGCTTTGTTTACAATACCAATCTTTCCCTCTCCTCCCGCTGGGGAGGTCTGATGACTTTTAACATCTGTCTCAGTCATGCAGGTTGCAGCATGACTTGCTCTCAAAGTAGAGGAGGGGGCAGGGCCCTTGGCCCTCACAACATAATTCTTAGCTTCAAAGAGTTTATATTCTAGTTAGAATATACTTATAGCAGGGCACAATATAAGACAGTAGTATTTAAAGCACTTATCAATGATCTTAATAAAGGAATGAAAATGCTAGAAAATTTTAAAAAGCAGATAGATAATGACTTAAGAAGACCTTATAGAAGAGATGATGCTTATAAGTCCTTTGAATAAGAAAGTAGCATTTGAATAAATAAAGCTTTGAACTAGTTTTTTAGAAAAAAAAAAAAAAAAAAAAAAAAGAAAAGAGGTGTTGAGGATGGAAATACAGGAGATACAGATTTTGAAGTAGGTTGATGAATTCAGTTTTGGCCATGTTGTAGAATACAATAAAAACTAATTACTTGGGATGATTATCTGGTATGTGAATATATCTCAATAAAATTGCATAAAAAGAGAAAAATGCAGTATATGCATACAATGGAATATTATTCAGCCTTAAAAAGGAATGATAATGTGAGATATTGATTCATTATCATGGACAGAACACATGCTATGTGAAATTAGGAACCCCCTACTTTATAAGTCAAGCCCTTGATCTTGGGCGAAAATTATGGTTGTAAAGGGGAGGCTAAACCCACCTATAATTATGCCTAGGAGTAACCTCCAGAGAACCTCTTTTGTTGCTCAAATATGTATTTTCTCTCTCTAAGCCCAAGTCTGCAAATAAATTCATCACCTTCCCCCCAACATGGGATAGGAACCCCCAGGTGAGTGAATCTCCCTGGCGACGTGGGATATGGATTCCAGAAATGACCCTGACCCTGGCATCGAGGGGTTGAGAATGCCTTTTTTGACCAAAAAGCAGAAAAGAAAGGCAAAAAATAAGGTTTCAGTGGCTAAAACTTGGAGGATCCTCCTATGCAAGCTTCAGCTAGATATCCCAAATGACCACATATGATAAGCCCAAGTCAACAGTAGCCCTGAAAACACTAAAGAATACCCGGTCCCTATTTGAGACTCTATAAAAGTTTCACTTACTAAGTTTATTCTTCAGAAACTTAAATCCTCCAGAGAGCTCCTATGCCAGCGAAATCCCAAAACCCAGAGGCAACAGCCTCTTCAAGAACATCAGCTAATTGTGTCCTCTTTTCACATAATGTTGACACCCCTTTTCAACATGAACAGGTTAGGGCGGTCACAGCCTAGACATCCCTAGATTGGGAAAGTGATTAAACTAGAGGAAGGGATAACAACAGACAAGATAGAATTTAACAAAGGATTATGAATACTAAATCTCTACACAGTTTTCTTTTTCTTAATTGCTAGGGTATTAGAATAGCTAGAAGGAAAGAACTGAAATGGTGAAACTGTAACTCATAACATTCTTTGAAATTTGCTCTTTAATTACCTGTTAAATTGCACTTGGAAAGTTATCACTTCTATGTAAATACGTTATATTTCACAATAAAAAAAAGAGAGAGATTGGCCCTAATATTTGCTCAAGATCACAGTTCTTTGCTATGCCTCAGACTTATTTAAAAAGACTTAACTGCAAATAAAGACTGTAATTTAGTTAACAGTACTGTACCAATGCTAATTTCTTAGTTCTGATAAATATACCATGGCTTTGTAAGATGTTAACACTGGGTGAAGCTGGATGAAGGGTATACTGGACTCTCTCTACTCTCGTCAACTTTTCTGTAAACGAAAAGTATTCAAAATTAAAAATTAAAAAAGAGGAATGTAGTTCTGATACATGTGACAAAATGAATGACTCTTGAAGACTTTGTGTTGAGTGAATTCAGCAAGATAGAAAAGGACCAATATTGCATGATCTCACCAATATGAAATCACTAGAATAAGCAAATTCACAGAGTCAGAAAAATACAGGTTACCAGGGCTATGGGTGAGCATAGAGAATGGGGAGTTACAGAGTTTCTATCTGGAATGATGGAATATGGAATTTAATTAACGCACTGAGTTATAAATTTGAATGTGGTTTAAAGGGCAAATTTTAGATTATATCTAGGTTATGAGAATGAAAATTAAACAAATGAAAAATACAAACAGGAATCCCTAATGTATACTGTGGACTATAGTTAATAGTATGATTATAATGATATTCTTTTATCAATTGTAACAAATGTACCCTACCAATGTAAGGCGATAATGGCATTGGGGGTAGGTATACAGGATCTCTGTATTTTCTGCATGATTTTTCTGTAAACCTACAAATTTTCTAATAAGAAATAAAAAAGATGAAATTGTTTACAAAACAAAATTTTATATGAAAAAATTAATTACTTGAAAGCGTTAAATAAAAACAACTTGGGTTACAAAGTGCAAGTCCAAATTTTAATTATTGGATTCAACTGACATAAATTTAGTCTGTCAGATTACTATAAAAGTCTCTAAACACTTACTCTCAATTTGTGTACTTATCTTGTTCCAAACTAGTAACACACAATTTGTAGAACACACTCTGAGTAGCATTGATATAAATCACTCCAGATTTCAAAAGTTCCATCATCTTTTAAACCAAACATAAACTCTGACAATTGTTCTCTAAATTCTCTACCAGTTAGCTCAATCTCACCTGTCTGTAACAGTCAACCTCTTTCCTTCTCTCCCACAAAAGCTACTGTTTTTAACCCTTTCCCTTTGCCTCTGTTTGCCCAAAGCATCCCAATACATCTCATTTATGTTATGATACATCACAACTGAAATCCTTGTTTTCCTTAGAAAGCTTTCCTAAAACAACCTTACCTAATCTTTACCTCTTTGGCAATTGTATTGTTTGTATTTATTAGTACAAACTTACATTATTTGTATTGTCTCCTTTAGTAAAGCATAAATTGCTTCAGAGTAAAGCCTTATTTTTAAACCAAAGCTTAAACCAAATAACAATACAAAGTATGTAAGTAATTGCTCGCTTGACTGTCTAAGAGTATCTGTGTATGGCGTGGGGGTGGAGGGATACAGAACTAGTGTCTATGAGAGTTTGCATTCACTTTTCTCCCATGCCCTGCTTTCTCTTATTTTCTTCTAGGCCTATCTCCATTAACTCTGGACCCTAAAACAGCCCACCCAAATCTGGTGCTCTCCAAAAACCAAACCAGTGTATGGCATGGCGACATTAAGCAGGTAATGCCTGATGACCCAGAGCGATTTGACTCAAGTGTGGCTGTACTGGGAACAAAAGGCTTCACATCTGGAAAGTGGTACTGGGAAGTAGAAGTAGCAAAAAAGACAAAATGGACAGTTGGAGTCGTCAGAGAATCTATCATTCGGAAAGGCAGCTGTCCTCTAACTCCCGAGCAAGGATTCTGGCTTTTAAGATTAAGAAACCAAACTGATCTAAAGGCACTGGATTTGCCTTCTTGTAGTCTGAAACTAACTAACAACCTCAACAAGGTTGGCATATACCTGGATTATGAAGGAGGGCAGGTGTCCTTCTACAATGCTAAAACCATGACCCACATTTACACCTTCAGTACCACTTTCATTGAGAAACTTTATCCTTACTTCTGTCCCTGCCTGAATGATGGTGGAGAGAATAAAGAACCACTGCACATCTTACATCCACAGTAATTAGTCACACTATTGTATTAATTCAGAGCATTATTAAAGAAGGCATTGAAATAGTTTACCAGGCTCACTGGTTTCTCTTCCCAATTTACAGGGGACTCTGGAATAATGAAAAGAGATTCACAAATCAAATTCCATCCTCAGCGTCCTAAATGGATTTCACTAGAGTCTTTAAAGATGTCATTCCAATTCTCTGGAGTCTTCAATGACACAGGAGCCACTCTCATGAGAGTGATCATCATGCCATTGTTTCTGAAGCAAAATATAACTTAAGTTTGTGATGCTTGGAACCCTTTTCAAACATGCACCAAAATTCTATCATGCACTAGTTAGTCTCCAGCATTATACCTCCTGGTAGATGAATTTTGATATGTGTATTCTTGCAGTCTATTTACCCTCTTTATATAAGTTTTGCATCTCATTTCTTTTTTCTAGAACTTGTTACCATAATTTTAAAAAACTGCTCTCAGGATTTATAAAACAAAAGTAGGAAATTGTCTGAACTAGTTTATAATCTTATCCTGAATTCTCTCAAGATGGTTTTTAGTCCAGCAAATCTCTGACTCTCTTTCTTTCTCAGTTTCTTTCTCCTGCTTTATCTATCTACAGGGGCAATTTTCCTTCTATATTCAAATTTATTTAAGTATTCCCATCTACTTGGGGCTGTGTCCTTTTAAATCATTCCTACCTACAATTTAATCTCAGTATTTTTCATCTTGTCCTCTCCAATACACTCATACTCCAGCTTTGTTCCTTCTTCCTAAGTCTAAAGCTCTTGGCATCCTTGATCTTAGCAGTACCCTTGACCACTTGTCCATATTTCCTCTCCTTGGAAGTGCCTGTCTAACTGGACTTCATTTTATAAATCCGATAAGTTTGGGGGGTATTTAGGACCTGCAGCATTGGACCTCAAAATCCACAATGAGCAGAGTTCTTTGTCAGGGCAAAAGCCCCCAATCCCATCTGTCATAATGGGAAAAATAACACATGGACCAAGGTAATACGCATGTGGGTTTGACATATATGATATGCACACATTTTAGCTACTGATTTGGTTAAACAGTCATGGCATGATTATGGCTACATTTAAGAAATTACTTCTGTCTTTTAATGAATTCACTTCCATTACAGATTAGTGAGGACCTATTTTGTGCCTGGAACCTTGCTAGGTGTTTTGAAGGATATATTTAAAAAAAAACATTAAAAGAAAAAAAATGGCATGCCCATGGGGAAGAAAATACTTTGACTAAAAAAGTAATTACCTCCAATGTATGATAAGAGATAGCTGAAATATTTATACTTAAGGTGCAATAGTTCTTAACCCTGGCTGCAAGTAAGTTTCATCTAGGGGGCTTTTAAAAAAAAAGGTAGATGCCTTCACCCTACACAAGGCCAATTAAAATCACAATCTCTTGCTGGTGGGGACCAGGTATTTATAGTCTCTAAAAGCTCTCAGTTGATTCTAATGTGCAACTAGGCCAGAGAACAACTGAACTAAAGGAAGATACTTTCTTTTTTTATCTTTCTGTTTTGAAAAAATTTAAGTCTTACTGAAAAGTCACACATTTGTACAATAAACTCCCATATATGCTCCACGTACCATTTTGCCTCATTTGCTTGCCTCTCCCCCAAACCTACCCCATATGAATGTGTGTGTACAATTATTAATTATTATTATCAATATTATTATGTTAGAGTAAATTGCAGGGATCATGGTCATTTATTCCTAAAGATATGTGAGTATCTCCTAAGAACCAGGATATTCTCTTAAATAATCACAGTATTAAATTATCAAATTCAAAAAAAATTGAACTGATACAATACTATTAACTAACATACAGTCCATATTCAGTAAGGAAATATTTCTAATGGTGGAGGTTTTAGGTCCTGTGGTAAAGATTTTCAAGTGGTATAACAAAGAGTTTGGGGGACAGAAGAAGTCCTCTTTGATACCTCTTGTGTCATATACAGAGTTCTAGAGAATTAATATATAAAGTCTGTCTTGGGGAAAGATTAACAACTGCTACAGACTTCAAAAAAAGGGAGATCAATATTCACCAGAATAGGAAGGAAAAATTCTAAGGAAAGTTATACTTACCTGGGGATAGTGAAAAATGAATGACTAAATTCTAATCTAAATGAGAACATATCCTTTATAAAAATGAATGTTCTTTGTGGTGGTGGTTGCATACTGTATAAATATACTAGAAATCACTGAACTGTACACTTAAGATGGCGAATTTTACAGAAAGAAAATTATACTTCAATAGAACTGTTATAAAAAAAGAAAAGAAAAAACTATGTTTTATTTAGATCACTTGAGGAACAATGATAGCCCACAAGAGCACACGTAACATTTTCCACAATCTGTAAATGTCCACCTTAATACTTTTTCTGACATAACCCTTTAGCTCTCCAGCATTTGCCTTCACACGATGTCACAAATTTATTTTCCTATAGTTCTCAGAGATAATTGGTTATTCTGCATTGAATAATTTGAACATCCCTCTACTTAGAATTCATATTAATTAAAGGAAGAAGTCCTTCTAAAGAATAAGAATTATAAAATACCAATATGGGACTTTTCTGCTAGAAGTAGATCCTTAATAGCATTCACTGAGACTCATGGGTGGGGCTGTCTTATATATTGTCGTAGCTCAGGAAAAACGCGATGAGGCTGATAGCAACAAAAACATCCTTGTATGAAGTAAAGAGTAAAAGAGGCCCTAGTGACTGTGTTGAGATTCACTGAGGTGACAAGTTTAAAAGAAGAATACCTTGCACTTTTCTTGAACTAAATGGAGTTTTAGAAAGGTATTGGCAATGTGATTGCATTGTATACGGTTGTAAAACCTAGCTGAGATACAGAAGAAAAAGACAGTAAAACTGGATTACTGGTATTTCCAGGGAAAGAGATGATCTGGATAAATTAATTTTTCAGATAAGTAAAGATGGGTCATTCAAGGTCAAATATTTGTGTAACTAAATTAAATAAAATCTTCCTAAATCAGCAAATTTTCCTCATTAGTTAAAAAAAGTTAAATTGCAAAATATAGAAGAGTGTACAAAATGTATATGTACAGTTTAGGGAATAATACAAAAAAAACCACTCAATTATTGACCACCTAACTTTGGATATATAGCAATATCAAAATATTTGAAGACCTTGGGTGTGTGCCTCTCCCAGCCTAAGGTAGTCACCATTCTTCATTTTGTGTCTTGCTGTTTTCTTTTTTAAAATAATTCATATGTATACTTCTCCAATAAATGTACTGTTTACCTTTTTCTGTACTACATATATATGTATTTCCTAAAAATATAGTATTATTTTGCTTGTTTTGAACATTAAAATGAATGGAATCATGTTGCATGTCTTCCTCAACTTTTTTTTAAATTCAAAATTATACTGTATTCCACTGTATGAAAATACATTTTAAATTTCCAATCTCCTGTTGATAGATATGTGGTTGTTTCCAGCTGCTTTAAAAAAAATTAGGAACAATGTTGCCATAAACATTCCTATATATGTCCACTGGTGCATGGGAACAAGAGTTTTTCTAGGTATATACCTAATAAATGCTGGATCACAGAGTATGCGTATCTTCATCTTTACTAAATAAGGCTGAATTGTTGGTAAAAGTGATTGTGTTGATTTACACTCTCACTAGCAGTGGAAGTTACTCCCATTACAAAATGTCTTTGCCAATTCAATTTTTACCAGAAAGGCAGGTATGTAATAGTATCTCGTGGTTTTGGTTTTCATTTCCCTGATTGCACTGTGGTTAAACATCTTTTCATAAGTTTATTGGCCATTTGAACTTCCTCTTCTAAGAAATGCCTATTCAGGTATTTGCCCATTTTTCTATTGGGTTGTTTGTCTCTTTCTTATTGGTTCATAGGATTACTTGTATGTTCTGGACCAACTTTTTGTTGTTTTCTTGTGTTGGAAATATCTTCCCCCATTTTTGTGACTTGTATTTTCACTCTAATTATAGTGCCTTTGAAGAACAGAAGCTTATCATTTTAATGCAAATTTATCTCTTTTCTTTCATTATTAATACTTTTGTTTAAAATATTCTTCCCTACTCTCATGTCAGAAAGATTTTCTCCTGTATTTTTTTCTGTGTTTTAAAGTTTTGCTTTTTGTATTTAAGTGCTTAATGGTTCAATAAACTAGAAAACTATAACAATTACCCATTTGCATGCACCTAACAACATAATTTCAAAATATGTAAAACAATTAACAGACCTACAAGAAGAAACTGATAAATTCACAAATAAAGGAGATTTTAACATACCTCTCTCAATAACTGATAGAAGAATGAGATAATACAATTGACAAACTTGACCCAACGAACATATATAGAACACTGCACCTACACCCCAGAACATCCCAGAAGCTGTAGAACACTCTTTTTAAACACACACAAAACACCAACCATAGACTTGGGTCATAAGGAAAAATTCAACAAATTGCAAAGGATTATAATTACACAGACTCTATTCTATGACTTTGATGCATTTAAACCAGAAATCAATAATAAAAGACAACTAGAAAATCACATGTATTTGAAAATTAAAAACATTTCAAATAATCCACAGGTCAAAAAACTCACAATGGAAATCTGAAAATATTTTGAATTGAATGATAATGTAAAATAACATCTCAAATTTATGGCACACTGATTGAAGGGAAATTTATAGCTTTATATGAACATTTTTAAAAAAGAAAGTCTGAAAATCATCTACTTCAAGAAGTGAGAAAACCAAGGAAAGTAGAAGGAAATTATGAGCAGATATTAATGATATAGAAATATATGAGAGAGGCAGATGGCAGACTGGTGAGCTGTATGTTTTAGTTATTCCTCCAGGAAAGTAGGTAAAAAGCCAGGAACTGCGTGGACTGGACACCACAGAGCAATCTGTCTTTGGGCATACTTCATACAACACTCATGAAAACGTGGAACTGCTGAGATCAGCGAAATCTGTAAGTTTTTGCGGCCAGGGGACCCGCGCCCCTCCCTGCCAGGCTCAGTCCCGGGGGAGGAGGGGCTGTCAGCTCCAGGAAGGAGAAGGGAGAATTGCAGTGGCTGCTCTTACCGGAAACTCATTCTACTGATTCAAACTCCAACCATAGATAGACTGAGACCAGACACCAGAGACTCTGAGAGCAGCCAGCCCAGCGGAGAGGAGACGGGCTTAGAAAAGGAACAACACGAAAAACTCCAAAATAAAAGCAGAGGATTTTTGGAGTTCTGGTGAACACAGAAAGGGGAAGGGCGGAGATCAGGCCTTGAGGTGCATATGCAAATCCCGAAGCAAGGCTGATCTCTCTGCCCTGGGCACTTTTCCTTAATGGCCCTGGTTGCTTTGTCTATTAGCATTTCAATAACCCATTAGATCTCTGAGGAGGGCCGTTTTTTTTTTTTTTTTTTTTTTTTAAATCCTTTTTGCTTTTTCTAAAACAATTACTCTAAGAAGCTCAATACAGAAAGCTTCAAAGAATTGAAATTTGGGCACGTCAAGTCAAGAGCAGAACTAAGAGAGCTCTGAGACAAAAGGCAATAATCCAGTGGCTGAGAAAATTCACTAAACAACACAACTTCCCAAGAAAAGGGGGGTGTCCGCTCACAGCCACCATCCTGGTGGACAGGAAACACTCCTGCCCATCGCCAGCCCCATAGCCCAGAGCTGCCCCAGACAACCCAGTGTGACGGAAGTGCTTCAAATAACAGGCACACACCACAAAACTGGGCGTGGACATTAGCCTTCCCTGCAACCTCAGCTGAATGTCCCAGAGCTGGGAAGGGGGAGCAGTGTGAATTAACAGAGCCCCATTCAGCCATCATTTGAGCAGACTGGGAGCCTCCCAACACAGCCCAGCAGCCCAGAACTGCCCTGGGGGGACGGCACTCACCTGCGACATAGCACAGTCATCCCTCAACAGAGGACCCGGGGTGCACAGCCTGGAAGAGGGGCCCAATTGCAAGTCTCAGGAGCCATACGCCAATACCAAAGACTTGTGGGTCAGTGGCAGAGACAAACTGTGGCAGGACTGAACTGAAGGATTAGACTATTGCAGTAGCTTTAAAACTCTAGGATCATCAGGGAGATTTGATTGTTAGGGCCACCCCCCCTCCCCGACTGCCCAGAAACACGCCCCACATACAGGGCAGGCAACACCAACTACACACGCAAGCTTGGGACACCAATTGGGCCCCACAAGACTCACTCCCCCACTCACCAAAAAGGCTAAGCAGGGGAGATCTGGCTTGTGGAGAACAGGTGGCTCGTGGACGCCACCTGCTGGTTAGTTAGAGAAAGTGTACTCCACGAAGCTGTAGATCTGATAAATTAGAGATAAGGACTTCAACTGGTCTACAAACCCTAAAAGAACCCTACCAAGGTCAGCAAATGCCACGAGGCCAAAAACAACAGAAAATTATAAAGCATATGAAAAAACCAGACGATATGGATAACCCAAGCCCAAGCACCCAAATCAAAAGACCAGAAGAGACACACCTAGAGCAGCTACTCAAAGAACTAAAGATGAACAATGAGACCCTAGTACGGGATATGAAGGAAATCAAGAAGACCCTAGAAGAGCATAAAGAAGACATTGCAAGACTAAATAAAAAAATGGATGATCTTATGGAAATTAAAGAAACTGTTGACCAAATTAAAAAGATTCTGGACACTCATAGTACAAGACTAGAGGAAGTTGAACAACGAATCAGTGACCTGGAAGATGACAGAATGGAAAATGAAAACATAAAAGAAAGAATGGGGAAAAAAATTGAAAAACTCGAAATGGACCTCAGGGATATGATAGATAATATGAAACGTCCGAATATAAGACTCATTGGTGTCCCAGAAGGGGAAGAAAAGGGTAAAGGTCTAGGAAGAGTATTCAAAGAAATTGTTGGGGAAAACTTCCCAAATCTTCTAAACAACATAAATACACAAATCATAAATGCTCAGCGAACTCCAAATAGAATAAATCCAAAAAAACCCACTCCGAGACATATACTGATCACACTGTCAAACATAGAAGAGAAGGAGCAAGTTCTGAAAGCAGCAAGAGAAAAGCAATTCACCACATACAAAGGAAACAGCATAAGACTAAGTAGTGACTACTCAGCAGCCACCATGGAGGCGAGAAGGCAGTGGCACGATATATTTAAAATTCTGAGTGAGAGGAATTTCCAGCCAAGAATACTTTATCCAGCAAAGCTCTCCTTCAAATTTGAGGGAGAGCTTAAATTTTTCACAGACAAAGAAATGCTGAGAGAATTTGCTAACAAGAGACCTGCCCTACTGGAGATACTAAAGGGAGCCCTACAGACAGAGAAACAAAGACAGGACAGAGAGACTTGGAGAAAGGTTCAGTACTAAAGAGATTCGGTATAGGTACAATAAAGGATATTAATAGAGAGAGGGAAAAATATGGCAAACATAATCCAAAGGATAAGATGGCCGATTCAAGAAATGCCTTCACGGTTTTAACGTTGAATGTAAATGGATTAAACTCCCCAATTAAAAGATATAGATTCGCAGAATGGATCAAAAAAAATGAACCATCAATATGTTGCATACAAGAGACTCATCTTAGACACAGGGACACAAAGAAACTGAAAGTGAAAGGATGGAAAAAAATATTTCATGCAAGCTACAGCCAAAAGAAAGCAGGTGTAGCAATATTAATCTCAGATAAAATAGACTTCAAATGCAGGGATGTTTTGAGAGACAAAGAAGGCCACTACATACTAATAAAAGGGGCAATTCAGCAAGAAGAAATAACAATCGTAAATGTCTATGCACCCAATCAAGGTGCCACAAAATACATGAGAGAAACATTGGCAAAACTAAAGGAAGCAATTGATGTTTCCACAATAATTGTGGGAGACTTCAACACATCACTCTCTCCTATAGATAGATCAACCAGACAGAAGACCAATAAGGAAATTGAAAACCTAAACAATCTGATAAATGAATTAGATTTAACAGACATCTACAGGACATTACATCCCAAATCACCAGGATACACATACTTTTCTAGTGCTCACGGAACTTTCTCCAGAATAGATCATATGCTGGGACATAAAACAAGCCTCAATAAATTTAAAAGATTGAAATTATTCAAAGCACATTCTCTGACCACAATGGAATACAATTAGAAGTCAATAACCATCAGAGACTTAGAAAATTCACAAATACCTGGAGGTTGAACAACACACTCCTAAACAATCAGTGGGTTAAAGAAGAAATAGCAAGAGAAATTGCTAAATATATAGAGACGAATGAAAATGAGAACACAACATACCAAAACCTATGGGATGCAGCAAAAGCAGTGCTAAGGGGGAAATTTATAGCACTAAACGCATATATTAAAAAGGAAGAAAGAGCCAAAATCAAAGAACTAATGGATCAACTGAAGAAGCTAGAAAATGAACAGCAAACCAATCCTAAACCAAGTACAAGAAAAGAAATAACAAGGATTAAAGCAGAAATAAATGACATAGAGAACAAAAAAACAATAGAAAGGATAAATATCACCAAAAGTTGGTTCTTTGAGAAGATCAACAAGATTGACAAGCCCCTAGCTAGACTGACAAAATCAAAAAGAGAGAAGACCCATATAAACAAAATAATGAATGAAAAAGGTGACATAACTGCAGATCCTGAAGAAATTAAAAAAATTATAAGAGGATATTATGAACAACTGTATGGCAACAAACTGGACAATGTAGAAGAAATGGACAATTTCCTGGAAACATATGAACAACCTAGACTGACCAGAGAAGAAATAGAAGACCTCAACCAACCCATCACAAGCAAAGAGATCCAATCAGTCATCAAAAATCTTCCCACAAATAAATGCCCAGGGCCAGATGGCTTCACAAGGGAATTCTACCAAACTTTCCAGAAAGAACTGACACCAATCTTACTCAAACTCTTTCAAAACATTGAAAAAAATGGAACACTACCTAATTCATTTTATGAAGCTAACATCAATCTAATACCAAAACCAGGCAAAGATGCTACAAAAAAGGAAAACTACCGGCCAATCTCCCTAATGAATATAGATGCAAAAATCCTCAACAAAATACTTGCAAATCGAATCCAAAGACACATTAAAAAAATCATACACCATGACCAAGTGGGGTTCATTCCAGGCATGCAAGGATGGTTCAACATAAGAAAAACAATCAATGTATTACAACACATTAAAAACTCGAAAGGGAAAAATCAATTGATCATCTCAATAGATGCTGAAAAAGCATTTGACAAAATCCAACATCTGTTTTTGATAAAAACACTTCAAAAGGTAGGAATTGAAGGAAACTTCCTCAACATGATAAAGAGCATATATGAAAAACCCATAGCCAGCATAGTACTCAATGGTGAGAGACTGAAAGCCCTCCCTCTAAGATCAGGAACAAGACAAGGATGCCCGCTGTCACCACTGTTATTCAACATTGTGCTGGAAGTGCTAGCCAGGGCAATCCGGCAAGACAAAGAAATAAAAGGCATCCAAATTGGAAAAGAAGAAGTAAAACTGTCATTGTTTGCAGATGATATGATCTTATATCTAGAAAACCCTGAGAAATCAACGATACACCTACTAGAGCTAATAAACAAATTTAGCAAAGTAGCGGGATACAAGATTAATGCACATAAGTCAGTAATGTTTCTATATGCTAGAAATGAACAAACTGAAGAGACACTCAAGAAAAAGATACCATTTTCAATAGCAACTAAAAAAATCAAGTACCTAGGAATAAACTTAACCAAAGATGTAAAAGACCTATACAAAGAAAACTACATAACTCTACTAAAAGAAATAGAAGGGGACCTTAAAAGATGGAAAAATATTCCATGTTCATGGATAGGAAGGCTAAATGTCATTAAGATGTCAATTTTACCCAAACTCATCTACAGATTCAATGCAATCCCAATCAAAATTCCAACAACCTACTTTGCAGACTTGGAAAAGCTAGTTATCAAATTTATTTGGAAAGGGAAGATGCCTCGAATTGCTAAAGACACTCTAAAAAAGAAAAACGAAGTGGGAGGACTTACACTCCCTGACTTTGAAGCTTATTATAAAGCCACAGTTGCCAAAACAGCATGGTACTGGCACAAAGATAGACATATAGATCAATGGAATCGAATTGAGAATTCAGAGATAGACCCTCAGATCTATGGCCGACTGATCTTTGATAAGGCCCCCAAAGTCACCGAACTGAGCCATAATGGTCTTTTCAACAAATGGGGCTGGGAGAGTTGGATATCCATATCCAAAAGAATGAAAGAGGACCCCTACCTCACCCCCTACACAAAAATTAACTCAAAATGGACCAAAGATCTCAATATAAAAGAAAGTACCATTAAACTCCTAGAAGATAATGTAGGAAAACATCTTCAAGACCTTGTATTAGGAGGCCACTTCCTAGACTTTACACCCAAAGCACAAGCAACAAAAGAGAAAATAGATAAATGGGAACTCCTCAAGCTTAGAAGTTTCTGCACCTCAAAGGAATTTCTCAAAAAGGTAAAGAGGCAGCCAACTCAATGGGAAAAAATTTTTGGAAACCATGTATCTGACAAAAGACTGATATCTTGCATATACAAAGAAATCCTACAACTCAATGACAATAGTACAGACAGCCCAATTATAAAATGGGCAAAAGATATGAAAAGACAGTTCTCTGAAGAGGAAATACAAATGGCCAAGAAACACATGAAAAAATGTTCAGCTTCACTAGCTATTAGAGAGATGCAAATTAAGACCACAATGAGATACCATCTAACACCGGTTAGAATGGCTGCCATTAAACAAACAGGAAACTACAAATGCTGGAGGGGATGTGGAGAAATTGGAACTCTTATTCATTGTTGGTGGGACTGTATAATGGTTCAGCCACTCTGGAAGTCAGTCTGGCAGTTCCTTAGAAAACTAGAGATAGAGCTACCATTCGATCCAGCGATTGCACTTCTCGGGATATACCCGGAAGACCGGAAAGCAGTGACACGAACAGATATCTGCACGCCAATGTTCATAGCAGCATTATTCACAATTGCCAAGAGATGGAAACAACCCAAATGTCCTTCAACAGATGAGTGGATAAATAAAATGTGGTATATACACACGATGGAATACTACGCGGCAGTAAGAAGGAACGATCTGGTGAAACATATGACAACATGGATGAACCTTGAAGACATAATGCTGAGCGAAATAAGCCAGGCACAAAAAGAGAAATATTATATGCTACCACTAATGTGAACTTTGAAAAATGTAAAACAAATGGTTTATAATGTAGAATGTAGGGGAACTAGCAGTAGAGAGCAATTAAGGAAGGGGGAACAATAATCCAAGAAGAACAGATAAGCTATTTAACGTTCTGGGGATGCCCAGAAATGACTATGGTCTGTTAATTTCTGATGGATGTAGTAGGAACAAGTTCACTGAAATGTTGCTATAGTATGTAACTTTCTTGGGGTAAAGTAGGAACATGTTGGAAGTTAAGCAGTTATCTTAGGTTAGTTGTCTTTTTCTTACTCCCTTGCTATGGTCTCTTTGAAATGTTCTTTTATTGTATGTTTGTTTTCCTTTTAACTTTTTTTTTCATACAGTTGATTTGAAAAAAGAAGGGAAAGTTAAAAAAAAAAGAAAAAAGAAAAAAGACAAACAAGGAAAAAAAAAAAAAAAAAAAAAACGATGTAGTGCCCCCTTGAGGAGCCTGTGGAGAATGCAGGGGTATTCGCCTACCCCACCTCCATGGTTGCTAACATGACCACAGACATAGGGGACTGGTGGTTTGATGGCTTGAGCCCTCTACCATAAGTTTTACCCTTGGGAAGACGGTTGCTGCAAAGGAGAGGCTAGGCCTCCCTGTATTTGTGCCTAAGAGTCTCCTCCTGAATGCCTCTTTGTTGCTCAGATGTGGCCCTCTCTCTCTGGCTAAGCCAACTTGAAAGGTGAAATCACTGCCCTCCCCCCTACGTGGGATCAGACACCCAGGGAAGTGAATCTCCCTGGCAACGTGGAATATGACTCCCGGGGAGGAATGTAGACCCGGCATCGTGGGATGGAGAACATCTTCTTGACCAAAAGGGGGATGTGAAAGGAAATGAAATAAGCTTCAGTGGCAGAGAGATTCCAAAACGAGCCGAGAGATCACTCTGGTGGGCACTCTTACGCACACTTTAGACAACCTTTTTTAGGTTCTAAAGAATTGGGGTAGCTGGTGGTGGATACCTGAAACTATTAAACTACAACCCAGAACCCATGAATCTCGAAGACAGTTGTATAAAAATGTAGCTTATGAGGGGTGACAGTGGGATTGGGAATGCCATAAGGACCAAACTCCACTTTGTCTAGTTTATGGATCGATGTCTAGAAAAGTAGGGGAAGCAAACAAACAGACAAAGGTACCTAGTGTTCTTTTTTACTTCAATTGCTCTTTTTCACTCTAATTATTATTCTTGTTATTTTTGTGTGTGTGCTAATGAAGGTGTCAGGGATTGATTTAGTTGATGAATGTACAACTATGTAATGGTACTGTAAACAATCAAAAGTACGATTTGTTTTGTATGACTGCGTGGTATGTGAATATATCTCAATAAAATGATGATTAAAAAAAAAAAAAAAAAAAAAAAAAAAAAAAAAAAAGAAATATATGAGAGAGCATCAGCAAAGCCAGAAGACTGTTCTTTCAAAAGATTAATAAATTGTAAACCTCCTGTGAGACTAAGAAATAAAAACAGACAAGGCATTAATAAACCAACATCAGAAATGAAAATGGAACCATCACCACAAAGCTTTTAGAGATTAAAAAATACAATAAAAGATTTTATAGACAACTTTCTATAAATAACTTTAAATTTTAGATTAAATGGACCCAATACCAGAAAACATAACATCAAAATTGTTGCTAAGAGGGGGGAAAAAAAACTAAAAGAAAAACATTTGTGATCATTATAAGAAAACTGGAAATTCAAATACTGGTGACATTTAACTATACTAGAACTGTTGTTTTTTTTTAGGTGTGAAATGGTGTTGTGGTTATGTTTTCTAAAAAGTCCTCATCCTTTAGGGATTCGGATTGAAGCATTTATAGATGAAATGATAAAATATATGGATTTGCTTCAAAATAATATTTGATATTACAGCACCATGCTCACACTTGTACAACATAGCACAATGTGTTAAAGTTAGGATTTAAAATTCTCAAGCAGTAACCCACCTCCTCCGTAGTATTAGCAGAGAGCTGAGTGGCCTCAACACTCCCGAGGCTTGGTCGGCTCAGTCTGGTAGTGACCAGATCCCTTTTTTCGGTACCTCAGGACTTTCCCGCCCACTGCTGTTAAGAACCAATCAGTAGGCTCAACTCCAGACCTCAGACCAATCAGCGAGCTCGGCTCTGGCTTTTCCTCCCACCCCAACCCCCGCCTTCTCCCGTGCAAGGCGGCGCCATGTTCCAAGGGCAGCGGGGTTGGTTCTGCGGCAGCGTCAACGGGGATCTGAGGCAGCTGTGGAGTAGGAAGCTGGGCATAAGGGGATGGGTGAGGTGGTGAGGGGAGCATCCTGCCTCGCTCTGGTGCCTTGACCCTAGGGTGCCTGCTAGGCAACTTGTGCTCTTGCCTCCACAGTGGCCGAAGGGGGGACGATCACTGACCCGAGGGCCGCCGACTTCCTTTTCAGCTGTGATGCTTCGCATCCTGACACGCTAAGGTATCTGAAAACAACCTGGCAGTGCTCGTGGTGTCATGATGAGCCAAGAGTTAGGAATGGAAGTTGCAGGCCATTAATGAATACCTACCGATGACAGGATGAGACCGGTAAAAAAACAAAAAACAACAACAACAAAAACACGAGTTTTCACCCTTGGATACGGGGAAAAAACAACAAAAAACCCACCTGTCTCTTCTCCTTCCACTGCAGTGACGTGGCCTCCTGGTCCTCGGGTCCCAAATTCCAGGCATGTGGTTCCAGTTCCCACAACTCCACAGGGCACCTTGAAGGCCTGTCATATTCAGAATGTGTAAACCAAATCTCCTTAGCCCTTTTACCTGCGCCAGGGCTATGTTCTCGAACCCAGTTTATTTTGATTAACATCTTCGTCCTCCATTAAGCATCAGTGGCTAAATTTCATAGATTGTACCTCTGTAATTATGAATTCTCACTGCCACTCTTTTTTTTTTTTTTTAGCTTTCTATTTTGAAGTAATTTCAAACATACAGGGCAGTTGCAGAAAAAATACCCCATACAGGAACTCCAACATACCCCCCACCCAGATACCCAGATCCACCTTCTAGAAGTTAATATCTTACCCCACTTTCTGAATCATTCTGTCTAGCCATCCATCCACCCAACTACCCATTGATTGATTGATCTATTTTCTAAACATTTGATAGTATTTGTATACATTATGCTCCTTGACCACTTAATACTTCTATGTATATTTAAGCACAAGGATATTTACTTATGTAACCACCTTTAGTATAATTACCAAAGTTCAAGAAATTTAACATTGGTATATAGCTTACAGTTTATATTCCAATTTTTTCAGATGTCCCAATAATGTCCTTTTGGGCATTTTCTCCTCCATTGTTAGATCCAGTCCAAGAACATGTATTACATTTAATTGTCATTGTCTTTCTAGATCCTCTTTTTTTAAAATTGTGGAAACGTGCACAACATAAAATTTCCCATCTTAACCCCTCCCAAGCATACAATTCGTGGAATTACACTCACAGTGTTGTTCTACCCTCACCATCAGTCATTATCAGAATTTTCCCAGCTCCCCAAACAGAAACCCTGCACCCATTATGCATAAATTCCCCCAATCCCCACTCCTGGTAACCTGTACTCTACTCTCTATGAATTTGCATATTCTAGATATTTCGTGTAAGTGGAATTATACAATATCTGTCCCTTTGTGTATGACTTATTTCACTCAAGATAATATCTTCAAGGTTCATCCATGCTGTTGCATGTATCGGAACTTCATTCCCTTTTGTGGTTGAATAATATTCCACTGTATGTATATACCACATTTTGTTCATCCATTCATCTCTTGATGGACATTTGGGTTGCTTCCACCTTTTGGCTATTGTAAATAATGCTGCCGTGAACACTGGTCTTCAAATATCTGAGTCCCTGCTTTCAGTTCTTTGGGGTATATACCTAGAAGTGGAATTGCTGGGTCATATGGTAGTTTTCTATGTCAAACTTTCTGAGGAACTGCCAAACAGTTTTTCACAGCAGCTGCACCATTTTACATTCCCACCAACAACATACCAGGGTTCCTATTTCTCTGCATCCTCTTCAGTACTTATTTTCCATTTCAATTTTTTTTTTCAATAGCCATTCCAGTGAGCGTGAAGTGGTATCTTGTGGTTTTGAATTTCCAGTATCTTGGTACACATCCTAATTACCTCTTGCTTGTACTATTAAACTGCCTAAGAGGTTGCTCTGTCTCAAATCTCCCCACCCCAAGAATCGTTTCTTGTGCCTACCTTGTTTATTTTCCAGTTTTTCTCCTCATAGTTTCCATAGTCCAGTCAATCTGAACTGCCAGATGACCAGCTACTTTAACCTTTCTGTTCTTTCTTTCTCTATTTTTTTAAGATTTGGAAAACTTTTTAAAAAGAAATTATTAAAATAGAAATGTACAGATAACAACAAATAGTTGTTTACTCACCCAGAATAGTCAATCATAAACATTTTATCAAATTCTTTACATGTCTTTTTGAGACAAAAACCTAACCTAAACCTAACAAAATCTCATTTCAATCCCAAACCCATCCCATGCCTTGCAACAAACACTATTGTTTTGAATTGGTTCGCTTTTTCCAGATACATTTTATTATACACGTACAGGTATCCTTGAAAAACAAACAGTGTTTTGTGGGGTTTTTTAAATGAACAAAAGTGTTATGATGCTGAATATATCGTTTTGCAATTTGCCTTTTTTACTCAATGTGTTCAGATGGTACTGGTGTTGATGCAAGTTGATCTGGTTCATTCCTTTCCAACTGCAGTTGCATTGTTGGAATATAACATTTTTTGTCCTTTTCTCTTTGGACATTTAGATTTCTGATTTTTCCATTGTACAAAAAGTGCTGAAAAAAATCCTTGTATTTATTTGTACAAGTATAATTGCTAGGTTTTAGGGTATGTGCATTTTACATTTTCATAGATACTACCAAATTGTTCAACATCATATATGCATGCATTTGCACTCTCAATAGCAAAGTATGAGTTTCCGTTTCCTTGGACCATTTGCCAATACTTGGTAATATAAGTCTTTAATTTTTGCCATTCTGAAAGACAAGAAATGATACCACATTATAGAGCAATTTGCATTTCTAAATTATTATCAGCTGTTTTCCAAGGTCAGCACTTTATTGTTATCCTGGCTTCATGCGTGCCTTTCATTTTTCTTGCAATGCCCTGCTTTTATCTCCACCCCTTTTTCAAGGCCTAGGAAAAACATTGCCTTCTACGTGAAGGCTTTCCTGACTGCATTGCCCCCTCCTCACCCCAGAATTAATTTATCCCTCTTTATAGCAATTACTATGGATGAAACTCATAGGCTGCTGACAGTCTACTTTTGATGTCAAGTAAACAGTACCATTTTAGGTCAAGTTTTTAAATTTATATAATCATGACTCAAGTCTCTAAAGCTGAGATTTCTCTAGGCTTAGACAAACAAACAAACAAACAAAAACCCAGTAAATACTTCTTACTGTGTATTTTCATTTGTACCCTGCCAGAAAAAGGATCAGCATAAAAGTATCTTTTAATGTAATCTTCTACTTTATTCTTTCTTTTGAAAGTGAATTGAAAGATTGAATACATTGTTTCATAAACTAAAAGATTTCCTTTCTTTCTCTTAGAATATTTCAGAGTCTTGATTACATAGAAGATAACGCTACAGTTTTTCATGCCTACTATCTCTCTGCAATAGCTAATGCTGAAATTAAAAACTCGGTGGCTTTAGGTCATTTCATTCTTCCTCCTGCCTGCCTGCAAAAAGGTTAGCAAAGATCATTCACCCAATCCCTGTTAGACAGCCAAATCCAACTTTATGTCCTGTAACTTAATAGATCTTTGTTCTCAATCACAGATTTTAAAATTTTGTATCATTTAATATAAGTGGAAAAGCATGGACTTTGGATCAGATTGGTATGGGTTTCTAGCCTGGCTTTTTGTTTATTGTTCATTCAGGCATTTATTGAGCTTCTATGTGTGCCAGGTTTCAATCCAGGGGCTGGAGATTCAGTTGTGAATAAGATAGATGCAGATCTTGCCCTCACAGTGTTCACTGGCTAGGATCCAATTACCTACAAGTTTCTTGACCTTTAGCAAGTTGTTTAACTTCTGAGTTGTTTTAAGGATTAAATAAGATAACTTATTAAGGTGTCTGACATGGGTGAGCATTCAATAAATGTGTTCTTTGCTGGTATTGAATCTCTTCATTATTTTTCTGAAATTCTTTAATTCTGATATTTAAAGATTTGTTGTGTTAATAAGCTTATATATTTATATTGTTTTTGTTTTGAAAGTATTTTCACATTAATGATTTCAACAACCCCATGAAGTAGGAAGGGTAAATCAATACGGAAACTGCTTCTGAGATTTGCTCTTTTAGTTTCCCTTACTTGGAAGACCCTTTCTTATCCTGTTCCTCTTCCAAATCCTACCTATTTTTATGGTCCAACTTTAAATATCCCATTTTTAGTAGGTCTTATATAATTATCTAATTCTTGATGTGTATCTTGTCTACCGAATAGGTGCATGTCCATCTTTAGAAAGACAGATTAAAGCTAAGTACAAATTCCTACGAGCAAAGTAGTTTTAAAAAAACTTAAACAAGATTTCTTTAGAGTAGCCATTAGACACCCCAAAGACTGGTTTCCTTCCATACTTGATGTCCTGTCGAGGCCTACTTATAAAACTGTTCTAAATGGTTATGCAAATAAATTAATGACTGAATGGGAAAATTCATTTATTCAAAAACTATTTGTGCCAAGCAGTGGATATAACAAAGCCCCTGCCTTCAAAAGCTTATATTTAGAATCACTATTTGATCTGATTTGAAATTGTCACTCTTATTCTGTCTTATGTTAGTTTTTTTTTTTTTAAATCTGATTTAAATGAAAACATGCCCCTTTTTAAAAATGAAATGTCTACATTTTTTTTATCCCTCTGGATCAATAGAGTCTAATAAAAAATGTGAGCCACACATGTAATTTTAAATTTTCTAGCAGCTGCCTTAAAAAGCATGAAAAGAAATAGGTAAAATTAATTTTAACAATATATTTTATTTAACCCAGTTATATCACATTCACAAATAATCAATATAAAAATTATTGTGATAGTATACATTCTTTTTTCATATTAAGTTATCAAAATCGAATGTTTACTTTATACATATAGCACATCTCGATCTAGACTAGCCACATTTCATGTGTTCAGTATCCACATTTAGCTAGTGGCTACAATATCGGACAACATAGATCTAAAATAACGTTACCCTTTTTGTCCTCCAGTGGGCTATGTGCAAACTTTTTGAGATCACTGAGTTAAGATGATGACATAGACCTTTGACATGCTGAGCATTATAGAATCCCTGTACTACCACCTATTAGACACATTGCCCATCCACCCTTCTTTTAGAGAAGTAAATTAATTATTGAGAACCTCTGCTCTTACAAATTCAAGAATTTTATACTTTTTATTTTAACTGGACAATTGTCTTTTTTATTTATGTATGGCTTAAAGACACTGATATCTCATTAAGATTTATATTCCAGCAGGAAATGTGTACAGCTATGATTCTCATAGAGCATTAGAATTTTCTGGAGAGTTTGTTAGAAATGCAAATTCCTAAGCTCCTCCTCAATGACCTACAGCAATAGGAATCTGCCTTTTAAACAAATATCTTAGATGATTGTGATGCAAGTAGAAATACATTGGTCTAGAAATTTCAGATATCAAGCAAAATTCATAAAATTCTATGAAGTTACTTTAAAAAATAGTATTGTATTTGTTTCTCTTGCCACAGAAATACGAAGAAAAATTGGTAATTTTATTTGGGAACAAGACCAACATTTTCTGACAGAAAAGGTAAGAGTAAATTAATGTACTTGATTAGAATCTGCATTTTCAAAAATTTTTAAAGCAGAGTAATCTTTAAAATGTTGAATTGTGAGATGTATCAATAAGCCAGATTAAGGAATTTAAAGGCATACTTTTATTGAACATTATCTGTTTCACTTTTTTTTAGAGTAATAACATTAGTAAAATTAAGATTTTTTTAAATAAATAAAATTATTCACATACAAATTTTGAAAACTTGCAACTTGCTTCTGTCAGTAATATTAAGGGAATAATAAGTAAAAGATATTTACCAGTTCTTTATTGCCAGTGTACATTTTGACTTATTTAATTGTTGTGCTGGGCAAGTTGTCAAATGTTTTGAATAATATTCCTCATTAAATTTGTACGGTACTGAAAATGATCTGTTTTATAACTTTTGCCATCCTGCTCCAAATTTATCCATGCTTTGACTTACTAAAAAATCTTTACACAATAACCAAACTTGGGATAATTTGAACTATCAAAAAATGCATTTTTGATAAACATTAAATACATTAAATAATACAGAATCCATGAGTCTATAGTGATACCCCAAGAGTAGAAAGAAAGGAAAAAAAAATGGAAGGGCAGACAGAAGCAAGCAAGAAAGAAAACAAGGAAGGAAAAACTGGGATAAGGAAAACTTTTCTCTACTGAAGATTATCAGCTAATAAATGTAGACAGGATGATCAAATATTTTCAACCCCAATGTAATAGTTGACTTAGGCAAGGATCATTGATAGATGCCTAAAACCATGAATTCAAATTATTAACACCCACAGATTACTTAGTAATTCCAAAGATAAACAACTTACCTTTAAAATGGAGAGATCTGGCCGACACCACAGTAACCAGCTGATCAAATTGATTATCATCAATACTGAAAAAAACCTCTTATTATGTTCAGCCTGGTGTGATGCAGTAAGAAGTATACAATGTTACCTATGTAGTACTTCTTGCCCAAAACATTTAACCTGAATCTAATTATGAGGAGACAATCAGACAAGTCCAGAATATGGGACATTATACAAGACAGCTAATTTAATTTGCTTCGACTCTCAAAATAGTCTATTCATGAAAAAAACAAAAGGACAGGGGAACTGTTATAGCTTAAGAGATACGTGCCAGTTTGATTCTGTTATGTCCCCCAGAAAAAGCCATGTTCTTTGAGGCAATCTTGTGGGGCAGAGGTTTTAGTGCTGATTAGATTGGAATCCTTTGGGTGTTTCCATGGAGATGTACCCCACCCAACTGTGGGTGATGACTCTAATTGGATAATTTCCATGGAGGTGTGGCCCTGCCCATTCAGCACTATATAAGCTCACACAGAAGGAGCTGAGCTTGCTACCACCAAGAGGAGCACTTTGAAGAAAGCACAGGAGCTGCAGATGAGAGACAGTTTGAAGACAGCTATTGAAAGCAGACTCTTGCTCCGGAGAAGCTGAGAGAGGACAAATACCCCAAGTGCAACTAAGAGTGACATTTTTGAGAAACTGCAACCTAGAGAGGAATGTCCTGGGAGAGAGCCATTCCGAAACAGAACTTTGGAGCAGATGCCAGCCACGTGCCTTCCCACCTAACAGAGGTTTTCCACATACCATTGGCCATCCTCCAGTGAAGGTGCTCGATTGCTGATATGTTACCTTGGACACTTTATGGCCTTAAGACTGTAACTGTGTAGCCAAATAAACCCCCTTTTATAAAAGCCAATCCATCTCTGGTGTTTTGCATTCTGGCAGCATTAGCAAGCTAGAACAAGACATAACAACCAAATGTGATACATAAGTCTTGATTGGATTCTGAGTGGTTTTGTTTTTTTTTTTTTAGCTTTGCTGTATTTCCTTTGTTACATTTAATGGAAGCATATTACAATGTTGCTGTTTGTTTTTAATGATAAAGCTATAAAAGACATTTTGAGGACAATTGGGAATTTAAATAAGGACTGTATATTAGATGATATTGAAAAATTTTTGATGTGCCCGTAGCCACGAGTTAACTTTTTGTGTTCTCATTAATTTGTTTTTTTCTTCCAAAGTGTCATCATTTGAAAATAATAGTCTAGTTCTTTTAGTATTTTTGGCCTGGAATCAATAGTATGTTGTTCTAAGGACCAAAATGTTTAATCCTTGACTTGTCACAGTGTTTCCAGGGACATAGATGAAGATGCAATGGTTATTATTTGACAGTCATTATTGAGTATATCAGAACTTTAGAGCTAAAAAGGACCTTATGGATCATTAATTTAATCATTCCATTTGTTCTAGTTTGCTAATGCTGCCAGAATGCAAAACACCAGAGATGGGTTGGCTTTTATAAAAGGAGGTTTATTTGGCCACACAGTTACAGTCTTAAGGCCATAAAGTGTCCAAGGTAACACATCAGCAATCGGGTACCTTCACTGGAGGATGGCCAATGGTGTCCAGAAAACCTCTGTTAGCTGGGAAGGCACATGGCTGGTGTCTGCTCCAAAGTTCTGGTTTCAGAATGGCTTTCTCCCAGGACATTCCTCTCTAGGCTTCAGTTCCTCAAAAATGTCACTCTTAGTTGCACTTGGGATATTTGTCCTCTCTCAGCTTCTCTGGAGCAAGAGTCTGCTTTCAATGGCCATCTTCAAACTGTCTCTCATCTGCAGCTCCTGTGCTTTCTTCAAAGTGTCCCTCTTGGCTGTAGCTCCTCTTCAAAAAGGTCACTCTCAGCTGCACTGAGTTCTCTCTGCCCGTCAGCTCATTTATATGGCTCCACTGATCAAGGCCCACCCTGATTGGGTGGGGCCACGCCTCCATGGGACTATCTCATCAGAGCTATCACCTACAGTTGGGTGGGTCACATTTCTATGCAAATCTAATCAGCACCAAAACATCTGCCCCACAAGACTGCATCAAAGAATATGGCTTTTTCTGGGGGACATAATACATTCAAACCAGCACACCATTTTATAAATAAGAAATCTGAAGTAAAGAGAAGTTAAACAACCTTAGTTTACATAGCCAGATTTTAAGCAGAGTGGAACCAAATTTTCTCAGCTCCAACCAGTCCAGTATTCTTTCTAGTAGAAAATTAATAGAATGTGCTTTTATTGACTATTACTGACTCTAGAAATTGTGTGATTACATGATAAAGAATTTTGCCAGGTCTTTGAATATTGGTTGATCTTGAAAATTAGCCAGTTATAGTACTGCAACCATAGAAGATATTGTAGAAGGTACATCACTGAATAACAATAACAAGGATAAATTTGGAACATAATATGGGGAATTTTATTATTGTTTAAGGGGGATTCATGACCTAAATATATTAATTTCCTAGTAGCGTGTTGTTAAGTAAATGTAGTATCTGAGTTGCTTTCACAAAATCTTTTGGAAAAGCTTAAAATATATTTAGCTCTTTCATAACTTCATAGCTGAATCCTCCACTTTTATTTTGAAGGGGAAACATAATTTGTTCAGCTTACCTCATTTTTAATTCATGGCTCACAGGAAGCCTAGGAATATGTAAGTCAAGGATATTTAAGAAAGTGTAATTACTAACCCTTGTTTCCTTATTTTTTAGGGCTAGGAAAGTAATATGGCTACATTAGTGAAAATATCAAAAATTGAAAAGAGTATAAAATCAGTCAAGGTTTTATTTATCCAACACAGCCACAGCTTATATTTTTAAAATTCTGATCTTTCTTAATGTACTTCTAAAAATGTGCAGTATTTATATGTGTGTATATAATATGTTGTAAGTTTTTTCCACCAAAGTAGATCAGGTGACTCTAAGTGTATACATATGTTAATGATTCTGGATATATATTGCAATTTGCTTTTTGCTTTTTTTTAAACATTATTAATTGGATCATGGGTGTGCTGATTTCTTTTGCTATCCACAGCATGATGAAGCAACACTAAATGAAATAAAGACCCTTAAGGAAAGTAGTGAACTAGCAACAGAGCAACAAAAAGAATTATCCAAAAGGTATTGAATTCCTATACTTCATTGGTATTCAGTTTACTTAAGATGGTTTTTGAGCATTGATGGTGTGCCTGGCATGGGGCCAAGTACTGGAGTTATTAGGAGGAATAAGGCATGAAAATTCTTTCAAGGAACTCACAATCTATTGGGAAACAGACAAACACAGAATACAGTGTGATAAATCAAAGAATAGAAATAGAGATGTTTTTCTGTAATACAATATGTATTGTGTTCTGCAGGATTGTGCCCTAAAAGTAAAAGAGCTCATGGGGAAAATTGGGTTGATAGAGGCAGACCACACAGTCTTTATACACCTTTGCAAACTAAATACTGACAAAAGCAATAACAATCCTAGTAAAAATACTAACACAATTTAAAAAAAAAACATGTTAAAATCACCAGTAAATAAAAAAATACACAAGCAGAAGTGGGAGAGATAGCTAGATGGAAACAGTTTAAGGAAAGTTTGAGGTTGTTGAGTTACGGAGATATAAAGCAAAATGCACAAAGTGGCGACAGCCAGGCAGTAAGTTAATTCCAAGACACAGCAAGAGGCCAAGCTGAAGCAAGGAAGAATGTGGGTGATTGCGCATCACATACAGAATTTATTCTTCCATAATAGCTTGTCCATTTAGATATGTTATTGTACTTTACTTTAGCTGCTAATACTGGTGCTCACAGTATTATGCTATGAAAAATCATATATGAATCATCATAACTTTCATACTATTATGACATCATTTGCCAATTTTATGTGAGTAAATATGTGTTGCAAAAATGTGCATTGTAGCAGAATAGAATATTTGTGTAAAATACAGAAGAAATAGGAAAAGTTTGAATGTCTCCCTGGTTAACACTTTTCTGACAGAACTCCTGGTTTTTAATATCCAAACTTGAGAAAAATGATGTGTGAGGAAAAGTGGACTTATCTTCCAGATACAGTTGACATAACATCAGTATCATATGTAGAGGTCTTGAAAAGCATATTGAATATCAACTAAGGGAATGTGCATTTTAGATGTTGGTGGTGCTACAAAAGGCATCACAGCACTAGTGCACACAGCCATTTAACAACCATAGTCACTGTTGGGTGATAAGGAAGACATGTTTTAAATATTTTACTTGTAACTTAATGCTTTGTTACTTACATATAGTGTATAACACATTATAATTTTTTCCTTTTAGAATAACAGGAAATAGGCTCCGTGCTACCATTTTTGTGTGAAACATCTGATTTTCCTAAATGGATTACTGATATTTAGTAGTTATTTTCTGGGGGATTCGGACATGTATCAAAGCATATAATGCCTGATCTGGGTTCTAAAAATTCATAGACATTTGCCAGGCAGACAACATATTGAGTGGCGTGGATATTACAGGCAAAGCAGAAAACATGGGGAAAGGAAAAACAGAATAATGAAAGAATGTTTTTAGAACAATAAAAAATTCAATTTTTCTAAGATGTAGTGTGGTGGGGAGATGAGGCCAAGCATGTTAAATCACATTTTGTGCTTCATAAACATAACTCTCATGGCCATTTTGAGGGAATGTTTGGAGGGAGTAGAGACTAGAAGTGCTGTTTGAGATTGCTCAGTAGAAAAAGAGTTGATGGGAACCTGAACTAGGATTTGGGAAAACAAGATGAATTTTAGAGCTAATTAGGAGATTTAATTGATAGCATTTAGTGAATGGGGGTTAGGGAGAAAGAAAAAGGAAAGTCTAGGATAACTCCCTTTTTTTTCTGCTTTAGTAGAGCAGAAAGATAATGGTATCATTAACTGAGGTAGAGAACACAGGTAGAGGTGTGTTTGGGGGGAGGGGAAGTAGTGAATTCTATTTTGAATACTTTGAGTTTGAAGTTATCTTTTTAAAGAATAAATAATATCTTGTTTGAAATCCACCCATAAACCCTTCTGTAAGTCACTGTCTCATCCATAGATCTTTCAATCACCAAGCAGTGTTTTTGACAATATGTTTCCTGTCCCACCCTAGTTGCAGTTCTTTGGACCTAGACTGGTAACAGAGTGGAAGCAACTTATCCAATCAGTATCCAACAAACTGTAGCTTGTGTGGCCTGCCTTGAACAGACAAGTTGAACTAATTCTCTTGAGAGTTATGCAAAGGAACATGGAAGTTAGTGGTGGGAGTTGACACAGAGTCAAATCTACATGCAAACTAAAGTTAAGAGGTGAAAAATGCCGAGGAAACAAAGGAAGCTGGTTGATAGAAGAGAATGGAAAATACGTGTAAAGAAAAGCAGAGGTCATGCAGCCCATGATAGAAAGGAGAGTGAGACCTTGTGTCAGGCCAATCCATGTGTATCCTCTTTCTTAGACAGTGAGGTAGTTTCCCTTGTTAGCTTGAGTAAGTCTGTCCTTTACAACCACAAGAGTCTAATGTAGAACATATCCGAATTCATGTTGCTGCTGCTTCTATTCTCATACTATTTATCCTTTAATTCACAAAGGTAGGACGTTAAATGGAAGAAGAAAAGGATCATCAATTTCCTTAAGGTCCCAATGGCCCTGTACTGCCAAAAAATTTTATTTTTTGTTTGTCATTCACATTTTTTTATCAGGGATTTTAAAGGTTTGATTAGAGTTCAGGTTGATAATACAAAGTTATCAGAGGAAAATAGAATCCCGAAATTTTTAAATGGTACAACTATTTGGAAAGTATAAGAACCTTAAAAGATTTGCATTTTTGATTCAATTTAATTTTTTGGGAATCTATCTCAAGGAAATATCTTTAAAATGTGGAAAAACTAAAGAAAGATGCTAATTAGTATTCCTTACAATGATTATTTATAATAATGAAAGTAAAAATAGCTAAATAGATTATAGTACATCTGGCTGAAATATTGTTCAGCCATTAAAATTGCTTATGTTAAATGAATAAGAACAAAAGTAACTAAGAGTTTGAGTGCTATGTGCCAGGCATTATGCTAAATGCATTACATGGATTTATCTTATTTACTTTTCATTCTTCCTAGGTAATTGATATTGTTGTCATTATCATCATCCCCTGTATATTTTACAGAAAAAAAGAAGTCTAGGATTGGAAAGGTTAAGTAATTTGTCCAAAGTCATATAAACTTTTACTTAGTGAGGTGAAGCAAGATTTGAACCAGTAAATCTAATTCTAGAGCTCATGCATTTAACTAGTGGGCTATACTATCCTTGCTGAAACGAAACAAGAATTTTCGGTATATTATGATTACAGTTAAATAACATTAAATATATATATTTACTTAAGTAGGAAGGAAACATACAAAATATTAACTGTGATTTTATTAGGATTGAATCATTTCCCCCCTTTTCCCAAATTGTTTATAATGTAGTTACTTTCATTAAAAAAAACAAAACATGAACTTGCTGTTGTGTTAGGGCCAATCTATGAGAGGCCTCTCATTGCAGTCTTATTCATTGTCTAGTCCTAATTCCATATTTTCTAGCTCAGTGATTTTTCAAATGTTTGTACGGGAACGTTGGTTATTCAAAAGGGTGGACCAAGGTATTTAGCTGCTGAAATAAATCTTTCTCCAATATAAAAATTAATGGGTTTTATTTATGTATATTTTTTTCAATTTTGTTTCTCTCCCATATTTTTTCTCTTATATCTTTGGTATGTACTACTTATTTTTTTATAATTTGAGTATATTGATGTCTTCTTTAGCACAGAATTGTATATTTAGTTATTATAAGTTTAGTAAGCAATTGCTTCTTGGTTCTGTGACTTATAGATACTACCTGGTTAAGTTTCAGAATTCAGTCTAGTTCTTTGGGATCCCTATGTATAGCACGCCTTTAAACTTAATTGTTTGACTTTTTGTGATAAGAAACTGGTAGGGAGAGGATAGGAAAATGAGTAAGGAAGAGGTGAGATCATGAAGATAGTTTTAAGAGATTAATAGAAGAAAGAATTGTTATTCTAAATGACCTTATAATAGAAGATTGGTAAGTAGAAAATAAAAAGTAACTCCTAGTGACTCGCTTGACTAGAAAAGATATCAGAGATGTAAATTATATAAGAAATGGTTGCCCTGAAAAACACTGAAGCCATGAAGGAAAGGATGGATAATTATGACTACCAAAAATATTTTAAAATTGTACATAGAAAAAAAAAATCCATAAAAAACCATAAGCCTAGTCAAAAGAAAACATAAACCTGGCAACATTTAACAAATGCTAAGTTCCTTAATATAAAAAGTGGTCTTACAAATCTGGGAAAAATATGTGCGATCCAATAACTAAAAAAATGGACAAAGGATCTACCTTAGGTAGGTGTCTACTTAGAGCCTTTTCTTTGTGGAACCACCAGAGGGTGCAGTGCGCACATGGGTAGAATACATGGACCTACCCAAGAATTTATTTTGTTGTCATACTACTAAGTTATAGTACTAGTGATATTGAACACTTACTAAGTGGTGAACTAGTTATTGAATACTTGCTAAATATCAGAAACACTTGTGAGCTAAGTAGTTCACATGCAGTACTTCTTTTGATTCGCACAACTCTGTCATTTTATAATTGAGGAAATAGGTTCAGAGTTTAATAATTTGCCCAATATTATTAGAGTAGTGGAGCTGAACTTGAACCCAAGTTTAGCTGATCCAAATTCCACATTCTTAATCACTACATTCTTTTCCCTTCCCAGTATATTCCCCAAATCTTCTGAAAATTGCATGAATTTTTATTTTTCTAATTTTTAATTACTTTACTATTATAAATGTAATATATATAATTTTTCAAAATGGAAAATACAGAGAAGAATAAAGAAAGTTAACATTACAAACAATCCCACCACTCAGAGATAATCACTGTCAACATGAGGTACATTTTTCTCCAGTTTTATACAAATATGCACCTTTAATATAGTTGAGGTGAAACTGCATATATAGTTGAGGTGAAACTGCGTATATAGTCTGTCTCTTGATTTTCCATAAGTATTTTATGGGCAACTCCCCATGTGGAAAAAATTTATTTGATATTATGATTTGTCATGTGTGTGTATGATATTTCATCTCATTGTTTAACCATCTTCCTTTTTTGTTATATGTTTTAATCATAATATTTGTAAATATTGAAAATATTGCTTTTATCTTTTCAGTGTATATTGCTGCCCCTTTTTTCATCTCTTATTGCTTGGCCAGAACTTTTAGAGCCATGATAAATAATAATAGTAATAATAATTAGATATCCTTGTTTAGTCCCTGAAATCCATGAGAACACTATCTTCTCACTTGTAGGAGCTCATCCTAAATGAGCTGTAGTTTCTCTTGGAAGAGTTTAAATGAAATTTAAATTTAAATTTCATTCTAAATTGGTAATAAATCCTTTGCTATCATTCAGTATAATTTTAGACTTTTTAGAGAAAAAAATAAATTTCAGGAAGACTCCAATTTTTTATTTTGAAGTTTTTATTTTCATGCAATTGTGTTATAATACACTATCAATTATCTAATGGTTATATATAGTGAAAATATGGTAAAATTGTTATTTGGCATAGTCAGAAAATAGGATATTCTAGTTGAAAACTGCTTAACTTCTTAAAAATTATGACATAATTAATTATATTACACAACCACATTAAGCATAATTCAATTTTTTAAAATTCAGAAATCACTTCAGAATCTTATTATACCTAATGCTTTTTTCAGACATTTGTTATTTTTTATGGTAAAGTATGGAAGTACCAGTTAATAGAGTTCCAGTTGTTTGAACACTGAATAATAAAAAATGTATGATCATTTAAAATAGATTCTATATTTCCCCTTTTGGCATGTTTAAGTTTATATGTATATTTTTATGTATGTATGTGTCTATACACATACATACATATTGTATATATTAGCTAATTAAAAGGTATTATTGATGGTAGCACAAGAGTGTGAACATAGCACTGAATTATATATTTGAATCCAGTTGAAAGGGAAAATTTTAGGTTGTATGTATGGTACTGGAATAAAAATTAAAAAACAAACAAACATGAAACTCATAACACAGTGAATCCTAAGTTAAACCTTGGACTATAGTTAATAGTGCAATTATAAAAATGTGGTATCATCAATTGTAACAAGTGCACTGCGCTAATGTAAGGTATTAATAATAAGGTGGTATAGGGGAACCCTGTGTTTAATGCATGCTTTTTTTTGTAAACTCACAAGTTTTCTAATAAAAATAAGTAAATACATGAAAGGTATTACTGTATTATTATAATTTCATGGACATTAAGAAAAAAACCCAGGCCCCTATATGCTCAATAAATACTTGTTTTATGAAGTGACCAAGAAAACTAATATTATCTATATGAGCCCTTGTGTTACTTAGATGCACAAAAGAAGTTCACACTTAACATTTCACTCAATAAAAATGAAGTCTGATCAAATAGCAGTTAAATTACATATTAACGATTTCTCATTTGTAAAGCAAGTACATAAAAACAAATATAAATGTAACTTTCAGTATGTTTCATTTTACAGCACAGAAAAGCATTTTATAAGGACTCCAGTTGTAGAAAAACAGGTGTATTTCCCTCTTCAGAATTATCCAGTGAACAACATGGTAACAGGTAATTTAAAATAAAATTTAGAGTAAGCCCAGTGTTTGAGTTTCCTAGTTGCAATGGTTTGGCTTAAACAATGGAAATTTATTGGCTCACAGCTTTGAGGCTAGGAAAAGTCCAAAAGAGGCTTCAGCAAGGCAATCCCCAGAGACTGTGCCAGTGATCCTTGGTCCTTGGCTTTTCCGTCATATGGCGATGCACATGGCGATGTCTTCTCCTTTCTCCTCCAGGTTCCTTTGACTTCCAACTTCCTGCTTCTCCTATGGCTTTCTCTCTGTGGCCTTCTCTATAAAGTCTCCAGAAGGGATTAAGACCCAACCTGATTATGTTGGCCATACCTTAATTAAAAATAACTTCACTGAAAGATCCTATTTATGACAGATTCATACCCACAGGAAAGGAATGAGGTTAAGAATATGTTTTTCTGGGGTACTTAACTCCAAGCCACCGCATCCAAGTAGGAAGAAACAAGGGAATACAGTGTAGAATAAAGCTGTTGTTACACATCAAATGCCTAACAAGCAGAGCTCTCTGTATCATACATGGTAATAGCGGTGACTCATTCATATATTAACTAAATTAACCTGCACAATTGACCCAAGGGTAGGTTCCATATTTTCTGTGTAAAAACAATGATCTTTAAGTAGGGTGAACATGCATCCCTGTTTGCCTGAGATGGTCCCAGTTTATGCCTGTTGCCCTGGCATCTTTTTTTTACTCTCAGGTGTCCCAATTTGGAAGATAAATTGTATGGACAACCCAGTCACAGTCTTCTTTGAGAATCTGATGAAACATGGGCCCCCTTTTCCTAATATGCATGCACGCGCATCCATCCCTACATACACAAATACAACATACAAACTTTACATATCATTTGAAGAGACTCACAGATGCTCAGAAGCCCATTCATGGATCACCCAAGTAACCATGGATTCCATGTTTATGTTTCCTACCCTAGTGCCCTACACAAAGAGGAGACAGTTAACTGAGGCAGACACTGAGGGGTTGGAACCAAGGGAACCAGCTGAAAAGTGCTGAGTGAAGTGGATATTTGGACATTTATTTGTGGGAAGATTTTTGATGACTGATTGGATCTCTTTGCTTGTGATGGGTTGGTTGAGGTCTTCTATTTCTTCTCTGGTCAGTCTAGGTTGTTCATATGTTTCCAGGAAATTGTCCATTTCTTCTACATTATCCACTTTGTTGCCATACAGTTGTTCATAATATCCTCTTATAATTTTTTTAATTTCTTCAGGATCTGCAGTTATGTCACCTTTTTCATTCATTATTTTGTTTATATGGGTCTTCTCTCTTTTTGATTTTGTCAGTCTAGCTAGGGGCTTGTCAATCTTGTTGATCTTCTCAAAGAACCAACTTTTGGTGATATTTATCCTCTCTATTGTTTTTTTGTTCTCTATGTCATTTATTTCTGCTTTAATCCTTGTTATTTCTTTTCTTCTACTTGGTTTAGGATTGGTTTGCTGTTCATTTTCTAGCTTCTTCAGTTGATCCATTAGTTCTTTGATTTTGGCTCTTTCTTCCTTTTTAATATATGCGTTTAGCGCTATAAATTTCCCCCTTAGCACTGCTTTTGCTGCATCCCATAGGTTTTGGTATGTTGTGTTCTCATTTTCATTCGTCTCTATATATTTAGCAATTTCTCTTGCTATTTCTTCTTTAACCCACTGATTGTTTAGGAGTGTGTTGTTTAACCTCCAGGTATTTGTGAATTTTCTAAGTCTCTGATGGTTATTGACTTCTAATTGTATTCCATTGTGGTCAGAGAATGTGCTTTGAATAATTTCAATCTTTTTAAATTTATTGAGGCTTGTTTTATGTCCCAGCATATGATCTATTCTGGAGAAAGTTCCGTGAGCACTAGAAAAGTATGTGTATCCTGGTGATTTGGGATGTAATGTCCTGTATATGTCTGTTAAATCTAATTCATTTATCAGATTGTTTAGGTTTTCAATTTCCTTATTGGTCTTCTGTCTGGTTGATCTATCTATAGGAGAGAGTGATGTGTTGAAGTCTCCCACAATTATTGTGGAAACATCAATTGCTTCCTTTAGTTTTGCCAGTGTTTCTCTCATGTATTTTGTGGCACCTTGACTGGGTGCATAGACATTTACGATTGTTATTTCTTCTTGCTGAATTGCCCCTTTTATTAGTATGTAGTGGCCTTCTTTGTCTCTCAAAACATCCCTGCATTTGAAGTCTATTTTATCTGAGATTAATATTGCTACACCTGCTTTCTTTTGGCTGTAGCTTGCATGAAATATTTTTTTCCATCCTTTCACTTTCAGTTTCTTTGTGTCCCTGTGTCTAAGATGAGTCTCTTGTATGCAACATATTGATGGTTCATTTTTTTGATCCATTCTGCGAATCTATATCTTTTAATTGGGGAGTTTAATCCATTTACATTCAACGTTAAAACCGTGAAGGCATTTCTTGAATCGGCCATCTTATCCTTTGGTTTATGTTTGCCATATTTTTCCCTCTCTCTATTAATATCCTTTATTGTACCCATACCGAATCTCTTTAGTACTGAACCTTTCTCCAAGTCTCTCTGTCCTGTCTTTGGTTCTCTGTCTGTAGGGCTCCCTTTAGTATCTCCAGTAGGGCAGGTCTCTTGTTAGCAAATTCTCTCAGCATTTGTTTGTCTGTGAAAAATTTAAGCTCTCCCTCAAATTTGAAGGAGAGCTTTGCTGGATAAAGTATTCTTGGCTGGAAATTCCTCTCACTCAGAATTTTAAATATATCGTGCCACTGCCTTCTTGCCTCCATGGTGGCTGCTGAGTAGTCACTACTTAGTCTTATGCTGTTTCCTTTGTATGTGGTGAATTGCTTTTCTCTTGCTGCTTTCAGAACTTGCTCCTTCTCTTCTATGTTTGACAGTGTGATCAGTATATGTCTCGGAGTGGGTTTTTTTGGATTTATTCTATTTGGAGTTCGCTGAGCATTTATGATTTGTGTATTTATGTTGTTTAGAAGATTTGGGAAGTTTTCCCCAACAATTTCTTTGAATACTCTTCCTAGACCTTTACCCTTTTCTTCCCCTTCTGGGACACCAATGAGTCTTATATTCGGACGTTTCATATTATCTATCATATCCCTGAGGTCCATTTCGAGTTTTTCAATTTTTTTCCCCATTCTTTCTTTTATGCTTTCATTTTCCATTCTGTCATCTTCCAGGTCACTGATTCGTTGTTCAACTTCCTCTAGTCTTGTACTATGAGTGTCCAGAATCTTTTTAATTTGGTCAACAGTTTCTTTAATTTCCATAAGATCATCCATTTTTTTATTTAGTCTTGCAATGTCTTCTTTATGCTCTTCTAGGGTCTTCTTGATTTCCTTCATATCCCGTACTATGGTCTCATTGTTCATCTTTAGTTCTTTGAGTAGCTGCTCTAGGTGCTGTGTCTCTTCTGGTCTTTTGATTTGGGTGCTTGGGCTTGGGTTATCCATATCGTCTGGTTTTTTCATATGCTTTATAATTTTCTGTTGTTTTTGGCCTCGTGGCATTTGCTGAACTTGATAGGGTTCTTTTATGGTTTGTAGACCTATTGAAGTCCTTATCTTTAATTTATCAGATCTACAGCTTCGTGGAGTACACTTTCTCTAACTAACCAGCAGGTGGCGTCCACGAGCCACCTGTTCTCCACAAGCCAGTTCTCCCCTGCTTAGCCTTTTTGGTGATTGGGAGAGTGAGTCTTGTGGGGCCCAATTGGTGTACCAAGCTTGCGTGTGTAGTTGGTGTTGCCTGCCCTGTATGTGGGGCGTGTTTCTGGGCAGTCGGGGAGGGGGGGTGGCCCTAACAATCAAATCTCCCTGATGATCCTAGAGTTTTAAAGCTGCTGCAATAGTCTAATCCTTCAGTTCAGTCCTGCCACAGTTTGTCTCTGCCACTGACCCACAAGTCTTTGGTATTGGCGTATGGCTCCTGAGACTTGCAAGTGGGCCCCTCTTCCAGGCTGTGCACCCCGGGTCCTCTGTTGAGGGATGACTGTGCTATGTCACAGGTGAGTGCCGTCCCCCCAGGGCAGTTCTGGGCTGCTGGGCTGTGTAGGGAGGCTCCCAGTCTGCTCAAATGATGGCTGAATGGGGCTTTGTTAATTCACACTGCTCCACCTTCCCAGCTCTGGGACATTCAGCTGAGGTTGCAGGGAAGGCTAATGTCCACGCCCAGTTTTGTGGTGTGTGCCTGTTATTTGAAGCACTTCCGTCACACTGGGTTGTCTGGGGCAGCTCTGGGCTATGGGGCTGGCGATGGGCAGGAGTGTTTCCTGTCCACCAGGATGGTGGCTGTGAGCGGACACCCCCCTTTTCTTGGGAAGTTGTGTTGTTTAGTGAATTTTCTCAGCCACTGGATTATTGCCTTTTGTCTCAGAGCTCTCTTAGTTCTGCTCTTGACTTGACGTGCCCAAATTGCAATTCTTTGAAGCTTTCTGTATTGGGCTTCTTAGAGTAATTGTTTTAGAAAAAGAAAAAAGGATTTAAAAAAAAAAAAAAAAAAAAACGGCCCTCCTCAGAGATCTAATGGGTTATTGAAATGCTAATAGACAAAGCAACCAGGGCCATTAAGGAAAGGTCCACAGGGCAGAGAGATCAGCTTTGCTTCGGGATTTGCATATGCGCCTCAAGGCCTGAGCTCCTCCCTTCCCCTTTCTGTGTTCACCAGAACTCCAAAAATCCTCTGCTTTTATTTTGGAGTTTTTCATGTTGTTTTTTTTCTATGCCTGTCTCCTCTCTGCTGGGCTGGCTGCTCTCAGAGTCTCTGGTGTCTAGTCTCAGTCTATCTATGGTTGGAGTTTGAATCAGTAGAATGAGTTTCCGATAAGAGCAGCCACTGCAGTTCTCCCTTCTCCTTTCCGGAGCTGACAGCCCCTCCTCCCCCGGGACTGAGCCTGGCAGGGAGGGGCGTGGGTCCCCTGGCCGCAAAAACTTACAGATTTCGCTGATCTCAGCAGTTCCACGTTTTCATGAGTGTTGTATGAAGTATGCCCAAAGACAGATTGCTCTGTGGTGTCCAGTCCACGCAGTTCCTGGCTTTTTACCTACTTTCCTGGAGGAGTAACTAAAACTTACAGCTCACCAGTCTGCCATCTTGCCCCGCCTCCAGTCGGATATTTGGATACTTTAATCTGAGTAGTACTCAGAAAGGTCGTTGGTTGCAATGTTAAAAATATAGTTTTTTAAAACCTTGTTTTTAAAATATAGCAATTTTTAAGTATAGGTTTTTGAAAATTCATTTTAATGATAATTCGTGTAGTTATCATTTTCTCTTCATTTAGCAGTGTCAAAACTACCCTTTGCAATTAGTCCACAAATTCCTGGAAGTCTTCTTTCATATCGCTATCCCTTCTAACCATCTCTTATAGCTTTTTTGTTATTTTTTCTTCTTGTTCATCTAAATAACAGAAAATAACTTTTAGAAAAGCACTTTAAAAAGAACTTTTAATGTGTATTTTTGGGCTGAGACATGGAGAAATCAAAGAAAACTTCTATCCAGATGTAATAGTAGAAAAGTCAGTCCTGGAATTTTCAGTACAATTGTGAAGTGCAAAGAATAATGAACAAGGTAGAAGTAATTAAGTCCTAAGATTGGGAGTGGCTGGCTGCTGCTCATATTTGTTTTTTGCTTAACTAAAGTCCCTAGGCCTAAACATTCAGATAAAATGTAGGTACCTTAAATTATGGCTGTGGTGTATTAGTGTATTATATTTTGCTTCAGGAAACTCCAGCACCAGGTTCTAAGTATTTCATGTTCACTTAGACTTACCAAATGTTTAATACATATTAAAAAGATCAATGATAAACATTAAAATCAGCCATGCAATGAAGAAATGTACTTAGATTTGGACATGCAATAATGCTGTTCTATGTTTTTATTGCTGGGGAAAGAAATTGGCTGTTCAAAAAGATATAGCAGTATTCTATTAAAAAAACTAAAAATTATAAAAATAATTATTGGTCGGAATTTTTAAAGTATAATTTTAACCTGTTGCTGATTTTATGGGTAGAACTAAAGTAAAATTTTCTGATTTTTTTCATTCACTCAACTGCATAATTATTTTCTTTCCTTATATTTCTACATTAAATATTTTGATAGCACTTTCTTGGAAGAAAGCTTCATTTTTAAAGCGATAATTAATTTGTTTTTAATTGTGATGTGAAATGACAAGTACTTCTCTCTCTCTCTCTCTCTCTTTTTTTTTTTTTTTTTTTAACCACACCCATCTGCTTGAACAGGCTGGAATAATTTCTTGTTGGGAAAAATCAGCTTAATTATTTAGTAAGAGTTCTAATTTGAGCTATAGCATCACAAATTTTTGTGACTATAACTTCTTTCTTCTTCAAAGTGGGTTGGGTTAAGCTCAATGACTGTTAAATCTCTGAAAATACAATTAATTGAGTTCTTTGGCTGTAGTAAATACGAGTTGGAGCTATGCCCTTGGACAGAGTTTCTCAGTCTTGGCACTGTTTACGTCAGATATTTCTTTGTTGGGGGATCAGTCGCATGCATTGTGGGATGTTTAACAGCATCTTTTGCCCTGTCTATTAGAAACCAGTAGCACATTTCTAGTTCTCACATCCAAAAATGGCTCCAGGCCTTGCCAAATGTCCCCTAAAATATCAAGGTATTTTTGGTTTGTGTTCTTGGCTTTTGACTGGAATTACATTTCTATATGATAATGTATTTGGATTTTTAGACATGGAACCAACAAGTCTAGTCAATCTTGCTCAGGTGACTACAGCTCTAAGATATAAAACTTGAGAGTGGCCATGTTTTCTACCATAGAAAGAGAGTCAAATTGCCTCAAGAGTGGAAAATGAAGCTAACATGTAGAGAAAAACTTGAGACCAGTGAGAGAGCTGTGATCACTTATTCTTGTTACTTCTGAGGACGGATAAAAGGACTGCCTTCCTTGCAGTTTGGTTGATGTGGCAACATCCTTCCTTTTGTTTAAGTTCGTTTTGTTGCATCCCACTGAACTAGCAGCAGGACTCGCCTCAAAAGGAGAAGTGGGAGCAAGACTAGCTGGGACTGCCTCAAACCATCCTTCAGTGGGACTGGTTGCAATTCCAAAGAAAGAGGCTGGTGTAATTTGAAGCTGTTATGTACCCCAGAAAAGGCCATGTTCTTTTAACCCGTTCCTGTAGGAGCAGACCTATTGTAGGTGGGACCTTTTTGTTAGGTTATTTCATTTGAGGAGTGCCCCAGGGTGGAAAAATCCCCAGAGAAGCTGAGGGACAAGGACACACCCACAGAAGCTGAGAGAGGAAGCCACTGAAGCCAGAAGCTGAATCTGGGAGAGAAGGACCAGCAGATGCTGGCCATGTGCCTTCCCATGTAACAGAGGTGTCCCAGATGTTGAAATCCCTTTCCTCAGAGAATTTATCATCCCGTTGATGCTTTACTTTGGACATTTTCATGGCCTTAGAACTATAAATTTATAAGCTAATAAATTCCCATTGTAAAAGCCAACCCATTTCTGTTATATTGCATTCTGGCTGCTTTAGCAAACCAAAGCAGAGGCATTCAACACCAGGGTGATCAGTACAAAGCATTTATTAGGGGAACTTACAGAGAGCGCTGCAACTGCCTCACAACAGACAGTGAGATGGCAGTTCACTCAAGTATGTCCATATTTATCGTTTTACAGGTTATATGTGCCTGGGAAACAGAAGCGGCTAAATGCCAGGGGCTTGTGTATAAGTTTTGGGAAGACATCTTGGTATGTGCTCTTTTCTCAAAACAAGGTGCACTCAGGTTGGGCAGTGTTCAAGGTTCTAGGAGGCAAAGCTCAACATGCTTCTGGGGAGTTACTGGGAGGGGTGCCTGGGGCGAGAGCGGGGGAGAGAAAGGTCAATCCTTGGTCAGGTAGGAGATGCTATATGTATCACACAAGTTTAAGTTGTGTTTCTGTCAATTTCAACCTAAAGTCTATTTCAAAATCACTGCGCTAACCCATTTCTGACACTATACATGCCCTACCCTTCTTTTACTTATAGGAATATTTTTATTAATGTAGTGGTTATTTTTTATTCCTATCATCATACATGTCTTTAGAAACTACTCACAGTGTTTATGTGTATTTAACCAAACATTAATATTTTTCTACATTAGTTTATTTTATCTAGAAACCTAGCCATTAGGTAAAGATCACGAACTCATATGGAATATAGTGGTAGCATTTCAAGAGATCCTCTAAAGAAAAGGATCATGATTAAAATATCTTTAAAGATATTAGTCAATTTTATGTGGTTAGACTCGCAGTTAATTAATTGCGAATTTATTATTAGAAACGATCAAACTATATGCATAGATATCCTGTTGATCTGATGGTAGTGTTGCTCTAAATTCAATCATCCTTGAGCTCTATCAGATACAGTATTTATTTTAAATTAGGTTTCACTTTTAGTACAAAACACAAAGACATTACACATAAAATATAATCAGTCAAATACTAAGCAATTGCTATCAAATTAATATTGCTTAAATTTATTAAAGTCCTTAAGCTCTCCCCATTCTAGGTTATCCTTTTGACAATTATATTTACTTCAGATTATTAATGATATCAGAATTACTCACACTCTTTGTTGACTAAACAGTAATATTGATTTCCCCATTTTTTATTAAAGAATGTTGTCTCAGTGTTAGCAGTACAGCAACGTGTTGCTTGCTCTTCTAGGGAAAATGAGCTTGTGCTGTTAGTAGCTCTTTGTATAGATAGTTCTTAGTGATTACACCCTAAGCCAAACACACTTCTCAGTGTTTATGGTTTAGGCACTTTCAGGTCCCAGCCTCAACCTGGATATCACACTCTAATGGTCAGTGTTAATCATATAACTGTGTTTAAAAAGGTGAGTGGAGTGGTGGTGTTCCCTGATAATAATTGGGTTTTGTGGATGATACATAGTATAGATGAGTCTGGCTGTGATCTCCTTCTTTTCCCTGACTTGAAAATGAGAGTAATGCTTAATGAAAGAAAAAAAAAGCATCTTCTCACTGGTATTATTTCTTCTTTTTCATTCCTTTGTAAAAAACATTCTTTACAAACTGAACTCTAATAAATCAAAGACACCAAAAAGCATTTAGTATGATAGACTTTCAAATATATATATATTTTTTTTATTTTGTAGGTTATGTATCAATTGATGCCATGAAGAAATTCCTTGGGGAGCTACATGACTTCATTCCTGGAAGCTCAGGATATTTGGCATACCATGTTCAAAATGAAATTAACATGTCTGCTGTAAAAAACAAATTGAAGAGGAAATATTAAATTAAATTGTCCTTATATCTGGACATTATGTTCTGTAGTGTATTACCAAAGATGGCATATAATTTAAAATATTCCCTTTTGGGACTGGGGGATAGGGAAATGGAAAAGATTTCTTCTCTTTCTTCCTCAAAATGTGTCTTTAGGAAACTCAGAATAATTTTGGCTCTGTGTTTTGATATTTGGATTGGACTTTCCCTCCAGCTGTAACATTATCTTCACAGATTCTGAGTGCACAGTTTTTATGGAGTAATTGTCATTGAAACATACTTCATAAAAAATCTTCTTTCTCTCACTCTCATTTTCTATCTCTTTCCTTCTGTCAAATGCTCTTTTGGTTTTGACATTCTACTAATTATATATTATTTCTAGATTCAATGCTGTGAATGCTAAGTTTTATGATCCTGGTTACCTTATTTTGATTTTCTAAAATTTTAGAATGCTATAGTTGACTTCTGAATTACTGTTTCTGACTTGAAAAATATAGAGTGATTTTTTTCTCTATTAAATTTGAGAGGCAAAACATTTTAATTATTCAGAGTTCATGTGTAGATCGTTTCTAATAATAAATTTATCAGAAATGATTTAATGTAAATAGTTTATGAGTGTTATGTATCTGAGATGAACCCTCAAGGTGCCTTAGAATCACAGCACTGGAAGAGGCCTTAGAGAACATCGAGTCCTACACATTTATTATTTTTACTGAGAAAATGAAGGCCTTGAGATGGTCTTTCTGAAGGTGAGTAATTGGTGGCTGAACCAGGAGTGGAACACAATCCTCTTTATTTTCCAGGCAAGTGCTTCACCACTCTCCCATACTGTCTGTATGTGCTGTAGCCTCTATGTCAGGTTTGATAGGACAGCAGATCTGCAAAGGGACCAAGAAACAAGTCAACATGCTTGACTTGTGTTTTGTTTGTTTGTTTGTTTACGCATACATATGCTTACATGTACATAGTTTTTGTTTTCACTCAGATAGTGGAATACTATTCACAGTGTACTTGGCCTTGTTTTTCTCTTTTTCTACATTTCTTTTTCACTCAGCAATTTATCTTGAGGCCCAAGATTTAATCCTAGCTTCATTATATGTGACTGTTATAAACAGTGACAGTGCTGTGTTCTTGGGATTCTTAACAGGCACGAGGGACTTGGTTCTTGCTAAACTGAAACTGTCTGACTTGGGACTGGGGCATGCAGCCCATGTTTACTCAGGCTGACCCCAGAGTTCATCATCTGCAAGAAGGACAGGTCCGGGGCCAACAAGGCAAGACAATCAGCACAAGCCTTCTTCTGTACATCATAAGCCTTTTCTCTTTTTTTTAATTAGAGACGGTGTGGGTTTACAGAATTATCATGTATAAAATACAGGCTTCCCATATTGGTGTGGTACATTTGTTACAATTGATGAAAGCACCTTTTTATAATTGTACTATTAGGGAAATTCAGAGAAGGAAGATAATATCTGGAGTATCAAAGGAAGTTTCCAGGAAGTTGGCACCAGAAATAAGCCTTGAAGCCTTGGATGTCATATTAATCCAGGGGAGAGAACATCATAAGCAAAGACAGGAACACAGGAAGGCAAGGGTAGGCTCAAGGCAAAGGTCTAGCTTGGCAAGAGCATAGAATGTATGAGACCTTGTATGACTATGATGAGTAAATAGAAGACTGGAAAGATAGGCCAGGGCTATATCACAGAGTCCTTTGATTGCCAGGCTGAATAGTTTCTACTTATAGGCAATGGTAGTCATTTTTGGCAAGGAAATGACATGATCAGTGTTTAGGTAAGTTGATCTGTAGTTGTATGTGGGATGAATTTGAGGGAAGAGAAAACAGAGAAAGTGGTACTGAGGATCTAATCCAAGATAGCAACAGTGAGAAGGGAAAGGTCTAGATAGATGCAAACAAGCTGGCTTTCCCAGGAAATGACTAATTTGGGGGGAAGGGGATTATATAGAGAGCTACAAATCTGGGAGGTGTTTGGAGTCAAATTGTGGAAGGCCTTAAGTACCAGGCTTCCAAGCTTGTATTTTATTCTTGGGGGATTTTATTAGATTGGTGATGTATACATAGGAATATTTTAGAGGTATTAAATCTGCATCAGTATGTAAATAGATGGAAAGAGAAAAAGATGAGAAGTTTGACTACTTTGGAGATTGTTGTATTAGTCCAGGAATGAGATGTTGAACTCTTGGATGAAGAATGGGGTATGGCAAGAGTATTGTGGAAAAGAAAAAGTTTCAGTCTGTGTCTCCTAAGAGAGTCCAAGATGTCAGCACACTTACAAGGTATGTGCTCCTTGTCCTCAGCAGTTCATTTGACTTCCTCCAGGCCAAAACTCTCTGTGTGGGGGTCTATATCAGGTACATAGATTATCTGACAAGTGTAGATCAGTATATGTTTTTCCACATCCCTTTCCTTTCTTAATGCTGAGCTTAAAAACCTACTCTGTCTCAAATTCCGTGTTGTTGTCTACCTTCAATCAAGTTCAGGGGGTAGTTATGTATTACAGAACAGTAAATAAACAGAGGGTGCTCTTATGGCAGCAAAGGCTCAGCTGTAAATCCAAGAGCAGCTGAGTATTCTCCAATACATAAGCACCACCACATAGCAGTAACATGGCGGCTGAGCCATAGCTAGGCACTCCTCTGGAATATTGGGAAAGGTTCACTGGCATGAATATCACTACTCTCTCCACTCTTCCCAGACAAATGGCCTTGTCTTCCCATCTCCATAATGGACACCTTACCTCACCTCCTTATTGAAATACCTTCTTCTATTGCCTGGTAGGCAGCTCAACTCATCCCAGTTCTGTAACTTTCTCCCTCCATGCCCCAGGCCTTTCCTCACCTGCTCTGCTCCAGAATGCCCAGTCTCTTCACTTCAGATAAGTAGAAGCCCTGATCAGATTGTAGCACACCTGAGGTGCTCTCCCTCCTCACCAAGGTTCCTGACCTAAGAGCTTCTTCCCCCAGCATCCTACACTGCTCCCATCCCAATCTCAAGGGCAGTATCACACAGCAATTGGGAGCACAGGCTCTATGTCAGACTAACCTGGGTTCAAATCCCAGGCTAGCAATTTACAAGCTTCATGACCTTAGCCAGCTGTTTCCCCATCTGAGAAATGATGATAACAACATAGTGTTGTGAGTAATATTATGAGGATTAAATGAGATTATCATGTGTAAAAGAGCTTTGCACAGAGCCTAGCACATGCCCCATGCATGCTAGCCATTATCAGTCTTCTTTATATCTCTGGGTTTGTATCACTTAGTGCAAACCATGTTCTTCAGGCACATCTGGATGAATGCTGTGGAAGGTAAAAGGGCCTGTTCTGCTTTTCCTTGCAGTGAAATTGCTCAGGGGCAACAGGTGCACCTGACATTTAAAAATATAATTAAAAGTAAATCAGTCCTGTCTTTAAAGCAGATTCTCTGTGCTTTCCTTTTACACACCTACTCCAATGCCAGTCTTGGCCATTTTCCTGCTTTTTTGGGTGCACCTTGTTTGATGTACACTCAACCTCTCACATACCTCATGCATGGATCCCTTTCTTAGTGCCTTTCTTAGTGCCTTGGCTATCACGACTTGTGGTTTATACTCCAACTCAATCACTGTCTCCATCTTTCTCCTTCCATCTCCCCACCCTGGGGTGATTTCCCAAGCTGGTGTTTGATTTCCTGTTTTGACTGCTCCTGTGACCCCGTGATGCAGCACTCACTGCCCAGAATATGCCCATGTCTTGTGTGTCACATAAGATTCTTTTGGGCTTATCTGATCTCTTCATGTCCCTTCTCTGTCATTCTGGGGCTTTGCTCAAATCTGGTTGTGTCACATTCTTTAGGAGAGTCCCCCTTCCTTGACCAGAAATCTCTTCAGTGAGCATGTGATATAGACCTACCTCACCTCCTCCTGGAATTCTCAACTTCGTTCTGGTAAGTTCTTGGTCGCATTGCTGTGCCTCTGCCACCCTGTCGTGATTTCTTCCACCCTGCTCTTATTTTTGGAGTCCGTTTCATTTGCTTGTCCTGATTAGTCTCTTCACTACACTTCTTCTGTATTGTGTTTCTTCCTCATTTGTCAGTTTTTTATGCTGTTTCTTTCCCTCCTGCATTTCCATGTGTCCAAATCCTGTCCTTCCTTCAAGCATCATCTCAAAGGATTACTCTGAATGAAGCCTCTTCTGTGACTCCATTTCTTGCCCCTTCTCCCACAGAATTCTGTATTCCACTTATAACATTTATGTTACTCAATCTAAAATTATTATTTATTTATACCTGTCAAAGGCCCACACTAGATTGTGACTTGAGGGTACAGATTATTTCTTACTCCTCTTTGAAGCTTCCATAGCACCCAGCATGGTGCCTGAAATATGGGAGTTGTTTGGGAACTATTATTTGAATTGATTTCACAGACAGGAAAACCCAAAGGATGAAGATATTTGTTTCCCTCAGTTTCCAGGATGGGACCAACAGTGTACCCTGACTGGCTCCATTGTTTATCCAGAAGAAAGTTGTATGGACTGGCCAGTTGCATTGAGGTGCCAAAGGCTTCCATAATACACATTCATTAACCTATTAGAATTGTCTCATTCATTTGTTCATTCATTCAACAAACATCTATTGATAACTAAGTGCTAAGCCCAATGCTTTTTTTTCCTCCTGTGCAGGAAGAACAAAGAGATGACAGGGAGTTGGACCCTGCCATCAAAGCACTTGTAATCTAGATGGGGAATTTGAAACAACTGATTTTCAGGTAAAGTGGAGTAGATGCTATAATCAAGTATAGGTAAAACTGTCTGAAAGCACTTGTTTTGATTCCAGGAGGGGAGAGAGGAAAGATACTGGAATAGATGAGGATGGTTCAGAAGAAGAGTAACTTTATTTTTCCTGGTGGACTCGTGGAGCCATCATGAAAACAATAAGGCCCCTGAACTTTTCTGGCCTACCCCTCAAGTTCCGGACACTGTCTCTGCACCTGATGGGAGTGGGAGGTAGAATGAGATGCAGGATGCAAGTTAAATAACTCTTGACCTGTGCTGTCCAATATAGTAGTCACAAGCCAGATGTGGCTGTTGAGCACTTAAACTGTGGCTAGTCCAAAGTGAGATGTGTATAAGCATAAAATATACAATGAATTGTGAAGACTTAGTACCAAAAAGAAAATAATTTTTATATTGATCACATATTAAAACAGTAATGTTTTGGACATATTGAATTAAATAAATATATTTTTGAAATTAATTTCACCTGTTTCTTTTAACTTTTTAAATGTAGCTACTGGAAAATTTAAAATTAGACACTAGATTGCATTATACTTCTGTTGGATGTGTATTGCATTATACTTCTGCTCCACGTGGTCTAGAAAATTTGGAAAACCGTTGTGGAAAACAGGTCTTTATGCTGAGCCAGGACCCAGACCCAGTGATATTTACCCATCCTGGCCTGGATCCAAACTCCCAGAGGCTTCAGAAGAGCCGTAATCATCACTTGGGTCTGGGCTGGGGCAGAGCCAGGGCACAGATAGGAAACTTGGTTTTCTCCCTTCTGTGACTCCCTGTGACTCAGGCCACAGGGACAAATGTGATAGGGAGTTGGTTTGTTTTCTTTGGTTCTTTCAGACAGCTTCCTTGAAGATACAAACAACTTTTTGAACTCCAAAGGTAAGGAGTTGGTCTGCTGGAGTAGGTTTTTGGTCATTAATCAGTTAGTGTCCTGTTTGCCTGGGTGACTTGTTATTTCAAATTGTTGACTCATCTTTAAGATGTTAACGATTATATGTATCACTGAAACAAAACCCCAAGGATGTGAGGATAACAGAGCCTTTGTGGAGGCCTCCAGTCCCTGAAAACTCACTCAGTAAAGCTACCAATCTTGGGTATCAAGGTTCCTCATTAACTCTACCCCACTGCCCTTTGGTTCTGATCTCTCGCCACTCTCTGACTAATGTGCTCAGATTCTGTCAACCCACCAAAACCTCTGAAGCCCCTTATCTCCATTGACTCCTGACATTCCCTTTGCCAGGAATATTCTCCTGCTTCCCTTGAGGCACACAGTTTCATGATCCATTAAAAAAAAAAAAAAATTAGATGGAACTACCACTTGGATTCTTTTTATTTAAGCTCTTTTGCAAGGAAAAGATTCCCAGACTAGCTAAAGTAATGGGAGTTTATTTCACTTAATCCTCACTAAAATCCCGTGAGGTAGAGACTCTATTTATCCCTGTCTTACAGAGAGGAAGGAGACTTAGAGAGCTTAAGTAGCTGCTTTAGATCAGACAGTAAATGGTGGAGCTGGGATTCCAACCCAAGAGACTGACCCCAGAGCCCATACTCTTAGCTTTTATCACAGGCTGGCTTTGGGGAACATTCCTATTACTATGCATGCAGTAATGGTGAAGCTTCATCCTGGTTTTCTATTTGAGTCATTTAGGTTGATGTATGTATTCTTGGAGAGGCCATCCCCAAAGACTTTTACCTCTTTTAGGATGGGGATTCTGTCATACACTTTCCCTTGTGGTTTGGTCACACTGCAAAATGAAATCAATATTGTTGACAACTGCCAAAGCTGGAGAGTACAAAGATAATTAAGTGCAAACAGTACTGATCAAACAAAATAAAATCTGCACCCTTATTTTGCCTGCCTTTGGAAAGGTTGTCTTGGGGAGGAAATGGAGTTTAGCTTCATGTTCTAAAGGTCAACCAGTATATTGGTCTGAGAAAGGTAGAAATTAAAACAACCCTTTAGAAAACTACTTCTCATTTTGTTCCATGAAGAATAAAGAATAGTGTTTTGTTCATGGGGCATATTCTAGTCTTTCATACATGATGGGACTATGGTTATATTTGGCATATCATGAGGCTGGATAGGAGATGGAGATCACTCAAGAGAAAGTGAAATGGGGAACTGAAATGGCACAAGAGGTCCACAAGTTCAAAGGTAGAGGTCTTCTGCGTGATGATGGGAAAAAGCACAGTGAGTTTCCTGTAAACATACAACTTCTCTAATTAAAAAAAAATAACAATAATTTTAAAAAAACATTATGCTACGTTTAAGAAACCAGACACAAAGTGCTACATATGACTGTATTTCTATAAAATTAAATATAAATAAGTTTATAGAGACAGAATTAGATTAGTGGTTATGTAAGGCTGGGAAAGTATAGAGGGACTGGAAGGTAACTGCTAAGAGTTTTTTTTTTTTTTTTTTTTTTAAGAACAATGAGAGTGTTCTAAAATTGACTGTGGTGATGAATGCACAACTCTGTGACTATAGTAAAAGCCATTAATTATACACTTTGAATGGATTGTATATGAATATATCTCAGTAAAACTGCTTAAAAAAAGAGAATGAACATAGAGAATCCACTTGAATTTTAAAATGTTTAGATTTTTAATTATAAAATATTCCAAGCATAGAAAATATCCCACTTACATGTCTCTTATTTCTCACTCCCTAGAGATAACTACCACTATTCTGAGACTAGTGTATTTCCATTTTAACTACATATATATATTTAGCCACAAACATAGTAATTTGTTTATTATATCTTTCCATTATTTAACATTATACTAGAAGTCATAGGAAAAAAAAAGACAATAAAATAAATAAAAGGCATAAAGGTAGAAAAAGATAAACAATTATTTTCAGTATTCATAGATGATAGGATAATCTAAATTTAAAAATCCAAGAAAATATATGAACTATTGGTACTAATTAAGACAGATCAAGTGTATAATTTAGAATGCATCCAGCTGTAAGTTTAGAAGACCCATCTGTAAACAGTGTAAGTGAGGAGATTCATTATACCATATCATAAGAAGTCCTAATTTCCCAAGGCAGCTTTAGGGCTTGTGTATCTTTTTTAGTGCTATTGGGTTCTTCATGTTTATTTGTTCTTTTTATAATCCATTAACTTCTGCTTTTACCTTTATTAATTCCTTTCTTCTGCTTCCTTTGGTTTATTTTGCTGTTCCTTTTTCTACTGTCTTTACTCAAATTAAATAAAATGTATATGTAGTAAATGTACAAATCTTAAGTGTATAGTTCAGTTAGTTCAATGAGTATTTACCTATGTGTATATACTTCACCCACATTGAGATACAGAGCATTTCACATCACCCCAGAAGTTCCCTTGTGCCCTTCCCAGTCAATGTCCATTCCCAAAAGAAACCACCATTCTGGCTTCTGACATCACACATTAGTTTTGTTTGTTTCGAACCTCATCTCATTGAAATTTTTTGATATGTACTCCTTTGTGGCCGACTTCTTTCACTCATGAGATTCATCCACAATGCGTGTGTCAGAATTTGTTTTCTTTATGTCTGTGTAGTATTCCATTGTATTTTATACTGTGATTTGTTTATCTATTCTGTTCATGACCGTTAGGGTCATTTCTAATTCACTTGTGATCATTCTCTGTTATCTATTCATGTGAGTATTTAAACTGTGAGTTTTCCTCTGAGCACCGCTTTCACACTGTCCCTTGGATTCTGATATGTAGTTTTGTCATTATCCTTATTTTCCATATATTCTGCAGTATTGGCTTTGAAATTCCCTTTGACTCAGGAGTTAAGAGAGTTATTAAATTTTCACTAGGTAGAATCTTTTTGTTTTCTGCTTTTTTTGTGAACTTCTAGCTTTATTTCATGGAGTATAGGAGATGTTAACTGCATTTCTTCAACTGTTTTTATTTCATAGATATTTTATTTTTGGCTTAATATTGGGTCAAGCTTTGTGAATACCCCGGATGTTTAAAAAGAAGGTGTATTCTCTGTTTTTAGAATACCAGTTTTATCTACCTTACTAATTATATGTTTTAGACCTTTTATATCTTTAATGCTCCTACTACTGTGTCTATTTTTACTTGTATATCCTGTGGTTTTGTATTTTAATTAATATTCTTTTGACACTATGTTATCTGGTGCACAGATATCCACAACTTTATATCATCATTGTGAATTGCATCCTTCATCATTATAAATGACTATTTTATATTCTTCATATATAATACACAGATAATTATATTGTTAGAGGAGTTTTAGGTTTACAGAAAAATCATGCAGAAAGTTGCCATATAACCCACCCATAAAACAATTTTTCCTATTATTAACACTGTGTATTAGTGTGGTATCTTTGTAACAATTGATGAAGTAATATTGTTATAATCATACCATTAACAATGGTCTGTAGTTTATACATTAGAGTTCACTGTTCGTGTTGTCCTGTTCTATGGTTTTTTTAATTAGAGAAGTTGTGGGTTTTCAGAAGAATCATGCTTAAAATACAGGATTCCCATACACCACCCCATGACCAACACCTTCCTTAGGAGTGGAACATTTGTTACAATTGATAGCACCTTTCTATAATTGTACTTTTAATTAAAGTCCATCGTTGAACTTGGGTTCACTGTTTGTGGAGTGTAGTTCCATGAATATTTTTAAATCTTTATTCTTTTACCATGTAGGCAATCTAACATTTCCCCTTTTAATCATACTGAGATATGTATCTCAGTGCTGTTAATTGCATTTACAATATTAAATCCACCCCGTACCCTAGTAATCTAGATTCTAGATTCTGACTCTATGAGCTTGCTTATTCTAATTGTTTCAAATCAGTGAGATCATATCGTATTTGCCATTTTGTGTTTGACTTCTATCACTCAGCGTGTCTTCTAGGTTCATCCATATTGTTGCATGTATCAGTACTTCATTAATTTTTCATCTGATTAGTATTCCATAGTGTGTATATACCACATTTTATTTTTCCATTCATTAGGCAATGGACACTTGGGTTGCTTCCAACTTTTGGCAATCGTGAATAATGCTACTATGAACATTGGTGTGCAAATATCTGTTTGATTCCCTGCTTTCAATTGTTTGGGGTATATACCTAGTGGTGGAATTGTTGGATCATATGGTAGTTCTATACTTAGCTTTCTGAGGAACTGCAAAGTGTCTTCCACTGCACTTGCACCATTTTACATTCCCACCAGCAATGAATGAGTGTTCTTATTATTCTGCATCCTCTCCAACACTTGTTATTTTCCATTTTTTAAAAAACAGCAGCCCTTCTAGTTGGTGTGAAATGGTGTTTCATTGTGTTTTTTATTTGCATTTCCCTGATGGCTAATGATGTTGAGCATCTTTTCATGTGCTTTCTGGCCATTTGTATGTCTTCTTTGAAGAGATATCTATTCAAGTCTTTTATCCATTTTTAAATTGGGTTGTTTGTCTTTTTGTAGTTGAGTTGTAGGATTTTTTAAAATATATTCTGGTTATTAAACTTTTATCAGATAAGTACTTAACCAAATATTTTCTCCCATTGTGTAGTTTGTCATTTTACTTCCATGAGCTCCTCAGATGGCTCCCCAAGGCTGAGCTTTCTTGGCCTATCCAGCAAATGCAGCCCTTCAACTAACTGACCCCTGCAGCCCTGAGGAAGTGCAGTGTTTTGAAGTCTCTAGGGCTACTGTCCCTGTCCAGGGTGGATTGAAACAATGGCTGTTGCTACCTTTGTCCGGGTAGTTTGAAACCATAGCTGCCTCCAGTGATCTTAATTTGCTGATCAAAAACCATGATCACTGATCAGCCATGCCCACCCCTGTTCTTGGGGAAGGGAATTTTTATGTTCCTTTCTTTCACCAGCGAGCTAGACAGGGGCTGGACCCTATGGCAGCCTGACGTGAGAGTGGGGGTGGGTGCTGGTATCTGCTGCAGAGAGAGAGCAATTTACTGTTCTTTACCATAATTTATTATCTTCTTCCTCCCACTCTTCCCTAGAAGCTGTACAGTATTCTTCTAGACTCTGAAGTTTCAAAATAGTTGTTTCAATCAGCCCCTGCCTGTTTAATAGTTGTTTTGGTGGAAGGACTGGGTCCTGGAGTTCCCTATTCCACCAACTTTCCACAATCCTCCTGTTCTATGGTTTTAAAAAATTTTATTCTGGTAATGCATATATCACCTAAAATTTCCCGTTTTAACCAATTTCAAGTACAGAATTCAGTGCTATTAATTGCAATTTTAATGTTGTGCTACTGTCACCACCATCCATTACCAAAACTTTTCCATCTCCCCAAACAGAAACTCTGTTCCAATTAAGCATTTACTCTCCATTCCCTACCCCTACCTGGCCCCTGCTAACCTGTATTCTAGTTTCTGACCCTGTGAATTTGCATATTTTAATTATTCCTTGTAAGTGAAATCATACAGTATTTGTCCTTTTGTGTCTGGCTTATTTCACTCAACATGATGTCTTCAAAGTTCATCCATATTTTCTCATGTATCAGAACTTCATTCCCTTTTATGGATGGATAATATTCCATTATTATTGAATATGCCACATTTTGTTTATTCATCTGTTGATGAACACTTGGGTTACTTCCATCTTTTGGCAATTGTGAATAATGCCACTATAAACATTGGTGTGCAAGTATCTGTTCAAGTCCTTACTATTAGTTCTTTTGGTTATATACCTAGAAGTGGGATTGCCAGGTCATATAGTAATTCTTTCCTTAACTTTCTGAGGAACCACCATTTTACATTCCCACAAACACTGAATGAGTGTCTGTATTTCACTATATCCTCTCTAATAGTTGTTATTTTCCGTTTTTTAAAAGTAGTAGCCATTCTAATGGGTATGAAATGGTAACTCGTGATTTTGATTTGCATTTCCCTAATGGTTCATGATGTTGTGCATCTTTTCATGTGCTTTCTGGCCATTTGTATATCTTCTTTGGAGAAATGTCTATTTAAGTCTTTTGCCCATTTTAAATTGAGGTTGTTAGTCTTTTTGTTGTTGAGTTGTAGGAGGTCCTTATATATTCTGGATATTAAACCCTTATCAGATATGTGATTTCCAAAAATTTTCTCCCATTCTGTATGTTGTCTTTTTGCTTTTATGATAAAGTCCTTTGATGCACAAAAGCTTTTAATTTTGTTGAAGTCCCATTTATCTACTTATTCTTTTATTGCTCATGCTACTGGTGTAAAGTCTAAGAAACCATTGCTTAACACAAGGTCCTGAGGCTGTTACCTTATATTTTCTTCTAGGGGTTGTATTTTGGTTCTTATACTCAGGTCTTTGATCCATTTTGAATTAATTTTTGTTTGTGGGTGAGATAAGGGTCCAACTTCTTTCTTTTGCATGTAGCTATCTAGTTGTTCCAGTACCATTTGTTGAAAAGACTCTTCTTTCTCCATTGAATGGTCTTGGCACCCTTGTCAAAAAATGGTAAGTCATAGATTGGTTAATTGGTTTATTTCTGTACTGTCAATTCTATTCCTTAAGTCTATATTGTCTTTTCTTGTGCCAGCACCATATTGTCTTGATTATTGTTGTTGTTGTAAGTTTTGATTTCAGGAAGTGTAAGTCCTCCTAGTTTTTTTCTTCTTTTTCAGCTTTGTTTTGGCTCTTCTGGGTCCTCTGCAATTCCATATGAACTTCAGAGTCAGTATGTCTATTACTACAAAGAAGTCAGTTGGGGATTCTGATAAGAATTGTGTTGAACCTGTAGATTAGTTTAGGGACTATTGCCAACCTAATGGTTTTAAGTCCCACAAACACAGAATATTTTTCCTCTTGTTTAGATTTTCTTTAATTTCTTTTTTTTTAATTTTGAAATAAATTTAAAGTTATATGAACAGTTGCAAAAACAATACTAGCCCCATACACAGAATTCCATCATACCCTGACCCCCCTCCCCTGATAGCTCAATCTACCAACTTTAACATGCTGTCACATTGCTATTTCTTTCCCTCCCTCCCTATCTATCATCCATCATCTATTGCTTTGTCTTCTGCCCACATCCTTGAACATACACTATAATTCACGTATACACTTCCCATGAACAAGAACATTCTTTTATGTAATCCCATTAAGCGCAGCTAAGAAGTACAATAGATTCAACAATGATACAAAGCTTACATTCTATATTTCCTTTTCCTTATGTCTCAACTGTGTCCCTTTGAGCCACCTGTCCTCTATCCTCCAATCCCATCCAAGTTCATCCTTAGCATTCAATTGTCATCTAGTTAGACTGTCTTTTTTTTTTCTCTTTAATTTCTTACAATGATATTTTGTAGTTTTCAAAGTATGTTTTGCACTTCTTTTGTCAAATGTATTCCTAATTAATTTATTCTTTTTGATGCTATGGTAAATGGAGTTGTTTTCTTAATTTCATTTTGGTATGGTTCAATGCAACTGTATAGAGATACAATTGATTTTTCATATTGATCTTGTATCCTGTAATCTTGCTGCACTTAAATTACATCTTGAATTTCTTTTCTATTCCATTATTTTGGTTTTCTTCATCAGAGAACCCATTATGCAAATTTTAGATCCCTTTTGTCTATCTTCCATATCTATTATTTTCTCTTTAATCCTTTTAAATCCTCATTTCCATTTCATTGTGTTCAATATTCTCAATCCTGTCCTTTTTGTCCTTCACTATAGTTTTGGAAGTGTCTCCTCCTTTGTGATGCTTGCAATTTTGTCTTCACTTTTTGATGGTTTTATTTTACTCCACTTTCTTTGCTACAGCCTTTCAGTTCACATTTCATTTCTTTCTAATATTTCACCATTTCTTCCCTGAACTTTTCATTTGTGCTTTGTGGTATTTTCTCAGAGATGCAACTGCATTATCTAATTTTCCTTCCTATTTATGTATTTTAATTTTTTTTACAGAAAAATTTGCAATTACAGTACAAAGAACTTTATTTCCTGATCCATTGAGAATAAGTTGCCAACATGATGCCCCATCAAAATTAGGAAATAAACATTGATATATTACTCTCAGCTAATCCTCAGTTCTCTTTCAAGTTTACCAATTGTTCTAATAATGTCCTTTATAGCAAAACGATCTATTTCAGAATAATGTGTTGCATTTAGTTAACATGTCTTTTTAGTCTCCTTCAATCTGAAACAGCCCCCCAGACTTTCTTTGACTTTCATGACATTGACATGTTTAAAGATTAAGAACCAATTATTATAGAATGTTCATCAATTTGGGCTAGTTTCATATTTTCTCATGATTAGATTCAGTTAATGCATCTTTGGCAGGAATACCTCAATAATGACACTGTTTTCTTCTTAGTGCGTCCCAACAAGTGGTACAGGATTTCAATTTGTCCTATTGCTAATTATATTAACTTTTTTTTTTTAATCTTCATTTTATTGAGATATATTCACATACCACGCAGTCATACAAAACAAATCGTACTTTCGATTGTTTACAGTACCATTACATAGTGGTACATTCATCACCCAAATCAATCCCTGACACCTTCATTAGCACACACACAAAAATAACAAGAATAATAATTAGAGTGAAAAAGAGCAATTGAAGTAAAAAAGAACACTGGGTACCTTTGTCTGTTTGTTTCCTTCCCCTATTTTTCTACTCATCCATCCCTAAACTAGACAAAGTGGAGTGTGGTCCTTATGGCTTTCCCAATCCCATTGTCACCCCTCATAAGCTACATTTTTATACAACTGTCTTCGAGATTCATGGGTTCTGGGTTGTAGTTTGATAGTTTCAGGTATCCACCACCAGCTACCCCAATTCTTTAGAACCTAAAAAGGGTTGTCTAAAGTGTGCATAAGAGTGCCCACCAGAGTGACCTCTCGGCTCCTTTTGGAATCTCTCTGCCACTGAAGCTTATTTCATTTCCTTTCACATCCCCCTTTTGGTCAAGAAGATGTTCTCCGTCCCACAATGCCAGGTCTACATTCCTCCCCGGGAGTCGTATTCCACGTTGCCAGGGAGATTCACTCCCCTGGGTGTCTGATCCCACGTAGGGGGGAGGGCAGTGATTTCACCTTTCAAGTTGGCTTAGCTAGAGAGACAGGGCCACATCTGAGCAACAAAGAGGCATTCGGGAGGAGGCTCTTAGGCACAACCATAGGGAGGCCTAGCCTCTCCTTTGCAGTATATTAACTTTTATCACTGGATTCAGGTGGTGTATGCCAGGCTTCTCCACTGTAAAGTTACTCTTTTACCCTGTGTAATTAATAAATATTTTGTGAGAAGTTACTTTTAGATTCTGTAGCTATCCATTCTTTGTCACACTTCCAATTTATTAGTTAATTTATTTTTGTCACTATAGATATACTCATGGTTTCCTATTCAATGAATTATGATTTGTTACTTTTTTTTTTTTAATGCTCAGCTTGCCCTTAATTTGGCCAGTAGTAGCCTCTGCAAGCTGGCTGCTGTGTCCCTTGATATATCCCATCATGTTTGGAGCACTTCCTTAGTTTCTGGCACAACAAGATGTTGCAGGCTCATTTTGTACTTTTCCTGTCCCAGCCCCTAGATTTAATCATTCCTCCCCAAATCCCTGGTTCCTTTTAGTGGAAAATGGTATTTATTTATTTATTTTAATTTTTGAACATTTTCATTATCATACACACAAAAATAATAAGAATAAAAATTAAAGTGAAAAAGAACAAAGTAAAAAAGAACACTGGGTGCCTTTTTTTTTTTTTTTTTTTTGCCCCCATTTTTCTACTCATCCATCCATACACTGGACAAAGGGGAGTGTGGTCCATATGGCTTTCCCAATCACATTGTCACCCCTCATAAGCTACATTTTTATACAATCGCCTTCAAGATTCATGGGTTCTGGGATGTAGTTTGATAGTTTCAGGTATTTACTGCTAGCTACTCCAATTCATTAAAACCTAAAAAGGGTTATCTATATTGTGCGTAAGAGTGCCCACCAGAGTGACCTCTCGGCTCCTTTTGGAATCTCTCAGCCACTGAAACTTATTTCATTTCCTTTCATGTCCCCCTTTTGGTCAAGAAGATGTTCTCCATCCCACGATGCCAGAGCTAGATTCCTCCCCGGGAGCCATATTCCATGTTGCCAGGGAAATTCACTCCCCTGGGTGTCAGATCCCACATAGTGGGGAGGGCAGTGATTTCACCTGCCAAGTTGGCTTAGCTAGAGAGAGAGAGGACCACATCTGAGCAACAAAGAGGCATTCGGGAGGAGGCTCTTAGGCACAATTATAGGCAGGCCTAGCCTCTCCTTTGCAGGAACAGTCTTGCCAAGGGCAAGTCCCATGGTAAAGGGCTCAGCCCATCAAACCACCAGTCCCCTATGTAATGGTATTTAGAGACCACGATCTGGGCACTAGATGTGCTCTTTGCTATTGGGTGTCTCTGATCCCAAACTCTTTCAGTGGACAGAGATATGGAATGTGTGCACACATGTGTGTCTATGTATGGGTGTGTACACATAGAGATGTTTTATGTCTATCTATACTGAAAACTATGAGTTCACACTGATCCCTCCAATTCTTCTAATACCACAGGGTTCATTCTGTTTTTCTCTTTTTCCAAACTTGTTTCTCCCTTCTCCAACAGCAAGAAACCTCACTCTCATTATCCTTAATTATTTATTTTAGGTCAATCCCCCTGAATGTACCAATCTTCCACCACCTTAGCTACCTCTTCATCCAGGCAACTGCCTTCCCCATTCCACCCATGTTCCACCACTTCACATTGCCCCCCACCATGGTCACCCTATTCATCATATGCAGCATCCCTCACCCTACATGGAGCTGTGATCCCCCCTTCCCCCATGTGAACCCTTCCTTACCCTTCTTGGGTTTTGACATCCCATGTCACCATCACTCCTCCTTGAGGATGCTCTCCTCACCTCTCTTACGCTCCCACACCCTGTGCTGCCCCCCCACCCCAACACAAACATTGGCCCCCTCCTCACCCAGCTTGTGCTCTGATTTGCTGAGTTGGACTGTCTCCACATGTGGATGCACTCTTCAGCTTTTAAATAATTTGTGGAAAATGCTCCATCACAAGTTTCATCTGCAATATTTTTCTGGTGAATGTTCTTTGTATGCATTATCTTTTCCTCTTCCTTTCATCCTTTTTTCCCCCCTGAACATATTTTTACAGCTCCTATTCTGGCTTTTATTGGTAACTAATTTCTGAATGAGATGAGTTATTACTGGACCAGCTATTTGCAGACATGATATGAAGGGAAGAGAACAAGGCTGAGTTCTAGATTAACAGGAATTTCTCCTATAATCCAGATTGTCTATAAGAGCTCTTTAAGAGCTTCTACTTTCCCCGCCTCAAAGATAGGCAGCTGTGGGGCTGTTCATAACACAGCCCACTGACTCCTTCTCACTGCCTCCTGCAAGTAAGGCTGGTCATTAGGATTCTTTATAAAACCCTATCTTCTCTGATTCTTAGAGCCAAACCAGTTCCACAGGAGCTTCCATCACCAAGCTATGTACTCTGTTCTTGTTACAAAAATGAACTATGGTTTTGCAACTCAGAGCAAACTCTTCACCTTGGAAAAGTGTAATTTGCCAGTTTTCCCCCTAAGATCTTCAGCCATAGGCATTCCCCTGCATTTCTTCTTGTACCCTGCATTTCCAACAATGTGAAACAATGGAGGACCTATGGCAGCATCTGCTCCTCACCACTGTGAATGCTGTTGTCTGTAGAGAAATTATGTAGAAATGTCACAAGTTATTTAAATACTATAATAACAACTTCCTTTTTTTTTTAAAAAAAAAAGGCAGTTTCTTAAGAATCCTTATCAACTGACCCTTTTAACTTTCCTTCAAAGAGCCCTAGGCATAGAATATATTTCTAAATTTGTCTCCTGCCCCTCTAAATCTCTTTTCCCCCAGCCAACAACTTTCAAGCATTTCGAAATGTTACTGCTCAGGAGAAGACAAATACCACTCCCAGTGTGGCTGCTGTGGCATTAATTTAGTGACCTTGCTTTTGTCCTGGTTGTTCTGTTTTCTTAATTATAAGAATCAAGAAGCATCTACTTCAAGTGGCCCTCTGCTCTTATGCCTTCTGGAGCCACCTTCATCTTCAGCTTCATCCATTGGAAAAACACTCCTGGAAGACTGTGAGGAAACCCCCTAAGGCAAGGAGCAGAAGGCGAGTTTAAATTCAGGTGCATGAGTGAAGGCAGGCAACCCCTAGTTAATCACCTCTCCAGCAGCCAAGTGCAGGAGATGATGGAGGAACCAGCTAAACACAGCCAAGTCTGTGGGAGGTATCTTAGAGCAAATAACCTGACTCCATAAGTCCCCTGTAGAAATCCACTCCATGGCCTTGTCATACCTTGTAACTGTCCTCCCTCCTGGCCTATACCTACACACACACACACACACACACACACACACACACACACACACACACACTTCTCTCTTAGTCATTATTAGGGTTCCAGAGCTTGATCCACCTTTCTTGTGAAAATTTTTTTTTTGAATTCTTACACTGTACAGAACAATTTACCAGGTTCTGGTTAAGAAATGAGGCCTTGCCCTTAGTGGACTTCCAGAGCAGTTGAAGGGGTAATTACCAGCAAAAGCACAGGCTATGCCCCATATATGGGGCAGGCATTAAGTGCCACATAGAGACATCTTTAAGAGCTGGCAACACTAGGAAGAACCTCCTGGAGGAGGTAAGAAGATGTGGCTGGGGTTAAAAGGGAGGGAGTGAACCCCTGAACACAGGTCTGAAAGACCGAGGCCTTTGGAGGAGGCCGCACCTTTCCAGAAGAGTAAAATCTCCTGCTTCTCAGAGAGGAAAGAGGCTTGAGTTTGGGCAGAAACGGTGCTTCTTAAGAAGCAGAGCATGGGTAAAAGAAAGGGATCCACAAACTCCATTTCACAGCTTTTTTATACTGATGCATCAGGCCCATGGGACGATGCACCAGTTCATTCGTTCACTCCTACACGTGCTCTTTGCTGGATGTTGGGGACACAGGGCCAACAAGGACGCTTGCGTCAGCATAGAGCCTGTTTCTCAAAGTGTAGATGGTGCTGTTCCTGCAGCCTCAGTATACCTCGAGGGGCTTGCTAATAATACAGACCTTCACCCTCAGACTACCGTATATATACCGTATCAGAATATCTGTGCTGGACCTGAGAATCTGCATTCCCAACAGCTCCCTCCATCCCTCCATATCCATTCGTCTTCAGGCAAAGTTTGAGGTGTTTTGGCTGTTGCCGCCCCAGGCTATTTTCAGGCAGGTGTGAGGAGATCCTCAGCAGGAGGGCAGGCAGAGAGAAACTGCACTGCTCGGAGGCGGCGGAGAGGCTTTCCGCTCTGAGTCGCGCCGGGCAGGCGCTCCCTGTGCTCAGAGGGCCGAACAGTTCCGCCCCTCCGCGCTAGCCCCGCCCCGGCTGTCAGGGGCGAGGAAGCCCCGCCCCCGGCCCGGCGCGCGCCCCGGAGCCCAGGCCCCGCCTCTCCTCCCTTACCCGGGACCCTCGACCGGGCAGCCAGCAGAGCTTCCAAGCACCCTGCGGAGTCCATCATCGACCCCAGAGGGAACGAGCAACATGGCGGCGGCGGCCCAGCCCGAGAACCTCTCCTTGGTAGTTCACGGAGCCGGGGACCTGCGGCTGGTAAAACGGAAAGCGGGGTGGGGAGCCCAGCTCGACCCTCCCCCACTCACCTCTGAGCCCAGTCCCTGAACGGGCTTCCAGTCCCAATCCCATTCTTGCGCCAGCCCCTCACTTCCGAGCCGGTTACCATGGAGTTTGGGGGTGGGGTGGGGATGTGTGTCTGCTAAGGGTAGGGTTCTTGTCGCGTGCTTCCCGGAACCTAGCCCCGTGTCCGGCACGTGGCAGGCGCCCAGGACGTGTTGCAAAATTTTTGAAGCCTTCTCCCTTCTTTGCCTGGTGCAGATGCATAGTCCTGCCCTTTGTCATTCCTTTCAGAAGAGATACCTGGGAGGGTGCCTAAATTAGGACTTGCCCTGAACTTCCCTGTGAAGGCCATGCAGGGCAGAGAGGGGGGTAAAGGGACACCTAAAAGCTGTGGAACTTGTATTTAATCTCTCTTGCTCCAGTTTTCTCATGTGAAAACTGGGACTGACAAAACCTCCCTTGCAGGATTATCATGTTCATGAAAGTACCAGCACTTAGGAGGTGCTCAGGAAGTGCCAGTTTCTTCATCCTTTCCTTCTGGTCCAGGCGTCCATCTCCAGGACTGCCTGCACCAGACTTCTGGATGTTGATAGCTTCCGTGCTGTCTCTGGAGCTCTTTTCCTCCTTATCTCCTTTAGTCCAAAGGTGGTTTATTTTCCAGCTGATTTGCTTTCTGATCCTGTTCCCTTGTCCCTTTGGGAGCATTATACACACACACACACACACACATATGTATATATATATATATGTGTGTGTATATATATATAAATTTTTTTTTCTGCCCCAGACCATGCATTCTGCTCTCTAGCTTGTGGAGCCAAAGTTCAGGAAGTTGCAGAGTCAGCCCCTTGCACATTCATGCCAGGGTTCCGGCCCCTTGACAAAGTCCATTTCAGATGGACCTGGGATGGCTGTGGGTATCTGGGGGCGGATGCCAGCCATTGCAGAGGGATCCAATTCTCTGCTGCTCCCTAAAACCTCCTATTCCCTCAGAGAGAACATGCACTAGATTGGAGGAACTCAGAAGAGTATCCAGATCAGCATTTCTTGACTTTTTGGGGGTCTTAGCCCTCTTTGGGAATCTAAGGTCTGTCTCCCCACAGAATGCAAACAGATTCAGCAAGTTCGTGAACTCCCTCCATAGACCTTAGAGGTCTGTGGATTAAGAACCCCTGCCTGAGCTAAGTCTCCATTTCCTCTGTTGACGGGACAGTGCCATGCCCTTGCTACAGGCTTCGATAGTTAACAGAGCCAAGGCAAGAACTGAGAAGTTCAGACTCCCTCTCCAGTGCTCTTTCCACACACCTTGGGAGTTTCTGCCCAAGGTCCTGAATTAAAATGACACTACCAGTGTTTACTGCTACAAACACGAGATGATACTATGAGGAAGGGAAAACACAATCCTTCATTCCACAAACATTTGCTAAATGAGAGTGCCTGCCATGTGCCAGGCTCTGGGCTAGGGATGGGGGCCGAGACAGGAGAAGGCCAAGTCTTTGCCCCCAGGCTGGATGAAGTAAAACAGTTGTGACAGAGTGGGAGGGCTTTTGAAGTCATAGGGAGTAAAGGCCTCACAGGGAGACAAATTTAGCCCAGCCTGGGGCAGGGTTGGGAGATCAGGAAGAGGCCCCAGAGGAGATACATGCTTCTTAATCTGATTCTTAAAGGATAATAGGAGTCATTCAGGCAACTATGTGAAGTACAAGATTATAGGCCTTGTTTACTGAGGTCCTGCCCCTTCATGTGCTCAGGACCTGCTCCAGGCCATGCACCTAATAAGCAGCAGGCTAGAATTACAATTCCGGGTTCACCTCTGCCTTAACTCCCTAAACTCATGTTCTCCCACTACTCACCAGACTACTTCCCTTTAGGTGGCTCTGTGGACAAAGTCGAAGATTGGAGGGACTCACCTTAAAATTGACTTCAGTAGCTTTGCATTAGATTTTGCATTAGACCTTCAAACTGGATTAGGGGCTGAGGGGGAAGGTAGGTGAGTGTATTATAAAGGAGAGAGTTAAGTACTCTAGAAAATATGATGGGCTAGAGAATTTAGCCAGTGGCTGCTATGGGGCTGGTAAATTAATTGGATAAAAGAGTTCAGGTCAGATTCCGGAGGACTCCCAGGATGAGGAGGGAATGGGTGGTGCTGAAGTCATTTACTTAAGAAGTAGATTAGAGTGATGAGATTAGGATTGGATGTTTGAGTTTAAAATGTCTTTAGGACAGGACATCAAGATGCCTTTGAGAAATTATTTTGGGTGTAAAGGTCTGGAGATGATATCTGGGGCGAAGATGCTGATTCAAGAGTCATTTGCTTCTTCCTCAAGTAGTATTACCTGCCCGTCACTCCCTGCCCTAGGGGTGCATTTGGAAACTTATAAAGGGGGTTTGGTTGTTGCAGTGACTGAGGGGCTGGGGGTGGTGGTGACAACCTCATTCAGTGCACAACACAGTCCTGCATAACAAAGAATTGTCCTCCCCTAGATAGCACTCTGTTGGGAAGTTGCTGATGGATGAGCTTGCCTAAACTGAGTGGAACATGTAGAGTGAGAAGGAAAGAAGTCACGGACAGTTACCCCCAAGAGCCCCAATACTGGAGGGGAGAAGGCAGAAAGCTGGTAGCAGAGGAGAGTGACCAAGGAAGCCCATGCTACTTCAGCAGCACCTGTGATCCAACACAGTCCTTCCTGGGCCGTTGACACCCTATGAGCACAGCCATCCCCCAGCACCACCCTAGGGACCCTCCCAGTAGGGTATCTCTGTTCTTCCTCCCCTACCTTAAGACAAATAAGCTAAGTAGTTTGGAGTTGGGGTCAGTGGTACCAGTACTGAACCAAAGAACTGACTTGAGGAAGCTTGATTAGTTCTCCTCTCTGTGGAGACCCAAACTGAAATCCAAGATTTCAAGTCCATAGTTGCATGTGAAGAAAAGTAGGCCACATTGGATTTGAATTACAAAATATAAGCTGGATGGGGAAAGAATTGGAATACTTCTTCCTTTCGAGAGAAGATCAAGGGCATTGTTAGGGTCCAGACACAGTAGAGCCCTGTATTAAAAACCCTTCCACTCTTGTCAAGGTGGGGAACTGAGGCCCAGCAGGCTGTGACCCATTTGAGCAGACTAAGGCTGGGTGCATTACTAATGGCTTGGGCCTCAAGAACTCAGGAGAGGAGAGTTGTTTGGAGAAAGGCCCATTCTCAAAATCAGGGGCTTTGAAGCAAGAAGCAAGGGTCCACTTTTTAGGTTCTAATGAATTGGGGTAGCTGGTGGTAGATACCTGAAACTATCAAACTACAACCCAGAACCCATGAATCTTGAAGACAATTGTATAAAAATGTGGCTTATGAGGGGGGACAGTGGGATTGGGGGGGCCATGGGGCTCACACTCCCCTTTGTCTAGTTTGTGGATGGATGAGTGGAAAGGTGGGGGAAGGAAACAAACAAACAAACAGACAAGGGCGCCCAGTGTTCTTTTTTACTTTAGTTGCTCTTTTTCACTTTAATTATTATTCTGGTTATTTTTGTGTGTGTGGTAATGAGGGTGTCGGGGATTGATTTAGGTGATGAATGTACAACTATGTAATGGTACTGTGAACAATGGAATGTACGATTTGTTTTGTATGACTGCATGGTATGTGAATATATCTCAATAAAATGAATATTAAAAAAAAAAGAAAAAGAAGCAAGTGTCCAGCCCCTCAGGTGCTGCCTTCCTGTGGCAGGCAAGGCTGGGGAACCAGCCAGCACCCAGGGAGTGGTTCTGTGGGAAAATGCGACCCCGGGTGGGGCTTGGGCCACTAGAAGCTTGTGTCCCACCTGACAGATAAGAAACCAAACTCCTTGCCTCCCTTCCACCCGTGGAGAAGGCAGACTTCCCTTTTCTTTCTTGATGCTGTGACTGCAGGGAAGGAAAAATTAAACTCCTTCCCCCATTAGAGAGTTAGTGATCACTGTGGCTAGAGCGAAGAGGGAGCCTGGCTGCTTCAGTGCTCCCTGGCCTGGGGGGCTCTGGGCCTTTTGTAAGTTTAGTGGTAAGTCAGAGAGCCAGAGTGTCTGTGTGTGTGTGTGTGTGTGTGTGTGTGTGTGTGCGCGCGCGCACGCGCGCGCGCGTATGTATGCTGAGAGTCTGGTTTTCCTTTTTTCATTTCGAGTTTTATTTGAGTAGTTGTAGGTTTACAGAAGAATCATGCAGAAAGTAGAGAGTTCCCATATACCGCCCCCCCCCCACACACATAATGTTCCCAATTATTAGTATTTTGCATTAGTGTGGTACATTTGCTATGATCGATGAACCAATATAATTATATTAACTTAAGTCCATAGCTCACACTAGGACAAAAGCAATGGGTTCTTTGCCTGATGCGTTCAAATGACTAATTCCTGAGACACCAGGGTTTCAGAGAAACTAGGCATGAAGCAGATCAGATGTTCTTTTGGCATAAAAATCTGTCTCCCTGAGTCTAAGGAGTTTAAGGTTTTCATGGATTCACACAAGGGGAGAGAGAGTCTTCCATCTCAATAGCAAGTGTAAACAGAACCAAGGGGAGTTGGAGTTATTACCATCTCAACAGCAAGTATAAGCAGAAGGGAGGGGAGATGGAGTTACCATCTTAATAGAGGCAGAAACATTTTACAAATGTAAAGGAGTGGAACTGTGCTAGAACCATGCTAACAACAAGTGAATGGTTAGTTCTGAGCTGATTCAAGTTCCTCCGTATAGCCTTTGTGATTATAAGTAAGGTTTTTACAATCACAAGGGCACATGATAAAGGCTATACAATCATTATCAGAGATCAAGGCAGCTGGATTACAGTTCAGAGATTTCAGCTATTTCCCTCTGTCTGCTCTATATACCAGAGAGTAAAAAGGAATATCTATATAATGATTCAGTAGTCATACTCATCCCCTAAATCCTAACTTCTCAGTTACAAGTTCTCTCCTTGTGTAGCACAATTCTGTGTGTGCATTTAATTATTATGGTAAAATGTGTCCAACATAATGGTGGTTTTCTTTTATAATGAGGAAAAACAAAAAAAAGCTCAGATTTAAGGACTTTCACTTTATCCTTCTATTATAAATAAAGTGTGAGATGTCAAGAGAGCAGGGGGGAAAAGTGACCATGCTAATGCATGAAGAAGCAAACAGCCCTTCAGCAAACACTGTCAGCTCACTGAGGTCCTCTCTGAATGGAAGCAGTAATGAGGTCACAAGTGGGGCAGGAGTGGGGTGGGAGTGCAGGTTTAGTTAGTCCCAGCTCTACTGTTTACCAGCTATATGTCTCCACAAATTATAGTCTCTTTATGCTTCAATTCCCCGTCTGTAATATGGGGACAACAGTGGTATTTGCAAGGATAAGATGAGCTCCTGCATGTAAAAGGCCCAGTCCAGCATTCAGCTCACAGTATGCACAAACTGGGATTAAGCAAGAGGCTGCAGCCCAGTGAGAACTGAATACTTAAACCATTTCAGCATAAAAAGACATGGACAAAGGCCACAACCTTCAAATGCGTGGACAATTCTTAACTAAATTATTTTAATGTGGGTCCAGACAGTATTCTTGTTTTCAATTATATTTACCAGTTTAACTCTTTTGTCTCTTTGGCCAGTCTTGAGAAATCAAGAAATTGCTTTTAACTGGGAAATGAATTACTGGTTTATAAAGTTGGGATATAAAATAGTTTACATAATTTTTCTCCATAGAAGATATTTTTGATAGTGATGGGTGGAATGTTGCTTGTTTTTAAAATGTTCTGTGTTTTACTTGAATGGAAGGAAGTTGAAAGGAATTAACATGTTGACTGCCTACTATGTCCCAGGCTTTTGCTGGGTTCTTTAATACAGCACTTCATAAGTTACCCATGGTGAACGAACAATTTTGTGTTTTTATTTCCTTTTGGCCACGGGATGATATTTTTGTATCGGAGCATTTGGATATTGCCACAATATCCAAATGCTGTATACATTTCTAAATGCTCCTCTTAAATTCTGTACGTATTGCATCACAGGCAAGAAACAAACAGTTCATCGACCATAATCTGAGTATGCTTTATCTCCCTTATTTCTGAAAACCAGCTCTACCAGATTTCAGGCATGAACATCTGGACAGGAAGAAGTGGGAGCAAAGCAGCCCCTACTTCCAGGGAACTGAATACCGTGAAGGGGTTGAAGTCAGATTTTTGTCTTGTGATTAGCTATATGAGGAGAGAACAAGTTAAGGGAAAATTAGTCCTTTTTGAATGATGGGTTGACATTGATTAATTATAAAAGGCAAAGAAAACAAATGCATCAATGTCAAATTTAAACACTAGTCAGGGTGCCAGGAAGATATTTCTTGAGTTTTTTGCTCTTTGGGGGAATGTATTATACCCTGGGTCAAAAGAATTGCTTTAAATCTAATAATGTTTTTTAAAACAGGATAATCCTAAAACTGTAATACAACATTCATAGGCCCCCTCCTTACCATATACACTTTATTGTTAGGATGACTAGGAGAGAAGGGGATTGTATAATGAGATGATATGAACACTGGCAGCTCAGGTGGTCTTGAGTGGCATGTCTCTTTCCCTGGTCAGCTTTCCCACCAGCTTCTATCTGATAAAAGGTGCCTGATTGTCATTAATAAGCAGCTGGATTAAACTGGTGATTTCCCCAGTGAGGAAATACAGGCTAGTTAACCCCTTAATATCAGAGCTCTACCTATCAGTCAGAGGCAGCTGAGATTGAAAAATAGATAGTAAAATTCCTTCAGAAAAAGGAAAAATCAGGTAGCAAATAGCACAAAGAAATACCTTCCATCCTTTTATCTTAGTTATGTTTCAACAACAAAACAACCCAAACCTGATAAACCACTTAAAATTCACATCTAGGAAGGAGATACAGCATCTCTGCCAACTATTATGGAAAGGCAATGCCTTTGTCTGCAAAAGGCCAACAGTGACAAAGCTAACAGTTTTCTCCTAAATAGAAGCAAGAGCAGTAAATAATACCACAAATAGGATTTTAACATTGTTTTGCAGTAAAACCTAGTAATACTAAGAGATGTGGTAAAAGCAGTCCCATTCTGAGCAAGAATCTAGAATAATGGGTGTGAGGGGAGTTTCACTTTTAAAATTGCATGAGAAGGAGTTTAAGAAAGAGGAGAAATATATATATACACATATATACAGTTGGCATCCAATTTATAAATCTTTTAGTATGGCTGTTAAAGCTGGCATTTTTCCCAAAATCAGATTAACGGCTACAACATTAAGTATTGGGGAAAATAGGTTCAAATTTCATGTAGTCCTTCCTATTCAGCCCAAGATTGAAATAAAACAACACATAAATGTTCAGTTACATAGATCTTAACACAGTGAGCACTTAATTAATATTACTAACAAACTAGAGCATCCAAGAAATCGTAGAGACTTCATATTTTAGTTTAAAATAAAGAACCATCTAGTAAGTTCATGTTTCAGTGCTAGGGGCTGGAGAAGCTCAAAGAAGAAGGGGTCACCTTTCCAGCCTCGTGAGGACGGGGAAGGTTTCTTACAAGAGGTGATTGCTTTCACTCTCTGTTTATAATTCTTGAGTCTCTATCCAGGAATACAACCACATATTGGAATCCCCACCTGGATATCCCCAGATATACCCAAACCTTAGTTCCTACAGGAATCCTAGCCCTGTCTACCCAGTCCCAGGGCCAAGAATTAGGAAGTCATCCCAGATGCCTCACTTCCCACCTCAGTGTGAGATCTGAAGAAGGAAAGGGATTAACCAGTGGAGACGTGTCTCCTGTCCCCCAGGTAAGCAAGTGCAGGGTGAGTGTGAAATTGCTGGAGTCTTGCCAGGAGACATAGGCGAAGTTGAAGGTGAGATAAGAGTTACTGGGCATCTGTCCAACAGGTTCACTGGATAACTGTAGGGCGGGAGGGAGCAGATGGCGAAAGCTGGCTGCCAGGGACGTGGGGCGAGGTCACCCACCTTCCCCGAGCCCTGTTTGCTGTCCCCACCCTGAGGCAGGGGCCCGGCTTTATACTCTTTCCAAACTGGCAGTATCAAGCCCAAGAGCTGGAATCCTACTTCACTTCCTTCCAAATCCCAGCCTTTGAAGGAGCAGTAAAGCTCTTTTAATATTGACATGAAAAACAATGCAATGGAGACACAACTTTTCCCCCAAACAATTTAAAACACTTTCCTCTTTTCAAAAGGACAAGATCGCCCTGAGCGAACTTTGATTTTATTTCTTTTAAAATAAGAGTTAACTTATTGGGCACTTTCTTTTATGATAATCCTTATTATTCAGAGTTGGAAATTGAGGGCACAAAGAGGTTATATAACTAGTTTGAGGCCACACAGTTGGTGGGGGAGCCTGGATTTGCAAATGGATAGATGGATTCCAGGATCTGAAGGCATGTGCTCAGTTGAGCAGGTAGAAGTAGAGGAAAGAGGACCATTAGGATATATTTAGGAAGCATATATATAAGCTAATTTGAGAAAATACGTAGGGTAAGAGAGGCACCTGAGATGATTCCATGTTCCCACAGGGTTCTTCCTGAAGTACTTATGACTTATGGGCCAGTGGTGGAGCAGGGCTGAAGGGATTAGAAGGGAGAATAGGTATGTGATATATTTCCAACTTCAAATGAAAAGTGCTGGACAACTGACATTGCTATAATTAAGAACCTGTACTCAACTTCTCTTTCCCCTTTGTTTCTATCACTCACAGAAAGACAAGAAATCCTGTTGGAAAATCTGGAATGCACCTGAGATTACAAAACCTTTGGGAACGAAGAAAGGGAATGTAGGAATAAAAGTGAAAGTACAGGATCTCAAAAGAGTTAAGAAACTCTGATAGATGAGAAATGGGTTAAAGAAAGAATAGCATCACCGACATCTGAGACAGAAAAGGAGATTAAGTAAACAATGAATCATACCAAGGAACCACAAATGAAAAGCAGGGTTTTTTATTAGCCGTGCTGTTATAACATTCTAAAACACTGGGCTCCACTAGGCAGTTCTTAGGATGTTATTTACAAACTTACAGTCCAATCTTAACATGGTCTTGTAATCAGGTGGCATGCCTGCTGCAGAGAGGGGCTGCAGGGGCCAAACCTGAGGAGTAGGTGTGATTAAAGTGAGCCAGAAAAAGATGAGAAAGGGAAGTTTGGCAAGCAGGGAGAGGTATTTTGTTTTACCATCTCCGTAAGGCGATTCTGCTACAAAGAGAAAACCAGGCTGGTTGGCACAGCACCCTCTAGTGTTTGGGAGAGTCACTGCAGCTTTGCCTGCGTGGTAAGGGCAAAGTCGGTCAGCTCTGTCAACAAATATTTACGATAGTAATTTGTAGTGACCCAAGACCTACTTGGTGTGCCTGACTGTTGTTTTGAGCTTAAATTAGAAGTGGGTGTTCGGGCCTAGCCTAGTCTGGAGGCAGGAATGTGAAGAGAATGCTGTGGTGGTGTTTCTCAGTGCTTTGGGAAGTTGATAGTAATAAGTAGCATTTGTCTAGTGCTTTATGTTGTAATTGAAGTCTTTAGATGCTTTCTGTCTTCCTATAAAAGCACCTGGGAGAGGTTTTATGAAGGAAGCTCCTCCCAGAGAGCTTTGCATGGGGGCCCTGCTCCTACATGGGTTGACAGCTCTTTGCATCATCCCTGAAGAAGAAAAGGCATGTTCCACCTGGAGAGCCTTGACGGGCAGTGGAAGCAGGTTTGGGAGTCAGACACACCTGGGTTTAGCCCTGGTTGGTCCGCTCTCTGGTGTGACCTTGATGAAGTTATTTAATCTCCTAGACTCAGGTTTCTCATTTGCAAACTGTGGGCTGTGGGTGAGGAACATGTGCCATGATGTGTCTAAAGCTCTGCACACTGGCTGGCACATAACAGGTGCTATGAACATTTTCCATCCCTTCTCTTGTTTGCTGTTTTCAAAGAATTAGTAAAATGAACACTCAGACTTGGCCACTCAGCTTCCTTTCTCCTTGTCACCATGAATTTCCTAGCCAATTGGCAATGGAAAAAAAAGCGTAGTAAATGAATAATAACGGTGATAATAATAAAAATCATAATCACTCTGTTTAGCAGAATAGCTCAGATTGCTTTTTAAGCTTTGAGAATGGCCAAAATGCAGGTCTGGTGTGTTCCCTGGAGTTTTTGATTTTGCAAGAGAGGATCAGGTATCAGTCTCTGCACTGATATAAAGGGAAAAGGCAGCCAACACAGCTGCTTTCTCTACAGTGAAAAATCCTTACATGCAACTACCAGAAACAACCTTCATCCTTTCCCTGTAGAAGTTTGCCAGACCCAAAAAATCTGTATCAAAGAACGTGAATTTTTTTTTTTTTTTTTTTCAGAAAAGAAGGCTCCAGTGTAGAAGGCTGATCTAGAGACCCAGAAACAGCCCAAACATCCTTCTTGGTCGGTTATTGAGTGATGCAGGCGAAGCCAGGTCCAGAGGGAGTGAGTGAAGCCTAGGGGTGCTTGTAGCATATTTCATTTTTAGTCTTAGGCAAGTTGTTCTAGCAGGTGGGGCAAGGTTTAGCAATTAGAGTCATCTTTTCCTGGGCTTGAACTTACCCTGGGACTTTGGGCTTGTGGGGCAGTTGGCATTTTGACAGGGAGAACCCAGTTTCAGAAATTTATCCCATCGTGTGGCACATTGCCTAGTGCCAATGAGTGTGGTCCTCTGTACCCTTGTGAGTATGTTGTGTAGGCATTGGGTTGGATCAGTTGCTCTGTTATTCAGAAAAGTGTTGAAGAACTAGGCAGGCTTTTCCAGCATGCCATTCAAGTGTACCCCCTCAGGCATATGCCCGGCAGTAGTATTGCCTGAGTCTGTGTTAATTCTAAGAAGAAATATTTGAATGAAACTCCACTTTAGTTTTTGAAAAAAGAAAAAAAAAAAAAATTGAAGATGTTCATAATGTAAAGTAATTATGCATGTTAAATGGTGTTTTCAATTTTGTTTTCCTCAGGAGAACTACCCCATCCCTGAACCAGGCCCAAATGGTAGGTCCTTGGGAAACTCAACTTATATTTTATTGATTTCCTTTTGCTTATCCTAGAGACATAAGTGTATTATTTCCTTATCCTTCTTTTTCTGTTGTTCATTATCTCCACCTCCATTAGAAATTCTGATTTTGTTAGGCTGAGAACCTAGTGCATTGTCCACAGCGTGACTAGGGTTACAGGGTGGGAGCTGTTAATTTGGCTGCTACGTGAATTTTTTTTAAAAGTCGTAAAACCAAAAAAGTCGTAGAACCATATCAGACTGCTCACTTGTCCCAGAGTTTTTGACATAAAATGTCTTCACTCTGTGGACCAAAGGCAGAATTGTTCCTCTTTCGACCTAATGACTTTAGAATATTTTATGTACCATAAAATGCTCTTTGGCTTGCCAAATCATGTCCTTTCTCCAAACTTTGAAAAGAAGTGAGTTTACTGAATTTAGTCTTTTAATTAGAAAAAACAACAACCACCACACCAGCCTTACCCCTTTCCCCAGGAAGGCCAGTCACCAAAGTGTGGGCAGCCCCAGAACAGGCTGTCCAGTGGGGCTGGGAGGGGCTGCATGAAGCTGCCACACTGCCCTAATCAACCAACCACAGAAAGTAGGTGAGCACACTGGGGCAAAGTTCCCGACATCTTTGCTCTGCGCCTTCCGGGCCTCTCCGTGGGCGGGACCAATGGGCCAAGCTTACAAGCACGTTTCCCGGGGTGGTGTCCAGGCCTGGGGAGGTCACGCTTTCTTGGTGGCTGAGGCAGGTCCCTGCTGAGAGCCCTGGAGTCCCACTTCTTCATAATCTGCAGGACCCTAAAGTGAGGCTGGGGCAAGGGGCAGAGGGTCTATAGGCAGATCAGCCTCCAACTCCACAGCTGGCCACTCAGGTCCCTTCTCTGTCCTTAGGATGAGTTGGGGACGCCCCCGCCGTACACACATACCCCATCCTAAACTGAGTGAATATCAGATTGAGGGCAGCTTCTTTGCTACTCAAAGGTCATTTGGACCATTAGATTATTGATTTATAGTGATAAGGCTATAGACAATAGCTGTTCCTATCAGTATTTAGTAAGTAGTGTATATTTAGGGTTTGAGTATTTTCACCAAGATACAATATGTTCAGAGAAGTGAGAGACACCTGACTGTGTCCTGAAAGTCATGTCAATTCCAGAAATGAACAAACAAGGGTTATCTTGGGCTCAAAGTACCAGGCTATGGCTTCTCTCTCAGAAGTAGCATTCTGCTCTCACTCTCTTGTCTCTTGCTATCTTAATTGAAAGGAGATAAGATGGCAAATTTCAGATGTAGTTTCAGCAAGTCAAATCTCATCTCTTTCTACAAATTGATACTTTTAAGAGATGAAAGCCTGAGACAATTTTCCTAACTCAAATGACTTTTCCCTGTCTTCGATCTCAGAATCACCATTTCTTTCCGTTTACCAAAACCAAGGAGAAGAAAATTCTACAGAGCCACACCTGGTGACTGGCCCATGACTTGTGGCGAGGGCAGTGTTTGAGGCATCTGAATACCTAGAAGAGCTTTTGGGTCTCTTGTCTTTCTTAAGGCAGTGCTTTTTCTCAGGGAGATAATTGTATCATGGTCATCTTAGTCAGACTGAGCCAGTAATCCTTTAATACTTATTTCAGTAGCATCATTATTTTAAACTTGGAAAACGGACAACAACAGCAGCAAATCACACTTCTTCAAACCTGTTGAGGGCAAATGCCAGTTGAAATCTTTGGATGGTTTAAATTAAAGCTGCATCTTTGTAAAGAACAACAGACATGAAGAACTCAGCCTGAGAGCCCTCCAAGTGTTGGCCAAGCCTGGATTCTGCCAGACTTGCTGTCATGAATAGATAAGAATGAGTCATTTAGCATATTGTTTGTTCTCTCGAGTGATTGATATATTGTGTCTTCCTACTAATAGTATTTTGTTTCCTGTGAAGTTAATTTGCTCCAGGAAAATTTTTTTTTGCCTTGTGAGACTTAATTGTGATTGCTCTTTAGCTGGTTTTCTAACCTTGCACTAGGCCTTGGAAACCAAGCCCTTTCCCTGTCCAGAGAGGAGTTGCTGGGGCTCCTTGGGGGAGTGCCAAGGGATCATCCTCTCCCTCATTTGTTTTCTCTTTCTCCCTCATCAGAAGTGCTGCTGAAGATGCATTCAGTTGGAATCTGCGGCTCAGATGTCCACTACTGGCAGCATGGTCAAATTGGGGATTTCATTGTGAAAAAGCCCATGGTGCTGGGGCATGAAGCTTCAGGAACAGTTGTAAAAGTGGGATCGCTGGTAAAGCACCTAAAAGCAGGTCAGCAAACTCCTTCAGCTAACCTTTTTTTTTTATTCATTTGGCATAATATTTGTGAGTGCTTTCTTCAGCAGGGCCTTCTGCTAAGTGCTGGGAATACAGATATGAATAAGACAGTTTTGGTCCCTACACACGTGGATCTCACCTTTCACAGGGGAGGACAGACCTGAGACAGACAGACCCTGGCCACAGTTGTGTAAAAGGGCAGTGAAGGAGAGTACAGGGCGTGATCAGTGTGTTTTCCAGACACCTGGCTTGTCTAAGAACAACACCTGAAGCCAAGTAAAGGGGTGGGAAAAATGTTCCTGGTACAGGAACTTCAGATTGCCTTCACACACTAAGAACCAGGTCCTTGGATAGATACTGCCTGCCTTTGATTCTTACTGGATGATTAGGCAACCACCAATATTTTTCCTCAGTTTGCTTATTTCATTATCCTGAAGGGAGAAATTCTCAGACGCAGCAGACTATGTTGTACTCTGACGCAGTGAGTTAAGTCCAAGCTGCTTTGGCATAGATAGCTGTTGCTTTTATTTTCCTTTGCTGATGAGGTCACTGCGCAGCCTGGAGATGACATCAGATTACTTGGGGGAAAAGACCTTAAAACTGGTAGGTGTTTGGCAGGAGGTGTTGTTCTGTTAGTTTTAAGGCTTAGTGAGCTCAGCCATATGAAGGGGGACTGACCAGTTGTGAAGTTGCTAGATGTGTGTTTCATTTAGGGATGTTAAGTCAGGGCCTCCATTCATCATTAGTGGAAATCAAGAAAGCCTTTGTGATTTTTGCAGTGTTCTCCCAAAGTGGAATGTTCATAGCTTCCAGCAGCTACTGACAATTGGTTCTTATCTGTGAGATGAGGTCTGAACCAGGAGAGCAAGCTTCTCTAAATTTAAATAATAACAAGTACTCGGTCTTTGTCTATGGTGGGTCCAGCCTTGTGCCTTTTTTAGATTTGAGGGATATAAAAAATGAGAAGATGTGGTCCCTGGATACTTAGGTCTGATTTGGGACACCAGATAGACATCAGGTAGTATATGAATACAACAACTAGAGAACAAGACCATAGGGTGTAGTCAGGTAGAAAAGAATACCAGGTTGAAGAATTCATTTTTAATATTTGAAGCACAATTGGCCGAAAGTTCATTGGGGAGCAGAGAAAGTCAGTGGAAGTTGGAGGAGATAGAAGGATGAAACATATGGGTAGAGGAGCACATCAAAGTGAGTGGTCATAGGGATTTCCGTGAGTACTTTTAACACAAAAGAACTTTTAAAAATAGCTTCCCATGTCTCTGGTGAATAAAGGCCAGACTTCCCATGGGTTCTTACCAGGGCTCCCAACATGCCCGCCAGGCTCAGAAGGGCCCTGTCTCCCTTAGCACAGAGGAGAGTAGACAGTAAACCCTCCACAGCTTATAACTGTGATCACCTGAGTTTCTGGTTCCTCATCTGTAAAGCAGGGATTATACCAGTTCCTTTGATTGTGGTGAGAAGAAAGTAAGATTGTGTTATTTGCTTTTTGCCCAGTGCCTGGCGCTCCGGGGCACTTGATGAGTGGCAGGACTCAATATCGCCACCGTTAGTAAACTCCATCCTATTCCGTGGGTCTAAGCACTTTTTCCTGTTGGGGACTGTGTGTCAGGCCCTTGCTGAGCAGCCATTGGGGCCTTTGGGCTGTTCCCTAAGCTTGCGCCATGGGGCCTCCTGCCTCACTTGCGTTCAGCTTTTATCAGTCTCTTGCTTTGTCCCAGGCTGCCAGAGGAGAGGTTTCTGCTCCTTGCTGTGGAGTTGACCATTCTCAGCCTGCTGGGGTGTCTGGGCTGGTATCTGATGAGCTGTTATGAGTCACTCCCCAACAGCAGATGGAGTTTAAATCCAGTTGTGACTTTGTTTGGTTTGATGGTAAAACCTCCTCCTCCAAGTCTCTTGGCTATTTTCCACAAACATGGAGGCCTTCTGCTTTGCTGAAGGTATGACCAGAGTTCTCTGCACATCTGGGTACCAGCGTGAGGAAAAACCATCTGATCCATCCCAAAGCAAAGACTCAGGGCTTTGGGATCACCGTGTGCCTTGAATTGTTCATACCTCTGTCCCTTCCTGTTATACCAGAAAAGTACTACTTTGTCTTTAGCCAACAGTTTTTACTTGTCATGCTCTAGGGAAAGTTTTTACCATAAGTAATACCCTTCTAGGTAGTAGCATTGCTTGTGTCCCATGGTTTCTTTTCACCTAATTCACGCATTTTACTCTTAGCAATCAAAATATGCCTAGCACAATGCCGGGCACCATGGAGAAATACAGATGGAACTGAAGACTAATCCTGGGGCACTCCTATCCATCCCATCCCACTCCCTGAGACAAAATACTCATAAAAACAACTAGGAAACTGGAAAACCCCAGGTGTCCATCAACAGGAGACTGGCTAAACTGGTTGGGGTGGGGTGGGGGTCTATTCATACGAAGAACACTGCTCAGCCATAAAAAGTTATGAACTGAGGAACTGCGTGGACTGGACACCACAGAGCAATCTGTCTTTGGGCATACTTCATACAACACTCATGAAAACGTGGAACTGCTGAGATCAGCGAAATCTGTAAGTTTTTGCGGCCAGGGGACCCGCGCCCCTCCCTGCCAGGCTCAGTCCCGGGGGAGGAGGGGCTGTCAGCTCCGGGAAGGAGAAGGGAGAATTCCAGTGGCTGCTCTTATCGGAAACTCATTCTACTGATTCAAACTCCAACCATAGATAGACTGAGACCAGACACCAGAGACTCTGAGAGCAGCCAGCCCAGCAGAGAGGAGACAGACATAGAAAAAAAACAACACGAAAAACTCCAAAATAAAAGCAGAGGATTTTTCGAGTTCTAGTGAACACAGAAAGGGGAAGGGCGGAGATCAGGCCTTGAGGCGCATATGCAAATCCCGAAGCAAAGCTGATCTCTCTGCCCTGTGCACCTTTCCTTAATGGCCCTGGTTGCTTTGTCTATTAGCATTTCAATAACCCATTAGATCTCTGAGGAGGGCCGTTTTTTTTTTTTTTTTTTTTTTTTTTTTTTTTTTTTTTTTAAATCCTTTTTGCTTTTTCTAAAACAATTACTCTAAGAAGCTCAATACAGAAAGCTTCAAAGAATTGATATTTGGGCACATCAAGTCAAGAGCAGAACTAAGAGAGCTCTGAGAAAAAAGGCAATATTCCAGTGGCTGAGAAAATTCACTAAACAACACAACTTCCCAAGAAAAGGGGGGTGTCCGCTCACAGCCACCATCCTGGTGGACAGGAAACACTCCTGCCCATCGCCAGCCCCATAGCCCAGAGCTGCCCCAGACAACCCAGTGTGACGGAAGTGCTTCAAATAACAGGCAAACACCACAAAACTGGGCGTGGACATTAGCCTTCCCTGCAACCTCAGCTGAATGTCCCAGAGCTGGGAAGGGGGAGCAGTGTGAATTAACAGAGCCCCATTCAGCCATCATTTGAGCAGACTGGGAGCCTCCCAACACAGCCCAGCAGCCCAGAACTGCCCTGGGGGGACGGCACTCACCTGTGACATAGCACAGTCATCCCTCAACAGAGGACCCGGGGTGCACAGCCTGGAAGAGGGGCCCACTTGCAAGTCTCAGGAGCCATACGCCAATACCAAAGACTTGTGGGTCAGTGGCAGAGACAAACTGTGGCAGGACTGAACTGAAGGATTAGACTATTGCAGCAGCTTTAAAACTCTAGGATCATCAGGGAGATTTGATTGTTAGGGCCACCCCCCCTCCCCGACTGCCCAGAAACACGCCCCACATACAGGGCAGGCAACACCAACTACACACGCAAGCTTGGTACACCAATTGGGCCCCACAAGACTCACTCCCCCACTCACCAAAAAGGCTAAGCACGGGAGATCTGGCTTGTGGAGAACAGGTGGCTCGTGGACGCCACCTGCTGGTTAGTTAGAGAAAGTGTACTCCACGAAGCTGTAGATCTGATAAATTAGAGATAAGGACTTCAACTGGTCTACAAACCCTAAAAGAACCCTATCAAGTTCAGCAAATGCCACGAGGCCAAAAACAACAGAAAATTATAAAGCATATGAAAAAACCAGACGATATGGATAACCCAAGCCCAAGCACCCAAATCAAAAGACCAGAAGAGACACACCACCTAGAGCAGCTACTCAAAGAACTAAAGATGAACAATGAGACCCTAGTACGGGATATGAAGGAAATCAAGAAGACCCTAGAAGAGCATAAAGAAGACATTGCAAGACTAAATAAAAAAATGGATGATCTTATGGAAATTAAAGAAACTGTTGACCAAATTAAAAAGATTCTGGACACTCATAGTACAAGACTAGAGGAAGTTGAACAACGAATCAGTGACCTGGAAGATGACAGAATGGAAAATGAAAGCATAAAAGAAAGAATGGGGAAAAAAATTGAAAAACTCGAAATGGACCTCAGGGATATGATAGATAATATGAAACGTCCGAATATAAGACTCATTGGTGTCCCAGAAGGGGAAGAAAAGGGTAAAGGTCTAGGAAGAGTATTCAAAGAAATTGTTGGGGAAAACTTCCCAAATCTTCTAAACAACATAAATACACAAATCATAAATGCTCAGCGAACTCCAAATAGAATAAATCCAAAAAAACCCACTCCGAGACATATACTGATCACACTGTCAAACATAGAAGAGAAGGAGCAAGTTCTGAAAGCAGCAAGAGAAAAGCAATTCACCACATACAAAGGAAACAGCATAAGACTAAGTAGTGACTACTCAGCAGCCACCATGGAGGCAAGAAGGCAGTGGCACGATATATTTAAAATTCTGAGTGAGAGGAATTTCCAGCCAAGAATACTTTATCCAGCAAAGCTCTCCTTCAAATTTGAGGGAGAGCTTAAATTTTTCACAGACAAAGAAATGCTGAGAGAATTTGCTAACAAGAGACCTGCCCTACTGGAGATACTAAAGGGAGCCCTACAGACAGAGAAACAAAGACAGGACAGAGAGACCTGGAGAAAGGTTCAGTACTAAAGAGATTCGGTATGGGTACAATAAAGGATATTAATAGAGAGAGGGAAAAATATGGCAAACATAATCCAAAGGATAAGATGGCCGATTCAAGAAATGCCTTCACGGTTTTAACGTTGAATGTAAATGGATTAAACTCCCCAATTAAAAGATATAGATTCGCAGAATGGATCAAGAAAAATGAACCATCAATATGTTGCATACAAGAGACTCATCTTAGACACAGGGACACAAAGAAACTGAAAGTGAAAGGATGGAAAAAAATATTTCATGCAAGCTACAGCCAAAAGAAAGCAGGTGTAGCAATATTAATCTCAGATAAAATAGACTTCAAATGCAGGGATGTTTTGAGAGACAAAGAAGGCCACTACATACTAATAAAAGGGGCAATTCAGCAAGAAGAAATAACAATCGTAAATGTCTATGCACCCAATCAAGGTGCCACAAAATACATGAGAGAAACATTGGCAAAACTAAAGGAAGCAATTGATGTTTCCACAATAATTGTGGGAGACTTCAACACATCACTCTCTCCTATAGATAGATCAACCAGACGGAAGACCAATAAGGAAATTGAAAACCTAAACAATATGATAAATGAATTAGATTTAACAGACATCTACAGGACATTACATCCCAAATCACCAGGATACACATACTTTTCTAGTGCTCACGGAACTTTCTCCAGAATAGATCATATGCTGGGACATAAAACAAGCCTCAATAAATTTAAAAAGATTGAAATTATTCAAAGCACATTCTCTGACCACAATGGAATACAATTAGAAGTCAATAACCATCAGAGACTTAGAAAATTCACAAATACCTGGAGGTTAAACAACACACTCCTAAACAATCAGTGGGTTAAAGAAGAAATAGCAAGAGAAATTGCTAAATATATAGAGACGAATGAAAATGAGAACACAACATACCAAAACCTATGGGATGCAGCAAAAGCAGTGCTAAGGGGGAAATTTATAGCACTAAACGCATATATTAAAAAGGAAGAAAGAGCCAAAATCAAAGAACTAATGGATCAACTGAAGAAGCTAGAAAATGAACAGCAAACCAATCCTAAACCAAGTACAAGAAAAGAAATAACAAGGATTAAAGCAGAAATAAATGACATAGAGAACAAAAAAACAATAGAGAGGATAAATATCACCAAAAGTTGGTTCTTTGAGAAGATCAACAAGATTGACAAGCCCCTAGCTAGACTGACAAAATCAAAAAGAGAGAAGACCCATATAAACAAAATAATGAATGAAAAAGGTAACATAACTGCAGATCCTGAAGAAATTAAAAAAATTATAAGAGGATATTATGAACAACTGTATGGCAACAAACTGGATAATGTAGAAGAAATGGACAATTTCCTGGAAACATATGAACAACCTAGACTGACCAGAGAAGAAATAGAAGACCTCAACCAACCCATCACAAGCAAAGAGATCCAATCAGTCATCAAAAATCTTCCCACAAATAAATGCCCAGGGCCAGATGGCTTCACAGGGGAATTCTACCAAACTTTCCAGAAAGAACTGACACCAATCTTACTCAAACTCTTTCAAAACATTGAAAAAAATGGAACACTACCTAACTCATTTTATGAAGCTAACATCAATCTAATACCAAAACCAGGCAAAGGTGCTACAAAAAAGGAAAACTACCGGCCAATCTCCCTAATGAATATAGATGCAAAAATCCTCAACAAAATACTTGCAAATCGAATCCAAAGACACATTAAAAAAATCATACACCATGACCAAGTGGGGTTCATTCCAGGCATGCAAGGATGGTTCAACATAAGAAAAACAATCAATGTATTACAACACATTAAAAACTCGAAAGGGAAAAATCAATTGATCATCTCAATAGATGCTGAAAAAGCATTTGACAAAATCCAACATCCCTTTTTGATAAAAACACTTCAAAAGGTAGGAATTGAAGGAAACTTCCTCAACATGATAAAGAGCATATATGAAAAACCCACAGCCAGCATAGTACTCAATGGTGAGAGACTGAAAGCCTTCCCTCTAAGATCAGGAACAAGACAAGGATGCCCGCTGTCACCACTGTTATTCAACATTGTGCTGGAAGTGCTAGCCAGGGCAATCCGGCAAGACAAAGAAATAAAAGGCATCCAAATTGGAAAAGAAGAAGTAAAACTGTCATTGTTTGCAGATGATATGATCTTATATCTAGAAAACCCTGAGAAATCGACGATACACCTACTAGAGCTAATAAACAAATTTAGCAAAGTAGCAGGATACAAGATTAATGCACATAAGTCAGTAATGTTTCTATATGCTAGAAATGAACAAACTGAAGAGACACTCAAGAAAAAGATACCATTTTCAATAGCAACTAAAAAAATCAAGTACCTAGGAATAAACTTAACCAAAGATGTAAAAGACCTATACAAAGAAAACTACATAACTCTACTAAAAGAAATAGAAGGGGACCTTAAAAGATGGAAAAATATTCCATGTTCATGGATAGGAAGGCTAAATGTCATTAAGATGTCAATTCTACCCAAACTCATCTACAGATTCAATGCAATCCCAATCAAAATTCCAACAACCTACTTTGCAGACTTGGAAAAGCTAGTTATCAAATTTATTTGGAAAGGGAAGATGCCTCGAATTGCTAAAGACACTCTAAAAAAGAAAAACGAAGTGGGAGGACTTACACTCCCTGACTTTGAAGCTTATTATAAAGCCACAGTTGCCAAAACAGCATGGTACTGGCACAAAGATAGACATATAGATCAATGGAATCGAATTGAGAATTCAGAGATAGACCCTCAGATCTATGGCCGACTGATCTTTGATAAGGCCCCCAAAATCACCGAACTGAGCCATAATGGTCTTTTCAACAAATGGGGCTGGGAGAGTTGGATATCCATATCCAAAAGAATGAAAGAGGACCCCTACCTCACCCCCTACACAAAAATTAACTCAAAATGGACCAAAGATCTCAATATAAAAGAAAGTACCATAAAACTCCTAGAAGATAATGTAGGAAAACATCTTCAAGACCTTGTATTAGGAGGCCACTTCCTAGACTTTACACCCAAAGCACAAGCAACAAAAGAGAAAATAGATAAATGGGAACTCCTCAAGCTTAGAAGTTTCTGCACCTCAAAGGAATTTGTCAAAAAGGTAAAGAGGCAGCCAACTCAATGGGAAAAAATTTTTGGAAACCATGTATCTGACAAAAGACTGATATCTTGCATATACAAAGAAATCCTACAACTCAATGACAATAGTACAGACAGCCCAATTATAAAATGGGCAAAAGATATGAAAAGACAGTTCTCTGAAGAGGAAATACAAATGGCCAAGAAACACATGAAAAAATGTTCAGCTTCACTAGCTATTAGAGAGATGCAAATTAAGACCACAATGAGATACCATCTAACACCGGTTAGAATGGCTGCCATTAAACAAACAGGAAACTACAAATGCTGGAGGGGATGTGGAGAAATTGGAACTCTTATTCATTGTTGGTGGGACTGTATAATGGTTCAGCCACTCTGGAAGTCAGTCTGGCAGTTCCTTAGAAAACTAGATATAGAGCTACCATTCGATCCAGCGATTGCACTTCTCGGTATATACCCGGAAGATCGGAAAGCAGTGACACGAACAGATATCTGCACGCCAATGTTCATAGCAGCATTATTCACAATTGCCAAGAGATGGAAACAACCCAAATGTCCTTCAACAGATGAGTGGATAAATAAAATGTGGTATATACACACGATGGAATACTACGCGGCAGTAAGAAGGAACGATCTGGTGAAACATATGACAACATGGATGAACCTTGAAGACATAATGCTGAGCGAAATAAGCCAGGCACAAAAAGAGAAATATTATATGCTACCACTAATGTGAACTTTGAAAAATGTAAAACAAATGGTTTATAATGTAGAATGTAGGGGAACTAGCAGTAGAGAGCAATTAAGGAAGGGGGAACAATAATCCAAGAAGAACAGATAAGCTATTTAACGTTCTGGGGATGCCCAGAAATGACTATGGTCTGTTAATTTCTGATGGATGTAGTAGGAACAAGTTCACTGAAATGTTGCTATATTATGTAACTTTCTTGGGGTAAAGTAGGAACATGTTGGAAGTTAAGCAGTTATCTTAGGTTAGTTGTCTTTTTCTTACTCCCTTGTTATGGTCTCTTTGAAATGTTCTTTTATTGTATGTTTGTTTTCTTTTTAACTTTTTTTTTCATACAGTTGATTTAAAAAAGAAGGGAAAGTTAAAAAAAAAAAAGAAAAGAAAAAAGACAAACAAGGAAAAAAAAAAAAAAAGATGTAGTGCCCCCTTGAGGAGCCTGTGGAGAATGCAGGGGTATTTGCCTACCCCACCTTCATGGTTGCTAACATGACCACAGACATAGGGGACTGGTGGTTTGATGGGTTGAGCCCTCTACCATAAGTTTTGCCCTTGGGAAGACGGTTGCTGCAAAGGAGAGGCTAGGCCTCCCTGTATTTGTGCCTAAGAGTCTCCTCCTGAATGCCTCTTTGTTGCTCAGATGTGGCCCTCTCTCTCTGGCTAAGCCAACTTGAAAGGTGAAATCACTGCCCTCCCCCCTACGTGGGATCAGACACCCAGGGAAGTGAATCTCCCTGGCAACGTGGAATATGACTCCCGGGGAGGAATGTAGACCCGGCATCGTGGGATGGAGAACATCTTCTTGACCAAAAGGGGGATGTGAAAGGAAATGAAATAAGCTTCAGTGGCAGAGAGATTCCAAAACGAGCCGAGAGATCACTCTGGTGGGCACTCTTACGCACACTTTAGACAACCTTTTTTAGGTTCTAAAGAATTGGGGTAGCTGGTGGTGGATACCTGAAACTATTAAACTACAACCCAGAACCCATGAATCTCGAAGACAGTTGTATAAAAATGGAGCTTATCAGGGGTGACAGTGGGATTGGGAATGCCATAAGGACCAAACTCCACTTTGTCTAGTTTATGGATGGATGTGTAGAAAGTAGGGGAAGCAAACAAACAGACAAAGGTACCTAGTGTTCTTTTTTACTTCAATTGCTCTTTTTCACTCTAATTATTATTCTTGTTATTTTGTGTGTGTGCTAATGAAGGTGTCAGGGATTGATTTAGGTGATGAATGTACAACTATGTAATGGTACTGTAAACAATCGAAAGTACAATTTGTTTTGTATGACTGCGTGGTATGTGAATATATCTCAATAAAATGATGATTAAAAAAAAAAAAAAAGTTATGAACTATTGTATTGATATACACTACAACATGGATCTGTCTGAAAAGCATTATACTGAGTGGAAGAAGTCAGATGCAGAAGAGTACATACTGTATAACCCCACTTCTGTGACATTCTACAAGAGGCAATACTAATCTATGTTAAAAAAAAAAATAAATCAGAACATTGGTTGCCTTGGGGTGGGGGTGGGGATTGACTGAGAAGGGATCTGAAGGATCGAAATTTCCAAGGTAGTGGTAATGTTTAACATCTTGATAGGGATTTACATCATACAGGTGAATGTATTCATCAAAATTCATCTAATGATCCACTTAAGATTTGTGCATTTCATTGTATCTAAATTTTACCTAGTAAATGAACAGTAAGAAAGTATTGAACTCTAGATAGTGATAATGCAGGCTTAAGTGTTAAGGGTTCAGTGTACTGATGTCTGCAGTCTACTTTGAAATGCATCAAAAAAAAGATGGGTTGATGGATGGAGGAGAGATAGGTGGATGGGATGGAGGGGAAGCTATGTGATAATGTGAACACAGGTAAATGTTAATGGAAGAGTCTAGGTGGAGGGTATCTGGGTGTTCACTAAACAATTCTTTCAACTTTGCTGTATATTTGAAAATTTTCTTAATTAAAAGGTAGGGAAAAAACAAAACAAAACAAAAACAAACAAACAAACAAACAAAAACAGCAACGAGAGAGCAATTCCAAGCCTGGGTTTCCAAACAGGGATAGTGAGACATAGAGTAGAAGTATGATCCAGCTGGCTGTTCACAGGCCTTGACTGTTACTCTCCACTGTAGCAGAGCTGAGGCCCCAGGAGGTTGTTGGCTTAGCAGTTCTGCTTACCAAGAAACAGTTATCCTAGTCTTTATCTAAACACAACCAGACTGAACATAAGCCATGCCATAATTATAGCTCTTGTCTTTGTGAAGTCTTTGCCCCATATTTTCAGATCAGGTGAAGAAACACGTCGGCAAACTCCATGAGCTAGCTACCTCTTCCAGCAGTTTGAGATGGGTGCTGAACTTGGCTTGCCTTGGTAATAGGTCTGCTTTCTGTGTTTCCCAAGCTGAAAGGTGACTGTGGAGCTGGAGGGGCAGTTTGGCTGGTTGCACAAGTTGGTAAAACGGCCAAAATCAGTCTATGGAGAAGTGGGCTGATCATTTTCTCCCAGAGTGTGAACCTGTACTATACTCACTTTCCTTGGGAAGTTTTAATGGGCTGGGCTTGCTTAGGGCACTCAGGGTCCCGAGAGAGGAGGGTGGGTGGCTCATTAGGCTAGATTCTCCCTGCCAATGCTTGCCGATAAGCATGCACTGCTTCACAATATCTCTGCCTCTGCTCTTGTTTTCAAAGGTTGGAAAACAAAGAACACTTCTAGCAGACACTGCTTCCCCTCTTAGACATGGTGCCATCTCTGTTTTCCACTCCAGGTGACCGTGTTGCCATTGAGCCTGGTGCCCCCAGAGAAACTGATGAATTCTGCAAGATTGGCCGATACAATCTGTCCCCATCTATCTTCTTCTGTGCCACACCCCCTGATGATGGGAACCTCTGCCGATTCTACAAGCACAATGCAGATTTCTGCTACAAGTTAGTACCCCAGGCCCTGCCAGGCCACCTGGGATTGCTTTCCCTCCATTTGTTTGGTTATCTTTTTTATAGTTTCCTACGGTGATTTCTTTTTTCTTTCCAGCTCATAATTCCAAGCACAAGGCATCCCCCTGGCAGACCTGCCCTCCTTGGTTGCATTAAGGGAGAGTAGCTTCACAGAGGCTAAGACTGACTCACATTGGTTGGTTTTAGTCTTTCAATCTAACTTTCCTTCACCTAGAACTTGGCATTTGCCAGCAACAAATAGAAAATTGTTGCTGAAATCACTCACCCCTCTCCATCTATCCTGCAGGGAACTTGTGGTTCATGCTCCATCATTGGTTCCCAGTGCAGCCACCAGAGAGGGAACCTGTCACAATGATGGTGATGATGACAATAACAAACAGCAACAACTGACATTTACTGAGGAGGCATGGCATGGGGCCAGGGCAAGGGCAGTGGGGCAGGTTGCCAGAGTTGGAACCTTGAATCCACTCCCTTTTAGTATGTGACTTGGGAAAAGTGACTTGACCTTCCTGTGCTTCAGTTTCATTTAATCATTTAAAGAATAAATAAGGCAATGTGTGTAAGACACAATTGCTATTATTGTGTGCCTGGCCTTGTGCTAAGTGCTTTGCACACCTTATTTAACCTTCACAAGGAAAATGGGGAGGTAGGCACCATGATTGCAGTTTTATGCAAGGAGTGACTGAAGCAAAAGTATGCTAATTGTCTCAGGCAGAGAGCAGAGCCAGGAGTCAACCCTTGTACCCATTCCCCTACCCCGACTCTGATGCAAAATGGTTTTGGGGTGAGAAGGTGTGTCTAACAGAAGCAAAGTGCTGCACCTTCTGCACATGCCCCGGCCAATGGCACTCAGGGCTGCTAATGTGACACTCTTGCTCTGAGCTGACATAGGCGCGTTTTCCTTTCATCCCACCCTGGCCCCAGTGGTGGCTCTGTCAGCCAGAATGGGGCTGCTCTGAGTGGGGCCCAGGTGCCAGTCACAGGGGCAGTCTGACAGATCTTGAGTTTTTCTAGTGCCCACTGGAAGCTTTGAGAGGAGTCACAAGAAGCCAGAGACCTCTCAGTGAGTTTAAATCAACACTTGAACCTGTTCTAGAAGAACACAGGTTACTTGGGCAGGGACCACGGAGCCCAAGGAGTGTCTACCTTCCAGCAAGTGGTTCCTGAACCAGCCGATGTTTTCTGGGTCCTCCCCAAATCAAGGCAACAAACGACGTCATAGTGATAACGCTCAAGGCTAACCACTGGCCTCTGCCATTTGTCAGCTGTGTGACCTTGAACAACTTACTTAAGCTTTGTAACCTCAGTATCCCTGCCTCTAAAATGGAGATGCTAATTGCACCTCCCTCATAGAATTGTTGATGGGATTCCATGAGATAAGGCATATGAAGTTCCCAGCATGAGGCCTGCCACATAGTAGGTGCTCAATAAATTATACCATGATTATATCATAGCCATAGGCTTATGGTCTATCTAGAGGACAGAGGTACAGCTTTAGGCCAGAAAGGGAGCCTTGTGCTGGAGGTGGGGGGTGGAGGCATGGTGGGGAATGGTGGGGGGTTGCTGGTTGGCACTGAAAGTGGCAGTGGGAAGACCGCGGAGGTTCAGGGGAGGCCATGCCAACCTCTGCCTCACCTTCCCCAGGGCACCTTCTGCCTCTTCCAGCCCATCCCTGGACCTAAGGATAAGGATTCCTACACCACCACCTCTTTATTGTCCTACCTGCCTTATTTGCTGTCTTCCTGCTTTCCCCTTGGCTTCTTGATCATCCTTTACCCCCCTTTGCCTGTTCCCTGAACCTGTTGTAAAAACCAAATTGCCTTGTCATTCCCTGGTGTTTATAAAGTCATTATAAAGGTTAGGGCTTGGAAGAAACTTAGAGTTCTCTCATCTGCCTTCCCCCTCAAATCCCACTGAACAAGGTGGGGAAAAGAGGACCAAGTGACCCTCCCAAGGTCAGTGGGAGAGGGAGCTAGACCCCCAGACTCCTTGTCCAGTGCTTCTGCTTGCATGCCAGACCGCCTTTCTGTGAGGTTGGCTGTGTTGGGTGAGGTGTGATAGGGCAGCATCTGCTCAGTCGGTAGAAACATCTCCCAGACAACAGTGCTCTCTCATCACCAACCCCAGCTCATTTCTCCTTAAGGTGTTTATTCCAAGGAGAGGTCTGAATGATGGCTATAGGAACTTACAGTTCCTGACCAAAGGCCACCCTCAGCTGAGAGCCAGAACATCCCTTGGGGGAGGTCCACATGGGAAGGGGCAGGTGTGTCTGAGGGTGTGGTTGAGGGGTCCTTGAGAGATGTTGGGAGTCTTATTAATTCATTTTAAACATTCTTCCTTGTTTAGAAATGATGCCTATAGGGTAGGTAGATGGAGTGATGACAGCAGATGAGCAGGAGAGTGGCTTGGAGTGGGGAAAATGAAGTGAGAGAAGCAGAAGGGAAGGGAGACAAGAGGGTGGTGGTTGGCAGCCAGGCCAACCACAGGCCTTGCTATTTGTTGTGTATCCTAAAGAGCCACAGGAGGACCGTGGCAAGGAGGCCATGGCTTGGCTGCCATCTTCATTTCTTTCTTTTTTTTTCCTTCTTTCATTTTTACTTTTTATCTTAGTAATATATATACAGCTCAAAATTTCCCATTTTAACTACTTTCAAGTGTACAATTCAGTAGTATTAATTATATTCCATTCACAATATTGTGCTACCATCACCAATATCCATTGCTCCAACTTTTTCATCTCTTTTTGAAACTTGAGGGTTTTTGTGTTCCTGCATGTGGAAGTTTTGGGGGCACTGAATAAACCCTGGACAGTGAGGAACTAATGGAAGTTGAATATTAGCTACAGTGCTGCTTGGACCTAGAGGCAGCCTGTGGCAGAGGATTTGCAATCAGGAGACCTGGGTTTAAGTCTTAGCTTTTCTACTCACAGGCCTTGTTACTGTGGGCAAGTCTGTTAATGTGACCCTGCTTCAGTTGCCTCTTCTGTAAACTAAAGCCTGCCTTTTCTGCCTGACAGAGTCATCCTGAGGATTAAATGAGATAGTGGATGAGCAAGCTCTCTAATTGTAAAGCCTTGTATAAATGTTTGCTATCATCAGCATTGGTATTCTTACAGGTTAAGACATCAGTGGACTTGGAAATGAAAACCAAGAACCTGATGGCAAAGCTATGTGAAAGAGAGGCCCTTTTCCCATCTTAACCAGTCCTGGGATAGCCAGGCAGCTGCTGTCATCAAATATGGTTCTTCTGGAATATGTAATATGAGGGACAGTGAACAGAGTGATTTTGGGGGAGAAGGTGCTGGCTTTGAAGCAACTGTTTTACAAAGCTGCTGATGGTGGGGATTGTTTGCTAAAGTGAAACCAGAAAGGCTGCAAGGTTGAGAAGCAGGTAAGAGGCTGGGATATGAAAGTTAAGCCCTTGTTAAATGAACATTTCATTTATTAATGATAGTCACACCATATCTTATCCTGGATAGCACTTTAAAACTAAAATCACTGAAGTGAATTCTCCAAAGAAAACTATTTCTAGAGCCGGACGATATTGCTTGGGTTTTGGAATAAGACATGAATGACTCCTGGTTTGAACCGTTTGAACCCCTCACTAGTTTGGAGCAAGTCACTTAGCTCTCCAAGCCTCCATTTCCTCATCCATAAAATGGGAATAATGATACCTACCACAGAACTGCTCTGGGGGTTTACAGGAGCGAATGTATTTAAATTGCTTAGTGTATCATCTGACATGTAAGTGAATGTTCAATATATGTTAGCTATTGTTATTGTTAGTCCAGAGGGACTAAATGTATGTGTTGAATAACTCCCCAGGCTTCCTGACAACCTCACTTTTGAGGAAGGGGCCCTGATTGAGCCTCTGTCTGTCGGGATCCATGCCTGCCGGCGAGCTGGAGTCACCCTGGGGAACAAGGTCTTTGTCTGTGGAGCTGGTAAGAAACAGATGACACCCTAGTTATGAGTTTATTGACTGGGAATGTGGGAGCCACCTTGCCCATTTTATCCCCGCTCCATGGGCTGGGATTGGTTATAGAATCTTTATGGTAGGGGAGGATAACATTCCTCAGGGATCAGCACTTTGCTAAATAAACTAATATCTGCAGATACAATAACTAATGTTACATTTCCTAGGCAACATAACCCTTTTGTTCATTTAGAGAATGAATCTTGGGATTATTTTGAACAATTCCAGGAAACAAGGGAAATACATTTGGTAGTAAAGGAAAGAGCAACTGTGGGATCTTCACATGAGACCAGAGAAGCAGTCGCTTTGTCCATCCATGAGTGGGGCAGACCATGCTCCTAGCCAGTGGGAGCCGCCATGACCCAGGGCTCTGCTTCCTCAGGGTTGCAGCTAGCTGCCTTCTCTTCCCCTGCTTCCTGCACCCTGAACAAGCCCCAGCAGCATCTATGCTTCTAAATGCTGGTGACCCAAACAGAACACTCGCACTTCTTGCAAGTGTGAGCTGGTGTCCCTCATACACATTTGTGAGTGATTTTCTTAGACAGGGCCAAGTAAGAGACTGTGGGGCTTCCTCGGACCAGTGATGGGTGTAGAACAGACTTGCCCCAGGGAGCCAGCAGACTGTAGGACTTGGTTGATGGATTTCTAAAAAAATCTGTCTCAGTACTACCTTTTTGCCATTGATAAGTCATATAACACACACCCACAGAAATTTTCACCCATTCCCCATCAGCCTGAGGGAACCACTGTTAACATTGTGGTGTAGAATCTTTTAGTCTTTTTTTCTTTCTTTTCAGACCATGCTGAATGTGCTTCACTTTACCTGCTCTTGAAAAACAAAAAAATTCACATATTATGAGCATTTTTCCATGTCAATAGTTAAAATTTATGACATAATTTTTAATAGCTATAAAGTATTCTGCGGTTGGTTTATGTAACTAATCACCCCTTTGTTGGACATTTCAGATATTTTCCAGTTTTTTTTGTTTGTTTGTTTTCTGGGGAAATTCCCCAAATCGTTTTCAAGGGGAGTATCCAAAAAGCAAAGCCCTGAAGATATTTATTCTTCATAGCCTTGTTTTGTAGGTCTGGTTTTAACAGTGAAACTGTAGTGTTGTCTAGTATACAGATACTGTGAGGAAGTAGGGTAGTCTCCAGGCTAATTCCTGGGCACCTGAGCATCCTGGAGCTGCCCGAATAGCTGCATAAGCCCAAGGAACCAGCTCAGCTTTCTGCAGCCTCCAGGATGATCCTCAGAGGGCACATAAAAGGGATGTGCCTCTCCTTGGGGAGGTGCGATGGGTTCTTGAGAAGGTGGGGTCAAAGAGAGTACAGGGAAACGTTCCCACACCTGAGACTTCTTATTCCCTGAACAACTGTATGTTTCCTTGAATACTCTGATTATCTGATATTATCCAAGCAGTGTCCAAGAGCAAGTCGAAAATTTCTAGTTCTGAGGTACGAAAGAACCAGCAGTAGGAGAATATTTCACATAAAGAATCAATTCTTTATGCATTCACTCCTTCACGCAGTCAACAAACATTTGCTCAGGTCTTACTATGTGCCAGGCCAGGGGATCGATGTTAGAGATGCATGAAAGATCTGGGGGAGAGCTGATATTTAATATTTCACAACTTCTCCCATTCTCTGTCTTGTGTAGGGCCAATTGGACTGGTCACTTTGCTTGTAGCCAAGGCAATGGGAGCTGCTCAAGTGGTGGTAACTGGTAAGAAGGTTTCCTTCTTTTTTGACTTCCTTGAAGGGGAAACAGCTGGGTCTGCAGTTTGGGAAGGGGCTCCTCTTCCTTTCTCCTGGGCTCCAGTGTTGAAAAGCTCACCCAGGGGATGATCGACTCAGGACTCAGGATGAGAGTCCCTTGGGAAGCTGTGGGAGAGGGTCTCTGCCTTAGAGAAGGGGACCTGGCTCTTCACATGTGGTCCTCAGGTGCCCATATGCCCCCTTGGCCCTGAGAGGAGGCTCAGCTTGTGGTCCATTTGACCAAGCTCAGGAGACAGAGTGTGCTTGTGGGGGTATAAGAGGTTGTCTGTGTGAGGTGTGTGGTAGGGGTGTGGAGACATGAAAGGGATGTGAGTGCATGTGTGTGAGGAGAGGGTATCTGGGAGAGTATGTGTGGGGTGTATATGTAGAGCTGTGTTGTGGGGCATATAGAGGAGTGTGGATGTGTGTGTATGTGTATATATGTATAGCTGTATGGTATGTATGGGGGTGTGAGGGGTGTAGAGGGGATGAGGATTGGGCTCAGCGACACAACCCACAGCACCAGAGTTTTGTTAGCATCAGAACCTGCACCTCCATTTTATTTTCTCCCTAACCAGCCATCTGATGTCTCAGTTTGAAAGAAACTTTTGTTTAACTTTAGATCTGTCTGCCTCTCGGTTGTCCAAAGCCAAGGAATTAGGGGCCGATCTCATCCTCCAGGTCTCCAAGGAGAGCCCTCAAGAAATTGCCAGTAAAGTAGAAAGTCTGCTGGGATGCAAGCCGGAAATCACCATCGAGTGCACGGGGGCAGAGGCCGCCATCCAGGCGGGCATCTACGTGAGTGTGGCGAGGGCAGCTGAAGCTGGAGGGCAGCCTCAGGGAATCAGCACAGGGTCGTGAACAGAGTAGAAATAAAGGAGTCCTGAGATCAAGCTCCTCCACAGACTTGCTGGGTGACCACAGGCAAAATTAGTTCATCTCTTGGTGTCTCTGTGTCATCTCTCACAGGGAGATAGTAATACTTGCCTTTCATTCTCACTGGGTCATTATAAAGTTCAAACAAGAGATGAAAGATATGCAGGGACCTTAAAGAATATTAAGTGACCCACACCTATTGGATGGGGTTGCTGTTATGACCCTATGCATGATCATAAAAGTAGTACTTTCAGCAAAAAGATCATCAGGAAGAAGAAGAGAAAACTGTGCTTTGGTTGGATGTGGAAAATCCCTATCTTGTTTTATTGAGGAAAACTGCAATCTTCGAGCTATAAATACAAAGTCGCTAAGGTGAGCTCATTTTTCAGGGTCACGGTTAGCTGCTACTGTCCTCTTCCAGAGGTGGGAACAGATAAGCTGTCAGTACCTGATTTGACCTTCAGCAACTCACCAGCAATTTCTGGGCAATTGGCAGGTAGTGGAGGGAGTGGTGCTGGCAGATCAAAGTATGAGGAAAAAAAAAGGAGAAAGAATAGCTTCTCATTTCCCAGAACTACCATGTGCCAAGGCATAATGCCTAATCTGCACAACATCCCTGAAAATGCATTCATTCTGGTTTTCCACCTTTTACAGTGAGAGAGTCCCAGTGACTTGCCTGGAGCACACTGCCGATAAGTGGCCGAGTCAGGCTCAAGACCAGCCCTGCCCGGCCCCAGTGTCCAGGAGGAGGGCACGGAGGGGACAGGGAGTCCGTCGATAATTGTGTGAGGGCAGGAGAGATTGAGCTTCCTCCTCCCTTCTGAGTCACAGCTGGTGGTGCACAAGAGCATTTTGTACCACACAAGCTGACTCCTTGGGCTGTGTGGTATAATCCTCCAGCGTGGCACTCTGACAGTGCTGCCTAGCCCTTCTACCGAGATTCCCAGTGGACTTAGGAAACGGTGGGAGGGAGGGAGGAGCAGGTGCCAACTTTACCCTGTCCTGAGCTTCAGCTGGAGTGGCCAGCCCTCTGCTCCACTGTCAGGGAGAGTGGCAAAGAGAACTCGAAACTCAGAGGGGCAATGGGTCTGCATGTGATCCATCTACTGATGGCATGTCTTGGGCTCCTGCTGTGTGCCAGGCTTTGAGCTGGACACTGTGAGGGCTGTGACAGTGAGTAAGGTGTGTCTACTGTCTTCAAGCTGTTGACAGGTCAGTAATCCTCACACCACAAAGAGGCAGGATGAGCCAAGGGACCTGAAAGGCATGGCTTCATAGTATGAGGCAAAATTTCCTTCTTTTTCTGCCCTGTCCTGGGGGCATTTGGGAACAGTTGGCATCTCCAGCTATTGATGGTGGGGACCCCACTGCCAAGCTACGTGAGGTAGGTGTGGAGGAGAACGTGACACAAGGGCCTCACCAGCCTGAAGGCAGGGCCCCTCCCGACATGGGGAGTGGAGCCCTCATGCGTGACAGGTGCTACAGAATTCCACTGGCCACTGGCCGCCAGTGGACAGATAAGTCAGAGGTTACCCTATATGGACATATCTGAGAGTCACTTCCCTGCCAGGTCATGACTAAGTAGAGAGTTTGTGGGGAGATGTGGCAGATGCCTTGGGATAAACTGATGTCATCTCCTTGGTGCAGAGGTCACACCCACAGAACAGTGGTCGGGTAGTCCCAGCATTCCTTTGCCTTCAGTCTGCCCACTGACAGGCTCCTGGCAGCTTGGGATGGCCAGTTTGGCATCATTCCTCATCACCAGGCAGGGAGGAAATGCTGATGGGGAAATGGTTTTCTTAGAAAACTTCCCAATCAAGAGTTTTCTGTGACCCATTCATAAATGTGACCCCTCTCCCCCATTTTTCCAATGGGGACAGCAACATTTTCTGGTTGTGAGATACCTTTCCCCTTACTGACAGTTGTTCACAGGTGGTTTACGAGTCACTCTGCACTTCAATAAAAACATAAAACACGCCAAACACAGAGCCCTTCCTAGCCCTTCCTAAGCACTGCAACTGTTACCCACCTGCGTCCTACTGGGGAGGCATCTTCCTGTCCTAACAGGAGGGGTCCCACAGCCAGGACCAAGCTGTGGCCAAGCTGGGAGTCACCCCACACTGCTCAGAGGCTGGTTCTGCCTGTTGCTTATTGCACTGCAGGCCTCTGTGTCTCCTTCCCCTCAGAGACAGAGGTGGTGTCGGGTACCATTTTGCAGCTCCACTTGTTAGTATTTAGAATGGTCCCAGTAAGTGCTTACTGCCCCTGGTGACTATAACAAAAACTTAGCACAACATCTAGCCCAGTGCTCCCCAGAACTCTCTGGAGCAGGTGTGACATTCATGTGGAGTTAGGTGGAACTTGTCAGGAGAAATTTCACTGCCACCTCTGATGCACTCCAAAGAGGGAACTGATAAGGCAGTGGATGTTGAAGGAAGACAAAATCCATTATGGCTCATGCCATTGGGATGAACGTCTCAGGAACAAAACTATTTCTAAAGCCAGCCTACATATTTAAAGCAGTTTTTGAAACCACAGAATTCCAGTAACCCTCTCCATTTGTATACTTTATAGTCTTGTCATCTCACCGCCAGCAAGCTAACCTCCTTAGGGGTTTGACTGAAGACATCTGCGTGACAATGGAGTGGGAAGCTTGCATTTTCATATCTTCTGAGATTTTGTTTTCACCTCTTCTTCAGGCCACCCGTTCTGGTGGGACCTTGGTGCTGGTGGGGCTGGGCCCCGAGATGTCCACCGTGCCCCTCGTGCATGCGGCTACCCGGGAAGTGGATATCAAAGGCGTGTTTCGATACTGCAACACGTGAGTATGTTGGGAGTGAGCCAGGGGTGGTGAGCGGCCAGCCAGGCAGGGGCAGGCACCACACAGTCTCAGGGACCAGGAGTCTGTTTATTCATGAGGGGCACTCCCTGACCACAGTGACAACCATGCGTATGATAGGGATCCAAAGAGAGAGCCCCGGTTAAGGAATGGGAGGCAGAGACGGGGTGGTGGGAGATGGGGGCAGTGAAACATGCTTTTGTTGAATGTCTGCCACGTATCACCCATGTTCTGAAATGGCCAGATCTCCATTTTCCCCTTTTAAAGGGAAAGAGAGAAATGAGGACGAAAATAAGAACTCAAGTCCCTTGGCTTCCCCACCAGAGCACCAGGCCCACCCTGGGAAGTGAGAAGGTCTTAATTAGCCTTGCTCCATCTTCTGTAACTCCACCTCTCCCCTTCTAAGGCCCTCTGTCTGGGATATCTCTCCACCAGCAATATCCCTTACTCCCAGCTGTGACTCCATTTCCTCAGCAGAGCACCAGTTTTCCAGTAAACTCTGCCAAGCCTAGCTGCTCATTTGTGGGACTGGATTATCCTGGGCTGCCTCCCTGAGGCATATTGGCCTTTTTTCAGTGGTCTCCATATGCCTTATGCCTTAATGCAGCAGGAATTCTAAGCTTCCTGGCAGACATATGTTACCGAGTGGGGACATTTGGGGATAGTCTCTGCACCTCCAAATTATATGTCTTAAGGTCATTTCCTCCTTGCTGCTGTGTGAAATTGGCCTCGCAGAACCATGGTGCTATAAAAAGATAAGGCCAAGCTAATCTGGGGTTTGGTAGTTTGGGGAAACTGGCTCTTTCCTCCTGAAGGTTGAATGTAATTGCTTGTGATCTTTTACAGATGGCCGATGGCAATTTCAATGCTTGCATCCAAGTCCGTGAATATTAAGCCCTTGGTCACCCATAGGTTTCCTCTGGAGAGAGCTCTGGAGGCCTTTGAAACATCCAGAAGGGGACTGGGGCTGAAGGTCATGCTCAAGTGTGATCCCAATGACCAGAATCCCTGATGTTAATTGGGGTCTGCCCTCATTCCCACCCTCCCAGTATTTCGGGGGCTGAATGGCTGGGCAGGGGTAGGCTTTGATGCTGAAGTTTCTTTTTGAATGGTGATAGTAATTGCAATAATTCATTATAATTAGGGAGCCTTACGCAAAGGAGGAGTGTAATTTAATGCCTTCCAGATACTAGTAGAGATTGTTTGGGGGAACTTATAGCCATGATGACCTGTTCATGCTGAGCAAAGTTCAAGTGGAGCAGAGTTTGACAGGCAGTTGCTGGAAACTCCCCTTCTTCCTGGAGAGCCTTAGTTGAGCAAGGAGGGCAGATTGCCTGTTGAGTTCCTGCTTCTACCATGACTGTGGCCAGGTGCAGGGTGGGGGTGGGTTATGAGGAGACAGCTTCATCAAAATGTAACTGGCCTGAAGCTGATTTTCCTGAAAATCTGCAACTCCAAGTCTGTTTTTCCACATTTTTCGTTTAGAGCCCAGTGTTTCTGGAAGTAATTGCTATTTGATTTAATGATAAAAGGAGAAAGAGAAAAGGACCTAGCCTTCCTGGATCCAGGATAATTTTAAAACCAATCAAATAAAACCAAAATCCTATGTGAGATCAGACCAGCTTGTATTCCCCAAATGTGGAAATAGTTAGGGGCCTTCTCATCACTGCTTGAAGATTGCCTTTTTTCAACTCCTAAGAATTCTGTGTAATTTAATTTGCAGGATGAAAAACCACCTTTCCCATCACTCCCCACCCCCAGCCCTAGGCAAACTCCGGGGCAGCCACTGTGGGCTCCCTTGTTGCTAGGCAGCCAGGAGAGTCCTACCTAAGGACGGTCATGGTGAGACTTGAAATTGCCAAAGTTGTTTGGTCGGTCTTCCCCAGCCCACGGGATTAGCACTTCCTTCTAGGCCCTCTTGAACTCACTAATGATTATTAGACAATTCCATTTAATTCTGGTAATTATAAACGGAAAACCTTCCTGTTCTCAAAAGCAGTGAAGGTTCTATTTCTGGACCTGTGGCCAGACCAATCTTATTTTAATTGTGGGGTTGTCCATGTAAGATTTGGATCCAAGTCACATCATGCCCACTTCTGACTTTGAGATAATTCATCAAGGAGGATACAGTAGCTGTGACATAGCTTAGACTTTGAGCTTTAATTTCTCACTTCAGCTGGGGAGGAGTGTGGTTTCAAGAGGTTCTGGTTTTCTTGTGATGAAGGAAGGCTGACCAGTGCCTGGAATTTGTCAAACTGCTTAGGGTAATAAATTCTGCTTTCGTGCTCCGACTACCACCGCTGCCTTTGGTGCTCTGTGGGATGGAATGGACCTTGGTTACCTATTTCACAGAAGGAAGGATCCCACAGTCTTTGAAAATGACAGTTTCCTACATCAACCATAATTGTATTGGTGGTTGGGAATTAGCATTAACAGTCTGTAATCCCCAGAGCAAGCCAAATACATAAATGATTGTTTTACAGATAAGGAACTAGTGAAGTCAAGTTAATTGCTCAAGGTCACCGGCTGCTTTTATGCTGCTTTTATTCTCACGTTCTCTCTGAAGGAGGGTGGAGTGTTAAGACTTGTCTCCAGACACAACAGACACAGAAAATACACGCACTCCCAGGCCCCCCGGGACAGGGCTGTGGAAGGCTGCACGACCCACTTGTGCTTCTCAGAGTCCGGTTTAGCTAGGGCCAGTCTTGCCAGCTGCCTTCTCTCAGAGCTCTCCTTCCAGCTCAGTGGTGCCTGAAGTTCTTCTAACATGGAACGAGAAAGGCTCCATCTGCTTTCTGGAGGGCAGGCTTCCAATAGAAAAGTGCCATGAAAGTGGGATTCATCATGTTAAATTCACAAGTAGCCTCTTTTCCTCAGACTGAGGGAAGCTACTGAGCCTGAAAGGGACTTAGGAACTGCAGAAGGGACACCAGACACAAAGACAGGTCACTTGTTTTACAACTGTGCTTGGGGCTCATCTAAATGTCTTTCAGCCTCCATTTCCTTGTCTGTTAAATGGGCTTTATGAGGCCTGCCTCACACATGGGGGCACTCGTGAAGAGTGAATGCGCTGATTGAAAATAGCAGTAAAGGGAATTCCCATTTCCAAAACCCCCTAGAAGTTCTCAAGCTGCTGCAGGGTTTCTCAGCTTCCCCAGCAAGGGGCCGAGGGATGGCGGCAGGGGCAGGCAGCGGAGTGCAGGCTGCTCGGTGATCCCCAGGGTGGTGAGTGGACGTGAGTCAGTGTTATGAGCTGGGGTGGGGGCTCCCTCTCCTCTGCATCCTTATTGGCATGTTCTCGCCACTGCTTAGAAAGGGCTACAGGAACCGGGAATTCATCCCCCCAGCCCCACCACTACCTCAACCAAGCACTCAATAAATATTGATAGACTCAAGTGAATCAGTCCCGGAAGCAAGAATTGGAATTCCCACGAGCTCCCCAGCCTCCGGAGTCCCGGCAGCTTCTGTGAGCATGTCGCCTGTCCAGCACCTGATTTGCATTTGTCAACACTGGGGACCCCACCCAGCCGGCACTCCCAGAGCTGGGGTGTAGAGGGGCGGGTGTGAGTGGAGAGCTGGGGAGGCTGCCTCAGGGACCCCAGAGGAGGAAGGGGACACGTTGGAGGCTCTGGCAACTCTCTCGCAGCCCACCTTGGCCAAGTAGATGGCTGGCGTGAAGTCACTGCTGGACTCCCAGCCCCTGGCTCTCCAGCCATCTTCCCCTCCTCTGTTACCCTCCTTGCACATAGCACAGTCCTGCCTCTTCCCTCCTGGCTCCTATTTTGCCTCCTTTGGGGCCAGAGATTAGAAGCAGGGGAAGCAGATTGGATTTCTTGGATATTTACCTTTCCCCAGAACTGTACTGTGCCCATGATCCCAGCCTAGGCTTGGGGTCTAGAAACTAAAAGACAGAGAACCACACCCCTTCTCATCCTGGGCACCCAGCCAAGACAGGCCAGACCCTGCTACAAGGGGGAGGCCTGGTCAGCCCCACATCCCTGGGTGGCAGGCAGGTCTCTTCCATCTCCATCCACACACCCAGGTCCTTGAGGGCTCGAGGAGGAAGCAGGATGGAGAAGGGGCAGCAGTGATGTGGCTTGGACAGGAGCTCATTGCCCTCAGGAAGTGCCATCAAGCCATCAGCAAATGTTCTCCCAGCCTCATCGTGTTGAAGCTGCCCAGCAATGCTCCCACAGCCTCTCCCCTCACTCCTGGCTTCCTGCTCCCCCTAAGGCTCTAGCTGAGTCAGACACTGAGCTCCTTCCCTGGGGGCCTGCAAGCCTCTGTCTTCTGGGCCTAAGAGGCAAAAATTCTGTCTGATCCTGGGCCTGCTACTAGCTGGCTGTGTGACGGCCAAGTCATTTCCTCATTCTGAGCCTTGGAATTGTTAATGGAGGTGGTGAGCTAGTGATCTTAAAGTCTCTTCCAGCACGCTGACAATTATAGGGTTCCCATCACCCAGAGGCCCTGGGGAGTAAGGGTCCCTTTGGGGGTGTCCTCTGATTTCAGTTCAAGTCCTCTGTGTGAAGGGGTGACCTGAGTGAGGGGAGGGGAGGGTAAGTGGGAGGAAGCTGCCTATGGAAACACCTGTGTCCTGGGTATCACCTTGTGTTCCTGGGCCCCGAGTTCCCGGTGTCATCCTGAGGAGAGTCTGCACAGCCCGGAGTCAGGCCTGGGGAGGTCTGGCCCCATCACTGACATCACTGCCAGTGGTCACTGATTGGCCTTTCTCTGTTCCACATGGAAGCCTGGCTGGGGGAGTCGTCAGTGTGCCCTGGACCCTCCCCATTGTGTGTGTGGTGGTGGGGAGGGGGGGCTGCAGGAAGGAAGAGGGTCTTCCAGCCCCACTAGGTCAGGGAGGCCTATTCTGGGTCCAGCCCCAAGGGGCACAGGGGCAGCTCCTTTGGGACCAGCTCCAGGTTTCAGGTGGGTGAAGCCCTGCAGGTCCTGCTCTAACCTCCGGGGCTCAGTGTACCCAGGACCACCAGGTTCCTGCCTGCCTGGACCTCCCTGGTCCTGGAGCCTCTCCTGCGGCCTCATCTCCTCCTCCCTGGCAGGAACCCAGATGGCTATCTTGGGCCGACTGTTTTCAGTGCCCTGGCTTCCGGAAACCTCTTTACAAAAAACACCTCTGGCCTAGGAGATAGGGTGACTATGTTTTCCCTCTTTGCACAAGTTTGTACATTTTGAGAAAATAAACAAAGGCAGATAAGCAAAAGGGAGAGAAAGTCAGCCGTAATCCATTCTCCAAGAATGTTGCTAAGTTGGGTCATTTCCTTCCAGCTTTTCCCTCTGTGTTTCTGTGCATGTAAAACATGTATTTATAAACATAAATGGGAATGTGTTTTACATGTTTTTTCCACTTCACCCATACATATTTCAGTATGCATCTCCAACAGATAAGGACTTTTTTTTTAATGCAATCACAATCCTCATTATTATATTTGACAAAATTAACAATAATTCCTTAATATCTAATACCCAATCAATCCATGTCCAATCTTCCCTATCTAAAAGAAAATGAATTTTTCCACTCTGGGAGCTTGAATCAGGATCCCGACATGGTGCATGCAGTTCATATGACTCTGAAGTCTCTTTTAATCTATTACAGTTCCCTCTCCATTTTTGTTTAAATGCCACAATTACGTTGAGGAAACTGGGTCACTTGTCCTCTATATACTATTTTGTAAACCTGCTTATTTTCATTTAATAAATGATTGAATCTCTTTCTGTGCCAATAATTATACACATTATCATTTTTAATCACCATATCCCATTGTATGGATGTATTATTTATAAAGTAAATCATAACATTCTAGGTATTTGTGGAGTTTACAGTGTTAAGATATTACGATAAAGTTGCAAAAGTTTCCTTGAGCATACATTTTTGTACTCCTGACATTATTTCCTGAAGTTATGTTTTAGAATGAAAATATCTGGGTTGAAAGGTATGCACATTTTAAAGGCAACCTGGTTGGACAAGAAAAGCATTGATATAGAGACTATCTAAGAAAATCTGAGATGGGGGGTGCCTCGGGCCATGAACAGTGTGAGGACTCTGGGCCTGGGGAGCTCCTGGGGTGCTGCTGAGGATGGGGCCATGAAGCTACTGGCTGGCTGGCCTCAGGCCAGCCTTGGGAGAGCTGGGGTTTGGGCCTCGCCACCCATAAACTTAGACAGGACACTTTATTTCTCAGGGCCACAGTCAGTGGTCCCTTCCAGCTCCAGGATGACTGTCAGGACCATGACAACAAACAGCCCCTGTAAAGGGCTAACGTGATATTCATGGGGAACAGTGGCTGGGTGACGTGGAGCAACAGTCCCTGTCAATGAACTTGTACTGGAAGTGCCCCCTCCCCACGTCAATGCCAGGGGGCTCTGGGTGTTATTCGCTAACCTTTAATAAGTCACTCGGGAAAAGCAGGGTAGCATGTGTAGAATGTTCTCTTTTGGCTCTGGCCTCTCTTAAGTAGTTGCAAATCCATGTGGCATAAAATAAATTGGATTTGTTATTAATACTGTGCTTATATAATTTAACAATATAGATTTTTGAGAGCGCTTGCATGTTTGCGCTGTCTGGTTTCAGGAAATCCAAAGTGAATCATATCCCTCATCACACATCACATGGGATTGGATGGAGCTGCCAGCGCAGATAGAATCAAGATTAATTGATTCTAAGGAACTTCTGGACAAATTGTTATCAGTAAGCAGAGGGAAGCCAATGCATGACCTGAGAGAGAAGATGAGAATGCTGAAGGAATTAGTAATTCAGGGTAGGGTGAAGAAAGTGACTCACCTGTGGCCTTTGGAGTTACTGGTTCTGGGAAGCTTTCAGTTCAACATGGGGACAAAGAGACTGTAGCCAGAGCTTTCCTTGACCAACCCTGAATTGGACTGTCCCTGCTACTACATGCTAAATCCCCACACCTTGCTGTATGCCCATTAAAACTGGGACCCAAAGCCATACTGCCTGCTACCCCAAATGGGGCTCCAGTGGGAGTGGTGCTTCCAAGGGGGAAGACAGGCTTTGCTGGAGTAGTCGGCTACAGAAGAGTTTCTTTCATCCAGTTTATTTCTTGTCATAGGCCTGTGGCTGACTGGGGGGAAAGTTCTCCTGCATTTGGAAGAAATGGTAAAAGAAGAGGCCATTTGGGATGTTTTGATATCTTGGACTTCCTTATGACTTTAGACAACTCACTTCTTCAAGCCTCAAGTTTCTTATCCTCAAAATGGAAAAAATAATACCTCCCTCAGGGTGGCCATAAGGACTGAATGAAATGATTTTGAAGTTCTTAGCCTGGTGAGTGACACTACGGTTGGTGCCCCTGCCTGTCCTCACCAAGCCTTCTCTCTTCATCTGTTAAATGAGAGGGGTGGACAACCCCTGTCTTAGTTTGCTGGGGCTGCCATACAAAGTACCACAAACTGGATGGCCTAAAAAACACAGACATTTATCATCTCACAGTTCTGGAAGTCTGAAATCAAAAGGCGTCAACAGTGCCACGCTCCATCTGAAACCTGTCAGGGAGAATCCTTCCTTGCCTCTTGTGGCTTCTGGGATTTGCTGGCCATCCTTGGTGTTCCTTGGCTAGTAGACGCATCGTTGCAATCTCTGCCACCTCCATCTTCACATGGCCTTCTCCCCAGATCTGTCTGTGTCTTCTCCCCTTATAAGAATACCAATCATATTGGATTAGGATCCAACTTAATCCAGTTTGGCCTCATCAAATGTTGCTTCCAAATTGGGTTATAGTTATGGGAATGGGGCTTAGGACTTGAATATATCTTTTTTATTTTTATTTGGTGGTGGTGGGGGGGACAGGTAAAATTCAACCCATTACAATCCCCAACCTTTTTCTAGCTCTGAGCCCTAAATCTGCAAAGGGGCTTGGAAATAAATGAGAAATTCCCAAGTTAGCAGAAAGGCCTCAGCTTGACCATGACCCAGCACCCCCAGCTCTTCCAAAAAAAAACCTGTCAGGGCCGGAGAGATGGTACCAGACCTGGAGGCCAGGCAGGGAGGAGCAGTGGGGAACCAGGTAACCGCACTCAGGAGCTGCCACTTACCTGCCTGCCCTGCTCTGCCCCATGTGATTACCCAGAGGAAGCCCTGCACCAGGAGCCCTGAGTGGTTGGTCCTCCCTGAATAGGAAATCCCAGAGGCCGTGGCTGGCATAGCACCTGGCACGCATACAAGGAGCTCTGGAAATGTCCGTGGCCTGATAAGCAGCTAGTTCTTGCTCTTGGCTCCAAGCCATTCTCAACCTGCCCGTCAATCTGAGCTAACCCCAGAGCAGCTAGGAGTCCTCAGCAAGACGGTCTAAATATCTGGTGATTTATTGCATAGAGAGGAAAGCCAAATCCCAAGGACCAGGAGGGGCATGTGCAGAGACCACAGCAAAAGGAGGGCTCATGAGGTCTAGAGCCCCCATCCCTAGAGGCCTATCAGAGACAGTCTAGAGTCCAAATACGGTGGTGCCACTGAGTTAGATCTCACTGAGGGACAAGGAGTGAGACCAGCTGCTTACTCCAGACCTCTTTGGCTGTAAGGGGGATTGTGGGGGATTCTACCTGTGGTAAGAAGCAACCAGACCCAGAGACAGAATTAGAGAGGCTCAGCCCCTCACTAATTTGAGGAGAGCCATTAAATTTGCATGTGTTTCGGGGCATATGTAATAGACGTCAGTAAAACCTCTCTCTTAGTATTGTTGTCATCTATACAATAGAATACTAATCTGCTGTGAAAAAGAATGCAGGGATGACCATAACAGCTAACTCCCATTCTAAGAACACTATGTATCTTAACTCACTTAATCCTCACAAGAATCCTATGACATTAGTATCATTATTGCCATTTTAAGGCTGAGAAAACTGAAGTACAGAGAGAGTGAATCATTTGCCCCGGATCCCACACACATACACTCAAAGGTTTGAATTTGTGTAGAACAAAATGTCTAGAAGAAGAGACACCAAACTGTAAACAGCAGTTAACTCTGGAGGAAAGACTTTTTGGGGTTTTATGTTGTTTGGAGAGAAGAGAAATAGGAGGACTTTCATTTCTGACTTTCTATATTCCTGTACGTTTGAAACATATATTTTAACCACGATCATGTATCACTTTTGTAATTTAAGAAAACTAATATGAATGTCACAACTCACTGCAGCTTTCAGGCTCAAATCAGGCAGAAGTATCCTGAATGCCCTTTATAAGCGGTGACACAGGCCCCAAAGGCAGAGGACAGAAAGCCTTTGACAGCAGTCACGTATTTTCCAGGAACAGTGAGTGGCCGTGGTGGAGGGAGCCTTCCTCTTACTAGGAAATCACACCCTGCACCACCCAGACACAAACAATTACAGCCACCACCACCCTCTGCCCCCGTCAGACCCTTGGACAGCCTGGGCAGGGCAAACAGTTATATCATGAACCTCTCAGGTCAGTTGTGAGTCCTCAGTGACTGTGGGGTGACGGCAAAACAAACCCTGCCGATGCTGGTTCCAAGAAACCAGCCATTTGCATGCTTCAGCCATGAGGCTGCAGCCTTGCATGATCTCTTCATTTTTTTTAAACTAGCCATCTGTTTTATCTGGTGACCAACACAGTAACTGCCCACAGCTGGACTGTTCTTGGCACCACTCTTTAGTTCTCAGAACTCTGTATCTTTTGGTCCTTAGCCATGTTTTATGGGCTCCATGTCACCAAGTGTTGGTTTTGAATGAAGTCGATGGCCTTTCTCTTTTCCAAGGAAATTGACTTGTCCTCATTTATGGCTGTGATGATAAGGTCTGTCCTTCCATCATCCCTTGGACTTGCCTTTGTTAATTCCGCCGTTCACTTTCTTTCCCCTTACATGTGGTTCCTGTTGAGGACTTCATATTTTCTAAGACATTAAAAATTGTCAGAAGAGACGTTACCTCTTCTTTCTGTTTTTTTTTTTCCTTTTTTCTTTTTTTTGCAATTTTATTGAGATAATATTCCCATAACAGACAATCATCCAAAGTATACAATCAGCAGTTCACGGTATCATCGTATACTTGTGCATTCATCACCACAATCAATTTTTTAACATTTTTATTACTCCAAAAAATAAAAAAATAAAAATAAAAAAGAACACCCAAAACATCCTATACCCCATACCCCCCCCCATTATTTATTTATATATTGTCTTTATTTTCTTACTCATCTGTCCATGCACTGGCTAAAGGGAGTGTCAGTCACAAGGTTTTCACAATTACACAGTCACCCTGCAAGAGCAATATAAGTTACACAATCATCTTCAAGAATCAAGGCTACTGGCTTACAGTTCAACAGTTTCAGGTATTTCCTTCCAGCTATTTTAGTACACTATCTTTCTGATTTTTAAAACTGATTTTTCACCATAAGAAACGTTAATGGAATATTTTTATCAATCCTACTATTAATTTCTATGAACAATTAAGTTCATCTTTTAATCTTGTTTTAGGGAAATATGGATTTAATTGTTTCCTCCCTATCTAAAAAACCTTGCTGAAACTTCCATTTACTCCCCTAGAAGTTCTCACCATATCGTAGCTGATTGACCATTTAACTAGACCTCATGCCTCAGTCTTTCAAATCACTTCTCTGCATTTGTTTCCCATTGTTTCTAACAATTACTTCTGCAGCCGAGGACTGCAGAATTCGTTCAAGGCTTCCATTTCTTGAAATATTTGTTCTTCCAAAAGGGAAAACTCAACTGTGTTCCTTACCTTATGTCCTTTTCCTTCAGGTGGTGAGGGCTTTTCCTTCATGTTCTTCTCTTTGCCAAAGTTTGAAAAGTGAGATTCAAAGACATTTTATTCTAGACGCTTAAAATGTATCTCTCCCCAGACCCTCCACAACCATTCACCAAGTGCTACACTCACATTTGTATGTTCCTATTTTATCTCATCTCTGATTTTACAGAGTTGGCAAGTAGGCGCATAGGGAAATATTATGGAGAGCTATCTTGTTCTCTGAGCTTTGCAAACATTATCTCATTTTACCCTCACATTCAGCAGGAAATTGAGACTCAGAGCAGTGATGGAACCTGAAGAAAGTAACCAACACACCAAGATCTGAGCTCCAGGTTGGTGGCTCCAAAGGCCATTCCCTCATCCATAACGAGGCTGTGTTTTCTCATGAGGTTTTTGGTCATGCATTCACTTTGTACCTCGTTATTCTTTTTGTTTTTTGGAGGTTTTTTTCTTCTTTTTTTTTTTTTGCATTATGAATGAGTCTTTGTTTAATTTGGTTCTATTTAGGCTTTCTGTGTTAGTATTCTCGGCACTGCTAGTTATTTGCTCTCCTCTCCTCTACAATGGAATTTTAACTCGGCTGAAAAGTAATGCCTCACTTCAAGCTCCATATTCCTAGAGGTCTTTATTGTTAACAATTTGGAATACATCCTTGCAGCTGTGCCCCAAATACTGCATTACACACACACACACACACACACACACACACACACACACACACGGATTTAATAATCATATCCTGGCTATATTTCTATGTCAGCACATGTAGATCATTCATTGTTTTTAAATATATTCTTTCATTGAATGGATGCACCATTTATCATTTATGATTCTCCTATTAATGGACATGTCAGTTTCTTCCAAAATTTTGCCATTAAAAAAACAATGAATTTCCTTGTATGTAAATCATTCCACATAAGGGCAAATATTTCTGTAGGATTCTTAGAAGTAGGACTGCTATGCTAAAGGATATTTACACAATTTTCAAGCATCACTCAGCTGCTCCCTTGGGGAAGGGGCAAAATAGTTTCTTCTTTTCTCTCTTTCAGAACAAATGCCATTGAATTATTTAGATATTTGTTTGCAATCCTTTAGCATTTCTCATGTTATTTCTTCCTCCTTCAGTTTCCTTTAATCACCTTTTTTCTTTTGGTAGTAAAATATTAATTTTTTAAAACTTTGTTTTGGCACAGTCCTAATAAAAGAGCAATAAAAATTTTTATTTGACAGCAGTCATCACTGTAAACACATCAATTTTGAATTTTTATTGCTGGCCTCCAGTCCTTGCACATGTGCAATTATAATTTTTAAATATCTCTATTTTTATCTATAATTATAAAAGAAATATACATTTGTTATTTAAAAATCACAGAAATGGGTAACACAGAAAATGAGAATCACTCTTCATTCTACTCTATCCCCAGAGATGAACACCGTTAACTATTTATAAATAAATACTTTCATAGTAGTGATTAAAAAACTGCTACAATTTATTTTCACTTAATGATAAATCTGAGTTATTTTTATATGCTTACAAAATCTTTATAATTATAATTTTCCTGAAAAGACTTTTGTTTTGACAGAAACCCACTTTAATGTTTATTTTTTTCCCTCTGATTATAAATATTTTGTGTTTTTGAACAATACACAAAAAGTAGAAAGAAGAAAATAAGATCAACCATATTATCATCGCTATTACCATTTTGTGTATTTTCATCTATAAGTGTAAATCTTTGTCTAGATTTCTGATTATTTTCCTAAGGGCTTAAACATTTTATGACTCAAGATATTTTACCAAATTTCCTGAGCATGAGATTGCCCTTCTAATTATTTTCATTTAAACTGGTTTGAGAACATTCCACTTGGTTGTGTCATTTACTTAATCTTTCCCTCATTGTGGACATCCGGATGATTATGGCTGCCTGGTAGGGTTGCTGCAAGAATTAAATGAGCAAGTATATTAGGGAATCCAGCCCCGTGCCTGATTCAGAGGGGACTCCATTGCTATTTGCTTGCCTACCTCCTCTTTCAACCACCTCAAGCAAGGGATTCCTGCCCCAGAGAACTCAGCCCTAACTGCCTCCCCTCCTCATCCACAGACCATCCCCCAAAGCCCATGCTTTCCAAAGGTGTCAACCTTCCCCAATCCCTGACCAGGTGAGACTCTGGTTTCCCAGAAAGTGATGTTCTCAGGTAACGACCTTCACTGGGGTCCCTGACACTGAGGAGGTAGATGTTTCCCACTAGATATTGCAGATCCAAGGGTGATAGGAATCCAGGGACATTCTTTCCTTCTGCAGATGCCATCTGTAGGAAGTTCTGGCTGTGGAAGGGAAATGTACCTCAACTCTGGACCAGTGGAATGAGTTCGTACATCAGAGGTCCAGACCTCTTTCATCCTTCAAGGTTTCGCTCACATTCTCCCCCTATGGGGATCTTTTCTGAACTCCTCTAGCCCTTGCAGTTCTCTCACTCATCATGGCATTTCGTTATTCACTTATGGTATAATGTATTTTATTCATCAAATATCCCTTGAGAATTACTCTGTGCCTGGCACTGCACTAAACAATGAAGAAACAGCAGTGAACAATAAAGCACAGATCCTACCCTGCAGGAGCTTATAGCTTGACATGAAAGAGACTCATAGAACAAGCACTATACTTGCAAGTATGATGAGTTGCTGCACTTTCTCCCCAGAGCTGGATTGATTTCACGTCCTGAAGGACTGGGAATGCGTCTTGCATTCTTTTTAGGCGCTGTGGGACCTATTATGATCTGTGTTCACAATTGTTCTATAAATATCATTTGTACAACTAACAATGAAAATCAAAGTGTAAAAATGCTTCTTCTTGGACTGCTTGGTCTCCTTCCCTTCCTATAACTTTAGAGTCAGCAGGATGGAAGGAACACCTATTCTGAGATTTCATGGGACCCAGGTTCAAACCCTGATTTTGCTGGTCACCAGCCAGATGCCTGTGGGCAATTTGCTCTCTGAACCTCAGGTGTCTTCTTTGTATAATTGGGACAATAATATCTCCTTCAAAGGGTTGTTATGAGACAATGTATGTAAATGCGTTATAGACTCTAACACATAGCAAACCTCTAAGTATTAGTTCCCTTCCCCTGGCCAATTTAACCTTGGATGAGCTGCCAAGGAAGCTGTTTTACAAATATCGAGTGTCCATTAATTTGGGGTGATGAGTGCAGAAAGGAACAGTGAGATTTTAGGTATGGAATGAATCTTAGCCTAATCCCTTTATTTTCTTGGTGAGTGTTTTAGTTTCCTAGCTGCTAAAACAAATACTTTAAAATGGATGTTTAAACAACAGGAATTTATTGGCTCACAGTTTTGATGATAGAAGTCCAAAATTGACGCTTTGGCAAGATGATGTTTTCTCCTCAAACACTGTGCCATTCCGGGGCTGGCTGCTGGCGATCCTTGGTTCTTTGCTTTTCCATCATATGGCAAAGCACATGACTGCATCTTCTCATTTCTCTTCTGCGTTCTGTGGACTTCCAGCTTCTGGCTGCTCCCTGTGGCTTCTCTTTCCATGTCCAATTTTCTTTGCTTTAAGGACTTCAGCAAAATTGGATTAAGGGCATTATCTCTGACCGAAATTTTCTGGGTTTAAATCCAATCCTGTCACTTACATACTGAATAATTTGGGGCAAGTTGTTTAAGCCTCTTTATGCTTCAGTTTCATCGTAAAAAATGAGAATAATGGTAAGTTGTTCTAAGGATTAAATGATTTAATGTATCTGATTGACAATAATATTGGGCACACAGCAAGCTCTGTGTGCATTAGTTGCTATAACCTTATTGTTGCATTCTCAGGGACCTTCCATTAATCTAATCTAAAGGGTCCCACTCAGTCACTCAGTATCATATTATTTTGTTTTATTGTCTTCCAAGCACTTTATCATGATCTGGAATTATGTGGTTTTTTAAAAACTTGTTTATTGTCTGTTGGCTCCTACCAACATGTAAGCTCCGTAGTAGCTGGGTCTGTGCCTGGGACATAATAGATGCTCAGAACACATCTGTCAAATTTAATTGAATCGTATCACTGGATTTCCCAAACCCCATAAGGCAGACACTCTTGTTATCCCCATTTCGTGGAGGAGCAAAGTAAGATACTGAGTTTCCTTTGCTTGCTCAAGGTCATCCAGCTAGCAAAGAACAAAACTGGGAATCAAACCCAATTTGACTCAAGAGCCTTCATTCTTAGACACTGTTCCAGTTTGCTAATGCTACCATTTTGCAAAGCATCAGAAATGTATTGGCTTCTATAAAGGGGGTTTATTTGGTTAAAAAGTTACAGTCTTAAGGCCATAAAAGTGTCCAAGCTATGGCATTAACAAGTATACCTTCATTGAAGGAAGGCTGATGGCATCCGGAAAATGTCTGTTAGCTGGGAAGGCACGTGGCTAGTGTCTGCTGATCCCAGGTTGTGTTCCAGCTCCTTTCTCAGCTCCTGTGCATTCTTCAAAGTGTCCCTCTTGGCTATAGCACCTCCTTCTGTCTGTGAACCCCTTTCTAGGACTCCAGTGATTCAATTAAGGCCCACCCTGAATGGGTAGGGTAACACCTTCTTGGAAATTATCCAGTCGAAGATCTTGCCCACAGTTGATTAGGTCACATCTCCATGGAAATACTCAATCAAAGGTTCCAATCTAATCAGCACTAATACATCTGCCCCCACAAGATTGCATTAAAGAACATGGCATTTTGGGGGACATAATACATCCAAACCGGCATAAACACTATGCTGGATTGGTTCCTCCTACTCAAAAATTCTTAGCAAATGGGTGGAAAGGCTGCCACATCTTAACAACTTTCTTCTCTCTCAGCTGAAGCAGAAGTTGGGGCTGCAAAGTTGGAAAAAGAGACAGTGACCAGTCTTAGCTCCTATCCTACAGAGGTCAACGTCAGCACCATCCCCTCCTCATCCCATCCCGTTCCCATCTGACCCCAGATCCACCCCATCCAATCTCATATCCATCCTCCTGTTTTTCATCCCCTATCCCATCACTATCCAATCCCCTCTGATTTCTTCTCCATCCCTTTCCAACCTCACATATATTCCTATCCCTGTGAGGCAGGGCTTGGGTTGGGCTGTGTCCCTGGGACAGAGATAACATTTGTGACCCAGGGTGGAGAAAGCATGCTTTCTTTTACTCTGTCAATAACAAATTTCCCATGAATTTCCTCTGAGTCATTCATCTTCCCCAGTCCCCTTTCTATGAGACATTTTTGCTGTGCCCCTGCTTACAAATTTTCCAGCATCTCACTTCTCTACCGCATCTACTTGTCCAGTTGGCAAACAGCTCAGAGGTGCCTCAACCAATGGCTACCTGATCTGGTCAAAAAGGCCTGGGAAGGGTGAGGCCAGTCAAGGGTCCTGGTGAATGCCCAAAGCTGAAGACAATTTCCACCCTCTCTGTAAGTCCTTGACTTTTATCCCAGAGATGACTGGTTTTCTGAGAATCTGGGCAGGGTTAGACAGAGCAGCCAGATCACATGAATATGTGCGTAGGGCTGCCATCTAGAACCTGGCTGGGGTGTGGTGTCAAGGCTGAAACCAGGGAGGCTGAGCTGGACATAGCCTTAGCATTACCTGGGCCCTGGGCAAGAATTGTCTGGAGACACATCTTCAGTGATCATGGAGGCTTTAGGAGATCTTACTCAGACTCTACCACAGTTGGGAGGGCAGGGCTGAATAATCACGGCAGCCAGGCTAATGACATTCTCTAATCTAGCAAGGATAGATGAATTATGATAAGGCAGGTAAATATTTTGAATGATCATTAGAAAGGAATAAGGAAGTCACTGATGGGCCAGATTTGGGAATAAAGCTAAGGCTGAGGCTTAAGGGGCTGGGACTGATGATTTGTTATATATCTGGCGACGGGCAGGAGGGCTGGAAGCTTGTACGCATGATGCTGTTAATATATAGGATTGACAGTCATCACAGATTCCAATTGCATAGTATATTCTCATGCATTTTCTCATCTGTATAATTGTTTGGGCCAGCATCATTATCTAAGTTTCCAATATCCACACAGACATTTTAGTACATGAAGGAATGGCTCAGAGAAGTTAAGAGATTTTCCTTAGTAGCTAGTTTGGGGTAAAGTTGGCTCTGGAAGACAGGTCTCTTGGTTCCTGATCTAGTGTTCTCCCAGCTCTGCCAGAGACATAACTTCAATATAGAGGGCTGGGAACCAGAGGCATTTGACCTGGCCAAAGAGAGATGGTAGGGCCAATGAGGAGAGGAGCCTGGTGGAGGAACGTAGAGATGGCCTGAAACTCTCCCTGCCACACAGGTGCTGCTGACTGGAGAACCCTATGACCCAGCAATTCCATTCCTAGATATATACCCAGGAGACATGAATACATTATGTCCACCAAAAGACAGGTACAAGACAGTTGAGTTGATGTCATCAACATAGCAATGTAAGATATCCCCTCGAAAAGTCTCCCCTCACACTCATCTGATAAAAGGACAAATCTCATTTGCTTGGAACTCTGGAGTACGGAAGAGACTGGAGGACTCCACAAATGCTGCATCAAGGAAAAAGAAAAGAAAACATCAAAATCAGGTAGAAGATGTATGTCCCAGATCAACCAGTGTGGACCCCCCCCCCACCACCACCCGAATTCAGTCCTGCACAGCTTGGGAGTCACACAGAGGCAGCACAGCACAGGTCCCTCCCACCACTGATGCAGACCATAGAGCCACTCACAGCAGCGAGTTAGAGACCCATGCATGTCCAGGAACAGGAATCCAGGGTGGAACACAAGTGGCTGAGGACTGCCACATACCAAAGTCTCCCCAGGGAAAAAAGAGACTGTGGCAGAACTGTTGGCAAGAGGTGCAAACACTCAATCCAGTCTCTGTTTGCTGGACCACCTAAAAGCAAAATGGACCTTTCTGGAGTTCCCCATCTGGATCCTCACAGCTGGATACTGTAATGGGTAAGAAACCAGAAGCAGAAAAGCTTCATGAAAAAAAAACGAGTGGGGCTACTGAATGGCAGTAAGACAGGACAGGTCCCAGAACTGAAAAGTATAATGTAAAGATGGCACTGAGTGAGGGAGAGAATTTAAACTGATCATAGGTGCTGGGGAGGAAATTCTGCACAAAAACGAGCAGAACCAATCAAGATTCCCAGATAAGGAAGAGAGGAAAGGAAGTTTTCTCCTGGAGATGAAACAATTGCACTCAAAAGGGCAATCTTAAAAATTGTACTGCATATCCAGGGCAAGAATAAAGTACAGAAGAACTGAAAAAATCTAAATAGTTGAACACGGACTACTCTAATGATCCAGAATAAGTTGCACCAAGCATCAGAGAAGAGCCTTGACACAAATCCAATCCACAATAAAGCCCTAGGCAAGAGGGAGAAACTGACTTTCAAAGTTAATGAATCAAAATAATCAGACGTCCAGGCATCAGCAAAAAAATTACAAGCCATACTAAAAAAAGAGAAGATATGGCTCAGCCAAGGAAACAAATTAAAATGTAAGAGAAGACATGGAATTTGGAACAACTAATTAAAGAATTTCAAAGAAATCTTGTTAATCAATTCAAGGAGATGATGGAAAATACGGATAGAAATAAACTAATGGTGGATATAGCGCTAAAGAATATTAAGAAGACACTATGTGAGCATAAAGAAAAATCTGAAAGCCTAAAGAAAAACATAACAGAGATTATGGGAATGAAAGGCACAATAATGGAGGTTTAAAGTATACTAGAGGCATACAACAACATATCTGAAGAGAAAGAAGAAAGAATCAGCAAATAGAAGCTAGGAAAATTGAAATCATACACTCAGAAAAACCGATAGGGAAAAGGATAGGAAAAAATGGCAGTGTCTCAGGGCCTTGAGTGGCAGCATGAAGTGCACACATCATAGGTGTCCCAGAAAGACAAGAGAAGGGAAAAGGGGCAGAAAGTATATTTTAGGATATAATGGCCACAAATTCCTGACTCTTATGAAAGACATAAATATCCAAACATAAATGTTCAAAAAGTGCAACCTGCTCCAAGCAGAAATGAACTCTAATAGACTTACTCTGAGACACAAACTAATAAGAATGCCAAATGTCAAATATAAAGAAAGAATTCTGAAGGCAGCAAGAGAAAAGAAATTTGTCACATACAAGGGATCATCAATAAGACTAAGTGCCCATTTATCTTCAGAAACCATGGAGGCAAGAAGGCAGTGGGATGATCTAATTAAAGTACTGAAAAAGAAAAACTGCCAGCCCCAAGCTCTTTATCCAGCAAAACTGTCCTTCAAAAATGAGGGAGAGTTTAAAATATTCACAGACGAACAGAAAATGAGAGAGTTCATCAACAAAAGACCTGCCCTACAAGACTTGTTAAAGAGTGTTCTTCAGATTGAAAGAAGTCAGTAAAGGTAACTAAAAGGGTAAATGCAACACTCAATAATATGGTATCCTCAATATAAAACTCTATTCTTTAATTTCTCTAAGAGTCAGAATATGATCGAACAAGAAAAGACCATATTTCCTGAAAATGGACATAAACAACATAAAGAAGGGAAACACAGGGATATGGTAGCTGAGAATGTGTATATTATTGAAGCTGATGTTGGTGTCTTTTCAAATTAGTAGGTTATAGATGTAGGTTGTGTAATACAAACACCAGGGTAACCAAAAGAATATTTAAAAATATACAGAAACAAGAAAGGGATCAGTCACATACATCACAAAAGATCAATTATAGAGAAAAGGAGGCTGCAATAAAGACAAAGAGAAACAAAAAAAGATATGACATATAAAAACAAAAGGGCAAAATGGCTGAAGTAAGTACTGCGTTTACAGTAGTAATACTGAATGTTAATGGATTAAACTCCCCGATTGAAAGACACAGATTGGCAGAATGGATTAAAAAAAAAGCATGATTCAACTATATGTTATTTATAAGAAACTCACAATAGACTCTGAAACACAAATAGGTTGAAAATGAAAGGACAGAAAAAAAGATAATCCATGCAAATAGTAACCAGAAAAGGGCTGGGGTAGCTACACAAATATTGGACAAAATAGACTTTAAGTAAAAAGCTGTTACAAGAAACAAAGAAGGACAGAATATATTAATAAAAGGGTCAATCCACCAAGAAGAAATAACAATCATACATATGTATGGACCTAACCATACATATGTATGGACTCCTCTACAATAGTAGTTGGGGACTTCATACATCTATTTTCAGTAGATAGAACATCTAGACAGGAGATCAATAGGGAAACAGAGAACTTGAATAATATGATAAATGAGCTATACCTAACAGACATGTACAGAATATAGCACCACAAAACAGCAGGATGTACATTCTTCTCAAGTGCACATGGACTGTTCTCCAGGATAGGTCACATGTTGGGTCACAAAATAAGTCTCAATGAGCTTAAAAACAGACAGAGAACTTGAAAATCCACAAATATATGGAAGTTAAATCACATACTCTTAAACAACTAATGGGTCAAAGAAGATATTACAAGCAAAATCAGTAAAGATCTTAAGAGAAATGAAAATTAGAACACAATGTATCAAAATGTGTGGGATGCACAAACACTGGGGAATGACAGCTTGACATGCTGAGCCCTCTGTCTTGGGGCTTGCCCCTATGAAGCTTGTTACTGCAAAGGAGAGCCTAAGACAGCTTATAATTGTGTCTAAGAGTCTTCCCCTGAGTGCCTCCTTGTTGCTCAGATGTGGCCCTCTCTCTCTCTCTCTCTCTCTCTCTAACTAAGCCACCTTGGCAGATGATCTCACTGCCCTCCCCTATGTGGAACCTGACTCCTAGGGGTGTAAATCTCCCTGGCAACGCAGGATATGACTCCCAGGGATGAATCTGGACCTGGCATCGCGGGATTCGGAACATCTCCTTGAGCAAAAGGGGGATGCAAAATGAAAAGAAATAAAGCTTCAGTGGCTGAGAGATTTCAAATGGAGCTGAGAGGTCACTCTGATGGACATTCTTATGCACTATATAGATAACACTTAATACCTGAAACTACCAAACTCCAACCCAGTAGCCTTGACTCTTGAAGATGGTTATATAACATTGTAGATTACAAGGGGTGACAGTGTGATTGTGAAAACCTTGTGGATCACACTCCTTTTATTCAGTGTATGGATGGATGAGTAGAAAAATGGGGACAAAAACTAAATGAAAAATAGGGTGGGATGGAGGGTATGGTTTGGGTGTTTTTATTTCTATTTTTTATTCTTATTCTGATTCTTTCTGGTATAAGGAAAATGTTAAAAAAAATAGATTGGGGTGATGAATGCACAACTATATGATGGTACTGTGAATAGCTGACTGTACACCATGGATGACTGTATGGTATATGAATATATCTCAACAAAACTGAATTTAAAAAGAAAAGTCTCTTCAACAAATGGTGTTAGGAAAACTGAATCTCCATTTTCAAAAGGTTGAAGGTGGACCAGTATCTCATACTATTTATAAAAACCAACTCAAAATGGATCAAAGACCTAAATATAAGAGGCAGAACTATCAAACTCCTAGAAGAAAAGGTAGGGAAGCATCTTCAGGTCCTTGTATTAGGCAGCATTCTCTCAGATTTTACACCCAAAGTATGAGCAACAAAAGAAAAAATAGATAAATGGGGCCTCATCAAAGTTAAAAATGTTGCACCTCGAAGGACTTTAATGTGAAAGTTAAATGACAACCTACACAATGTAAAAAATGTTTGGAAATCACATATCCAATAAGGGTTTAATACCCAGAATATATAAAAAAATCCTTTAACTCAACAACAAAAAGACTCAACCCAATTAAAAAATGGGCAAAAGACCTGAATAGATATTTTTCCAAAGAAGATAAACAGATGGCCAAAAAACACATGAAAAGATGCTCAACATCATTAGCCATTAGGGAAATGCAAATTAAAACCACAATGAGATACCATTTCACACCCACCAGAATGGCTACTATTTAAAAAAAAGGAAAATACAAGTGTTAGAGAGGATGCGTAAAAATAGGAACACTCATTCATTGTTGGTGGGAAGGTAAAATGGTGCAGCCATTGTGGAAGACAGTTTGGCAGTTCCTTAGAAGATTTAGTATTACCAGATGACCCAATAATCCCACCTCTAGGTATATACCAAAAAGAATTGAAAGCAGACTTGAAAAGATATTTGCATACCGATGTTCACAGCAGCATTATTCACAACTGCCAAAAGATGGAAACAATCCAATGTCCATCAGCTGATGAATGGATTATCAAAATGTGGTACATACAAACAATGGAATATTACTTAGCCCTAAAAAGGAATGAGGTTCTGATACATGAGACAACATGGATGAAACTTGAAGTCTACATGGTGAGTGAAATAAGCCAGACACAAAAAGGAAAATATTGTATAATCTCACTGAAATGAAATAGAATAAACAAACTCATAGAGTCTGAACCTAGAATATAGGTTACCAGGGGGTGGTGGGGGTGAGGAATAGGGAGTTAAGATTTAAAAAATATAGAGTTTCTATTTGGGATGATGGGAGAGTTTGGTCATGGATGATGGTGATGGCAGCACAACATAGTGAACATAATTTACGACACTGAATTATATATTTGTGGTTAAAGGTGAAATTTTTAGGTCACATATATGTTACTAGAATAAACATTTTTTAAAAATGGAAAAGAAAATGTGTGGGATGCAGCAAAGGCAGTGCTGAGAAGGAAGTTTATAGCAGTAAATGCTTATGTTAAAAAAGAAGAAAGGTCTAAAATCAAATACCTAACTGCATACCTGGCAGAACTAGAAAAAGAGCAGTGAACTAATCCCAAAGCAAGCAGAAGGAAAAAATAACAAAGATTAGAGCAGAAATAAATAAATAGAAATTAAAAACAATAGAAAACATTAATAAAACCTGTTGCCAGGGGTGACGCAGAAATTAAGATTAGAGACAAAAATATCCCTTGGAGACTGGGAGCAGGGGACACACCACCTATCAGGCGAGTGTGTGAGTCCCGTTTCCAAGACCCTTATTTATTATGCTTTTAGGGTAGAGTATTACTGTGCACATAGACATTTTCCCATGGTTGTTTACATCAGTCTGCAAATGGGTCTTATCTTATTCTCAAAGACAATAACAGAAAACAGTCCTTCAGCCACATTCTCACATCCACGCATACTTTAATGAGGTGTGCCTTGATAGTGTTCTAGCTCAGCAGGGGCCCAGTGTTCCAGGCCCCCACCTCAAGTATGTGGGAAGGAGAGGAGAAACTTCAGGCTCTGTTTTCCACATGTCCCCCTTTTTGTTTTTATTTTTATTGCAGACATGATGGCTGGGATTGCAGATTTCTCAGTTAAATCAGAGACTGCTTGTCTCGTGCATCAGAGGACTAGACATAAACATAAAAGACAAATTAATATTATAAAGACACTTTTTAACATTTCACTACTTAAGCTTTTAACCCATGGTAAAGGATTTAGCTGTTGTATTCCATCAGCAATGCTCTGAAAGATTTTAGATGAGGATAAAACTTGGAGATCTGCTTGTTGAACTGCGTGAACATTGGCTTGTAACTGGGAAATATCAATAGATAAATTTTCATGATGTCCCATAAATGTTTTTTAATTTTATCCCAGCTTACTGCCGAAGAATTGTATTTATGTGGAGTTATGCAAAAGGTGGTTATATTCCAATCACGTTAATTGTATTCTATGCCTTAGATCTTCTATTTCTTCTCCAAGTAGAGGACAGCATTTTCTAAGTTAACCAAATGCTGGTTAACTTCTTTATCAATTTTCAGCTCTTCTCTCCAGGCTTTATTAGCATTCTCATGCCATGTTTATACAAAGTGTGCTGTCTGTACTGATTGATGAAGCGCAGTGCCAGCTACAGCAGCAGCAGTGGTTATTGCTATTAAACCTATAATAAATGCAATTAATATACCTAAAAATCTTTTTACTTTATGTAACACTTTATTTAATAACGTTAATAGTATATGCATATCAGGAGATGATTCCCAGGGCCTTTCCTAAGTTACTGGTATCTAGAGGCCCTTTGTCTTTGTAAGATAATTAAGGTAAGATTGCTGTTACTTAAGGCTCTATTTACAAAAGAATATAAAGCACAAGTGGCATTAGCATTACAAGAAACCTCCTTAGAACTTATGTTAAGAGAGAGATTACCTATTCAAAATACACATGGGTTTCTAACACAAGCCTGCACACTAAAGTGTTTGAAATTAGTGAAGTTTAAAGTGTAATTATTTTTATGGGAATATGTTCCATTCCATATTTTAATATACTGTAGAGCCTTTAGAATTTTTCAAACAGATGTTTGAGGGGCAAAATTATTTTAAAAAGGCCATGGTGAGACCATTCCCGTACCATGCCATATTATAGTTTTTCTGGCTTCTGTTTGCATACTTTCAGTATTATTCAAAAGGGATGCCAAATTATGCATATGAATTTCCATCTTAACTGTTCATGTGCTGAGCAGGACTCGTTTCGGCCACTGCAGTTCTGCACTGTGAACCCCTTAGGGGACCAGTCAGTTACAATTCCATAGGAACCATTAAGCAGTAGCACACCATTAGTTCCTCGACAAGTTTCCCAATGTATTCTCATTAAGTCTGGAGACCAATACTTTGGCGCTTGGCAGACAGGATGCTGTGGAGTTCCATCATTTATACTACTATTATTTTGGTATGCAAAGCTTTGACCTGTCAACAAATACAACATAGAATGAGAGACATTTCCGTGCTTTGGAATTATTGAAAGCCATGCTTGTTGCTCAAAAGACAAACATGCTTTCCCGTGTCCCAAACATAGCGGTAAATGTAAGAAGGCCAAAGTAGAATTATTCTGACTGCCTTCCTCTTTTTTTTTTTTTTATTAATCTTCATTTTATTGAGATATATTCATATACCACGCAGTCATACAAAACAAATCGTACTTTCGATTGTTCACAGTACCATTACATAGTTGTACATTCATCACCCAAATCAATCCCTGACACCTTCATTAGCACACACACAAGAATAACAAGAATAATAATTAGAGTGAAAAAGAGCAATTGAAGGAAAAAAGAACACTGGGTACCTTTGTCTGTTTGTTTCCTTCCCCTATTTTTCTACTCATCCATCCATAAACTAGACGAAGTGGAGTGTGGTCCTTATGGCTTTCCCAATCCCTTTGTCACCCCTCATAAGCTACATTTTTATACAACTGTCTTCGAGATTCATGGGTTCTGGGTTGTAGTTTGATAGTTTCAGGTATCCACCACCAGCTACCCCAATTCTTTAGAACCTAAAAAGGGTTGTCTAAAGTGTGCGTAAGAGTGCCCACCAGAGTGACCTCTCGGCTCCTTTTGGATTCTCTCTGCCACTGAAGCTTATTTCATTTCCTTTCTTTTTTTTTTTTTTTTTTTTTTTTTAATATATAGATATTTTTTATTAGAAAAGTTGTGGGCTTACAGAACAATCATGTATGAAATACAGGATTTCCCTATATGCATCACTCTATTATTAACACCTTGCATTGGTGTGATACATTTGTTACAATTTATGTACTCTTTTTTTAAATTCAATTTTATTGAGATACATTTATACAGCATACAATCCATCCGAAGTATACAATCAATAGCTCACTGTATCATCACATGGTTGTGCATTTATCACAATGATCAACTTCAGACCATTTTCATTACTCCAGAAAAACAAATAGAAAACTTAAAAAAACCCAAAGCATCTCATACCCCTTATCCCCTCCTCCCCATTATCGACTCCTAGTATTGGTGTGGTACATTTGTTACTGCTAATGAAAGAATATTAAGATATTCTTGTTAACTATAGTCCATAGTTTGCAATAGGTACATTTTTTCTCATATATCTCTCTATTATTAACTCCTTGTAATAGTGTCCTACATTTGTTCTAGTTCATGAAAGAACTTTTTAATATTTGTACAGTTAATCATAGTTATCATTCACCAGAAGATTGTGTTATACAGTCCCATGTTTTAACCTCTACCTTTCCTTTTGGTGACAAACACAACTTGAAACTTCCCCTTTCTACCACATTAACCCACTAATTGTAATCTTAACTATAGTCTATGGTTTAACTTAGGGTTCTTTGTGTAGTGAAGTTCCGTGGATATTTTTAAAACAGTTTTATTCACACACCATACAATCCATCCTAAGAGTACCCATAGATTTTTTTTTTAATCATCATTTTATTGAGATATATTCACATACCACGCAGTCATACAAAACAAATTGTACTTTCGATTGTTTACAGTACCATTACATAGTTGTACATTCATCACCTAAATCAATCCCTGACACCTTCATTAGCACACACACAAAAATAACAAGAATAATAATTAGAGTGAAAAAGAGCAATTGAAGTAAAAAAGAACACTGGGTACCTTTGTCTGTTTGTTTCCTTCCCCTACTTTTCTACACATCCATCCATAAACTAGACAAAGTGGTGTTTGGTCCTTATGGCTTTCCCAATCCCTTTGTCACCCCTCATAAGCTACATTTTTATACAACTGTCTTCGAGATTCATGGGTTCTGGGTTGTAGTTTGATAGTTTCAGGTATCCACCACCAGCTACCCCAATTCTTTAGAACCTAAAAAGGGTTGTCTAAAGTGTGCGTAAGAGTGCCCACCAGAGTGACCTCTCGGCTCCTTTTGGATTCTCTCTGCCACTGAAGCTTATTTCATTTCCTTTCACATCCCCCTTTTGGTCAAGAAGATGTTCTCTGTCCCACGATGCCGGGTCTACATTCCTCCCCGGGAGTCATATTCCACGTTGCCAGGGAGATTCACTCCCCTGGGTGTCTGATCCCACGTAGGGGGGAGGGCAGTGATTTCACCTTTCAAGTTGGCTTAGCTAGAGAGACAGGGCCACATCTGAGCAACAAAGACTGACTGCCTTCCTCTTTAGGATGTTCTGGTAGCCTATCATCCTCTGGACCAGGAAGCCATGCTTTATCATTGAGATAAATAAGAGGGGCTGGATCATTCCATTCCACAGGCCGTAATAGGGGAGGATTGGGGATATATGCCCAATAAGTATAATTACGAGCATGGGCATCTACTGAAGGAAGCATATTTACAGTAGTAGTTACAATAGCAAATAAAGCTATCACCAGATTAGAGGGGGTGAACGGCCAGTGCTCCTGCCATACCAGTCGTTCAGCCTGTTGGCACAAATTTTTAATTTGTCCCCATGTAGGAGGAGAAGCCTCAGTAGTGGCCAGTTTCGGTTCGATGCACGTCGTTTTCAGCAAGAGGCCCTCCATCTGCATCACCGGAGGTTCTATGTCCCACATAAACTTTCTCTTTTTCCTGCTCATGGTATGGTTTCAAGTGTCATGCGGGCACCTAAATAGGAGTTTGATCTTCACCTGGAGAGACACAAGCAAAACCTCATCCCCATGTTAACAATTTTCCTGTTGTCCACTGCCCTGTCACAGGGTCCTTCCACCACACAGGAGGACTTTTAGTAAAAATATATTTGGACGCAGTAGGAGGGCTGAAGAAATGTCTTTCTGCAGGAGTGTCATCAAGTTTCTCATAAAAATTTAAATAATTCAAGGTAAACAAAACACGGGAGAGATGGAACACAGGAGTGATTTTATCCATACTCTCATCTCCCCCTTTTTGTTTTTGTAAATATTCTTTTAATGTTTTGCTACAAAATGTAAAGTTGATGAGGTTTGGAATAGCATTTAAGTGAATCTTATTTAGAACATTGGAAATGACATTTTACAGAATGAATTTTATTTTCAAATTAAGATTTTAATAATTTTACTGTAGTGACATAATAAATCACTGATAATTTATAAAATAATTATTAAACTGTAGTTGATTACATTAGTAGGTTGAAGAAATTCAGTGTTTCAATAGTTACCCTAACCCAATTTTCTATTTTGCAAAGCATTGTTTTGTTAGTAGAATAACAGAAAGAATGTGAAATAGTTGAGGAAATTTATTTCTATTGCTCATTATGTGGTCATACAAAGAATAAAGAAGCAGATCTTTTATATTTCACCAATTTTATACTTTGTTCACTGAATTACAAAGTTTCTGATGCATTCATGATTATAAATTACATATTAAAGTCCTTAAATGAACATTCTTAAATATAACTGGGCACCTGGATATAAATTACAGTTTAAATTTACAAGATTTAATCTGTAATTTCACTAAGTAGGAGAAATATGAGCACAATACATCAATAAGAATTTTTAGAGGTGAGGATATTGCAAGTGAATTAAATTTAATTTAGATAAATGGACTTAATCTGGTAAAATTACTTACAAAAAGGAAAGTAAGTTAAGTGTTTTTAAAAGCAAAAAAGCTATTAATAATAGCATGAATTATATTCCCCTATATTTTTCTAAGTACTGCTATCATTGGAGCATGGTAGACATTATATATATTTATATACACAAACATATATATATATAAATTATAGAAGTAATAAATTTTAAGTGCTTGATTTAACTCTTTTTAATTTAAAAGATAACTAAGTAAAGTGGTTATATTTTCCCAGCCTTTATTTTCACAGTATACTTATGGGATTATATTTATACAATTTTTAAAAATAGTTTTCACTTTACTTACATAATTATTTTAATGATTCAGTAGGTTTTAAAATACACTTTTAATTCATTTTAAGTGTTTATTATGTGCAGAGAGAATTAAATTTAATGTCCTCAGTGAAATTTATTCATAAATATATTAAAAGTAGTAGAATTCAGACAGATACATTATCTTTGTTAAGAGTGGTACAACAAGCAGATCCATACTATAATACTGTAGATTTGATTGTGGTAAACCTCATTTAATGACAAGCAAGTTATGAGTGAGAAAATATTCCCTTTATAGATGTATATTTTTAATGAGACAAATAAGTTAAATAAAATGGCTACCTGAATTGAGCACTGCTGGGAGGAACCCTTTCTAGGAAGTATTTTTTATAAGACAAACAAAACACACACACACAAACACAAAATTGACTTGCAGGGGCTTTCTGAGAAAATGGAATAATTGGATGCACGTGACAAAATTGCAGAGACGTTAGTTTGACAAAACCGATTTTTTGCCTTTTACATTGATTACTCAGGAAAACATTTTTATAACCTTTTATTAAGAAATAATACCTTAATAACCTAAGGAAACTTTTAATAAAAGCACATTTTAAAAAAATATTTCATATTAAAAGTTACCAAAACGATTTTGGAAATTGTTTTTAAGCAAACATTTTACAACATACAATTATTATGATGAGAAGTAGGATAGGAGAAGCAGGAAGAGAGTGGCTAGGTTGATAGTAAAACAGCAGGAGTATATTTTGTGAATTATTAGGCATATACATACAACATTGAATACTAACTGCTGCTTTAGGTGGTGGTTAGAATATTTAATGCTATTTTGTTTCACAAAACCACTTTTTTTTTCTTTAAGTTGTGAGGCTCTATTGTTAAGCAGTCATTACTAGTTTTTACCATTTTTTAACTTTAACCACAGAAATAATTTTTTCCACAAACCTTTTACAGCTTTCTGTATCCATTCCTTAACCTTGACTACAAAAACAAATTTCCCACTTCACAAACTTTTTGCAATTTCTGTATTCATTTAGGCTTTATCCTACATTCTTAAACAGTTATTTAGAGCAAAGCTACTTTCTCTTTGCCTCTAATTAGAAAAACATTCTTTATACTTTCTATACAACATGCTATTACCATTAAAATCAAACTTACTAGAACACTGCTAGACATTTAAAACACTTTAGTTAATGCATTCTGAGACAGCAATAAACAATTTTTTGGCACGGATTAATGGACTGTATGGGTGTTACATTGTTCCGTAACAGGACGCCGAAAATTGTTAGGAATAGGAATTTGTTTTTTGTGTTGCTTATCCTGCAAAGGCAGAGGAGGTGGAGGCGGTCAATTTTCCTCCTCTCTAATTACGTCTTTTTCTTCAGACTCCTCAGGGAGAGCCCTGGGCTGAACCGATGACTGAAGGGGACACAGGGCGGTACAAACTAGCCCCCAGATTATTAAGGTTGACACTGATATTTTGCTTTCTAATTTATGTTTCTTCTTAAGGATGTAGCTGATCAGTTTTCAAAATTCCAAATCTAAAGTGCCTTGTTGAATAGAAGATAGCTGGGGGTTTTTGTTCCCGGTACAGGTGGGGGAGCAGGAGGAGGCGGTGGAAGATCCTTAAATTGAGGAGGGCGATGAAGAGCATGGCTTAAGGGGGAGAGAATCCTCACCCTCTGGGTCTGCTGGATTACCATCATTATTCTCCTCCTCATCCTCCATCGGGAGGGGCTTTAAAACTGACTTAATCAAGGTCCAAGTGGACCAAATAGTGACTGGCAAAGGGACACCCTGTATATGCAATTTCTTTAACTCTTTACCAACCTTATCCCAATCACTGGATTCCAAGGAGCCAAGAGAAGGAAACCAAGAGCAATGATTTTCTACAATTTGCAAGAGCTCTAGAATATGAGATTCATTAGCCTTAGCACCATCAGCTTTTAGGAGCTGATAGAGGAGCTAGACATAAGGTCGATACTTGGTTATGCTGTCTCCATTCGCCATAGTAACCCTGGTTTAACAAAACGCTCGGGAGTCTTCTTACCTAGAGAAGTAGTGAGGCCTCTGCTCCACCTGAGTTCCTGCGCCAATATCACACACCTTAGTGGATTAAACGAGCCTTCCCCGGAACGGAGCGGACCAGCCGCTTGGAGATTAAGTCCCACGTTGGGCGCCACTAGCTGCGGGGGCAAAGCAGAAATTAAGATTAGAGACAAAAATATCTCTTGGAGACTGGGAGCAGGGGACACACCGCCTATCAGGCGAGTGTGTGAGTCCGGTTTCCAAGACCCTTATTTATTATGCTTTTAGGGTAGAGTAATGCTTTACTGTGCACATAGACATTTTCCCATGGTTGTTTACATCAGTCTGCAAATGGGTCTTATCTTATTCTCAAAGACAATAACAGAAAACAGTCCTTCAGCCACATTCTCACATCCACGCATACTTTAATGAGGTGTGCCTTGATAGTGTTCTATCTCAGCAGGGGCCCAGTGTTCCAGGCCCCCATCTAAAGAATGTGGGAAGGAGAGGAGAAACTTCAGGCTCTGTTTTCCACAAAAACCAAAAGTTGGTTCTTTGAAAAGATCGATAAAATTGACAAAATCTTAGCTAAACTGACAAAGAGAAAAGAAAGTAGACCAAATAAATAAAATCAGGAATGAGAGGGGGAACATTACTACTGACTTCACAGAAATAAAAAGGATTGTAAGAGGATAATACTATGAAGAACAGTATGCCAAGATGAAATGGACAAATTCATAGAAACACATGGAACACCTACACTGCCTTGACAAGGAATAGAAGATCTCAGCAGACCAATTAAAAGTAAAGAGATTGAATCAGTCATCAAAAGCCTCCCGACAAAGAAAAGCCCAGGACCAGTTGGCTTCACAGAGGAATTACACCAAACATTCCAAGAAGAATTAATACCATTCCTGCTCAAACTCTTCAAAACAATTGAAGAAAGAACACTACCTAACTCATTCTATGAAGCCAATATCACCCTAATACCGAAACCAGATAAAGACATTACAAGAAAAGAAAACTACAGACCAATTTCTCTAATGAATATAGATTAAAAAACCCTCAACAAAATGCTAGCAACTCAAATACAAAAGCAAATTAAAAGAATTATACACCATGATCAGGTGGGATTTATTTCAGGTATATAAGGGTGGTTCAACACAAGAAAATCAGTTAATGTACTACACCACATAAACAAAACAAGGGGGGGTGGGCACGATTATCTCAACTGATGCAGGAAAGGCATTTGACAGAATGTTTTTCTTAATAAAACACTTCAAAAGATAGGAATAGAAGGAAACTTCCTCAAGATGATAAAGGGCATCTGTGAAAAACCCACTGCTAACATCATACTCAATGGTGAAAGATTGAAAACTTTCCCTCTAAGATCTGGAACAAGACAAAGATGCTCACTGTCACCACTGTTATTCAATATTGTACAGGAAATTCTAGCCAGAGAAATTAGGCAAGAAAAAGAAATAAAAATCTTCCAAATTGGAAAGGAAGAAATGAAATTTTCACTATTTGCAGATGACATGATCCTGTATATAGAAAGTCCTGAAAGGTCTACAACATAGTTAACAGAACTAATAAATGAATTCAGCAAAGTGGCAGGGTACAAGGTCAACATGCAAAAATCAGTAATGTTTCTATACACTAATGAGCAATCTGAAGAGGAAATCAAGAAAAAATTCCATTTATAATAGCAGCGAAAAGAATCAAATATCTAGGAATAAATTTAACCAAGGATGTAAAGGACTTATACCCAGAAAACTACAAAACTTTGCTAAAGGAAATTGAGGAAGACCTAAATAAATGGAAGGACATCCAGCGTTTATGGATTGGAAAACTAAATATCATTGATGTCAATTCTACCCAAATTGATTTACAGATTCAATGCAATCCCAATTGAAATTCCAATAGCCTACTTTACAGAAATGGATAAGCCAATCATTAAATTTATTTGGACGGGGAAGGGGCACCAAATAGCCAAAAACATTTTGAAAAAGAAGAATGAAGTTGGAGCACTCATACTTCCTGACTTTAAAACTTATTACAAAGCCACAGTGGTCAAAACAGCATGGTACTGGTACAAGGATGGATATAAGACCAATGAAATTGAATTGAGAGTTCACAAATAGACCCCAACATCTATGGCCAATTGATTTTTTATTTCTTTGCTTTTGTTTGTTTTTTTTTTTTATCTTCATTTTATTGAGATATATTCACATACCACACAGTCATACAAAACAAATCGTACTTTCGATTGTTCACAGTACCATTACATAGTTGTACATTCATCACCTAAATCAATCCCTGACACCTTCATTAGCACACACACAAAAATAACAAGAATAATAATTAGAGTGAAAAAGAGCAATTGAAGTAAAAAAGAACACTGGGTACCTTTGTCTGTTTGTTTCCTTCCCCTATTTTTCTACTCATCCATCCATAAACTAGACAAAGTGGAGTGTGGTCCTTATGGCTTTCCCAATCCCATTGTCGCCCCTCATAAGCTACATTTTTATACAACTGTCTTCGAGATTCATGGGTTCTGGGTTGTAGTTTGATAGTTTCAGGTATCCACCACCAGCTACCCTAATTCTTTAGAACCTAAAAAGGGTTGTCTAAAGTGTGCGTAATAGTGCCCACCAGAGTGACCTCTCAGCTCCTTTTGGAATCTCTCTGCCACTGAAGCTTATTTCATTTCCTTTCACATCCCCCTTTTGGTCAAGAAGATGTTCTCCGTCCCACGATGCCAGGTCTACATTCCTCCCCGGGAGTCATATTCCACGTTGCCAGGGAGTTTCACTCCCCTCAGTGTCTGATCCCATGTAGGGGGGAGGGCAGTGATTTCACCTTTCAAGTTGGCTTAGCCCAAGAGAGAGGGCCACATCTGAGCAACAAAGAGGCATTCGGGAGGAGGCTCTTAGGCACAACCATAGGGAGGCCTAGCCTCTCCTTTGCAGCAACCGTCTTCCCAAGGGTAAAACTTATGGTAGAGGGCTCAACCCATCAAACCACCAGTCCCCTATGTCTGTGGTCATGTTAGCAACCATGGAGGTGGGGTAGGCGAATACCCCTGCATTCTCCACAGGCTCCTCAAGGGGGCACTACATCTTTTTTTTCCTTGTTTTTCTTTTTTTTTTTTTTAGCTTTCCCTTCTTTTTTAAATCAACTGTATGAAAAAAAAGTTAAAAAGAAAACAAACATACAATAAAAGAACATTTCAAAGAGACCATAACAAGGGAGTAAGAAAAAGACAACTAACCTAAGATAACTGCTTAACTTCCAACATGTTCCTACTTTACCCCAAGAAAGTTACATAATATAGCAACATTTCTGTGAACTTGCTCCTACTATATCCATCAGAAATTAACAGACCATAGTCATTCCTGGGCATCCCCAGAACGTTAAATAGCTTATCTGTTCTTCTTGGATTATTGTTCCCCCTTCCTTAATTGCTCTCTATTGCTAGTTCCCCTACATTCTACATTATAAACCATTTGTTTTACATTTTTCAAAGTTCACATTAGTGGTAGCATATAGTATTTCTCTTTTTGTGCCTGGCTTATTTCGCTCAGCATTATGTCTTCAAGGTTCATCCATGTTGTCATATGTTTCACGAGATCGTTCCTTCTTACTGCCGCGTGTATTCCATCGTGTGTATATACCACATTTTATTTATCCACTCATCTGTTGAAGGACATTTGGGTTGCTTCCATCTCTTGGCAATTGTGAATAATGCTGCTATGAACATTGGCGTGCAGATACCTGTTCGCGTCACTGCTTTCCGACCTTCCGGGTATATACCGAGAAGTGCAATCGCTGGGTCGAATGGTAACTCTATATCTAGTTTTCTAAGGAACTGCCAGACTGACTTCCAGAGTGGCTGAACCATTATACAGTCCCACCAACAGTGAATAAGAGTTCCAATTTCTCCACATCCCCTCCAGCATTTGTAGTTTCCTGTTTGTTTAATGGCAGCCATTCTAACCGGTGTTAGATGGTATCTCATTGTGGTCTTAATTTGCGTCTCTCTAATAGCTAGTGAAGCTGAACATTTTTTCATGTGTTTCTTGGCCATTTGTATTTCCTCTTCAGAGAACTGTCTTTTCATATCTTTTGCCCATTTTATAATTGGGCTGTCTGTACTATTGTCATTGAGTTGTAGGATTTCTTTATATATGCAAGATATCAGTCTTTTGTCAGATACATGGTTTCCAAACATTTTTTCCCATTGAGTTGGCTGCCTCTTTACCTTTTTGAGAAATTCCTTTGAGGTGCAGAAACTTCTAAGCTTGAGGAGTTCCCATTTATCGATTTTTTCTTTTGTTGTTTGTGCTTTGGGTGTAAAGTCTAGGAAGTGGCCGCCTAATACAAGGTCTTGAAGATGTTTTCCTACATTATCTTCTAGGAGTTTTATGGTACTTTCTTTTATATTGAGATCTTTGGTCCATTTTGAGTTAATTTTTGTGTAGGGGGTGAGGTAGGGTAGTCCTCTTTCATTCTTTTGGATATGGATATCCAACTCTCCCAGCCCCATTTGTTGAAAAGACCATTATGACTCAGTTCAGTGACTTTGGGGGCCTTATCAAAGATCAGTCGGCCATAGATCTGAGGGTCTATCTCTGAATTCTCAATTCCATTCCATTGATCTATATGTCTATCTTTGTGCCAGTACCATGCTGTTTTGGCAACTGTGGCTTTATAATAAGTTTCAAAGTCAGGGAGTGTAAGTCCTCCCACTTCGTTTTTCTTTTTTAGAGTGTCTTTAGCAAATCAAGGCATCTTCCCTTTCCAAATAAATTTGATAACTAGCTTTTCCAAGTCTGCAAAGTAGGTTGTTGGAATTTTGATTGGGATTGCATTGAATCTGTAGATGAGTTTGGGTAGAATTGACATCTTAATGACATTTAGCCTTCCTATCCATGAACATGGAATATTTTTCCATCTTTTAAGGTCCCCTTCTATTTCTTTTAGTAGAGTTTCGTAGTTTTCTTTGTATAAGTCTTTTACATCTTTGGTTAAGTTTGTTCCTAGGTACTTGATTTTTTTAGTTGCTATTGAAAATGGTATCTTTTTCTTGAGTGTCTCTTCAGTTTGTTCATTTCTAACATATAGAAACATTACTGACTTATGTGCATTAATCCTGTATCCCGCTACTTTGCTAAATTTATTGATTAGCTCTAGTAGCTGTATCGTCGATTTCTCAGGGTTTTCCAGATATAAGATCATATCATCTGCAAACAATGACAGTTTTACTTCTTCTTTTCCAATGTGGATGCCTTTTATTTCTTTGTCTTGCCGGATTGCCCTGGCTAGCACTTCCAGCACAATGTTGAATAACAGTGGTGACAGCGGGCATCCTTGTCTTGTTCCTGATCTTGGAGGGAAGGCTTTCAGTCTCTCACCATTGAGTACTATGCTGGCTGTGGGTTTTTCATATATGCTCTTTATCATGTTGAGGAAGTTTCCTTCAATTCCTACCCTTTGAAGTGTTTTTATCAAAAAGGGATGTTGGATTTTGTCAAATACTTTTTCAGCATCTATTGAGATGATCAATTGATTTTTCCCTTTTGACTTGTTAATGTGTTGTAATACATTGATTGATTTTCTTATGTTGAACCATCCTTGCATGCCTGGAGTGAACCCCACTTGGTCATGGTGTATGATTTTTTTAATGTGTCTTTGGATTCGATTTGCAAGTATTTTGTTGAGGATTTTTGCATCTATATTCATTAGGGAGATTGGCCGGTAGTTTTCCTTTTTTGTAGCATCTTTGCCTGGTTTTGGTATTAGATTGATGTTAGCTTCATAAAATGAGTTAGGTAGTGTTCCATTTTCTTCAATGTTATGAAAGAGTTTGAGTAAGATTGGTGTCAGTTCTTTCTGGAAAGTTTGGTAGAATTCCCCTGTGAAGCCATCTGTCCCTGGGCATTTATTTGTGGGAAGATTTTTGATGACTGATTGGATCTCTTTGCTTGTGATGGGTTGGTTGAGGTCTTCTATTTCTTCTCTGGTCAGTCTAGGTTGTTCATATGTTTCCAGGAAATTGTCCATTTCTTCTACATTATCCAGTTTGTTGCCATACAGTTGTTCATAATATCCTCTTATAATTTTTTTAATTTCTTCAGGATCTGCAGTTATGTCACCTTTTTCATTCATTATTTTGTTTATATGGGTCTTCTCTCTTTTTGATTTTGTCAGTCTAGCTAGGGGCTTGTCAATCTTGTTGATCTTCTCAAAGAACCAACTTTTGGTGATATTTATCCTCTCTATTGTTTTTTTGTTCTCTATGTCATTTATTTCTGCTTTAATCCTTGTTATTTCTTTTCTTCTACTTGGTTTAGGATTGGTTTGCTGTTCATTTTCTAGCTTCTTCAGTTGATCCATTAGTTCTTTAATTTTGGCTCTTTCTTCCTTTTTAATATATGCATTTAGTGCTATAAATTTCCCCCTCAGCACTGCTTTTGCTGCATCCCATAGGTTTTGGTATGTTGTGTTCTCATTTTCATTTGTCTCTATATATTTAGCAATTTCTCTTGCTATTTCTTCTTTAACCCACTGATTGTTTAGGAGTGTGTTGTTTAACCTCCAGGTATTTGTGAATTTTCTAAGTCTCTGATGGTTATTGACTTCTAATTGTATTCTATTGTGGTCAGAGAATGCGCTCTGAATAATTTCAATCTTTTTAAATTTATTGAGGCTTGTTTTATGTCCCAGCATATGATCTATTCTGGAGAAAGTTCCGTGAGCACTAGAAAAGTATGTGTATCCTGGTGATTTGGGATGTAATGTCCTGTAGATGTCTGTTAAATCTAATTCATTTATCAGATTGTTTAGGTTTTCAATTTCCTTATTGGTCTTCTGTCTGGTTGATCTATCTATAGGAGAGAGTGATGTGTTGAAGTCTCCCACAATTATTGTGGAAACATCAATTGCTTCCTTTAGTTTTGCCAGTGTTTCTCTCATGTATTTTGTGGCACCTTGATTGGGTGCATAGACATTTACGATTGTTATTTCTTCTTGTTGAATTGCCCCTTTTATTAGTACGTAGTGGCCTTCTTTGTCTCTCAAAACATCCCTGCATTTGAAGTCTATTTTATCTGAGATTAATATTGCTACACCTGCTTTCTTTTGGCTGTAGCTTGCATGAAATAATTTTTTCCATCCTTTTACTTCCAGTTTCTTTGTGTCCCTGTGTCTAAGATGAGTCTCTTGTATGCAAGATATTGATGGTTCATTTTTTTTGATCCATTCTGCGAATCTATATCTTTTAATTGGGGAGTTTAATCCATTTACATTCAACGTTATAACCGTGAAGGCATTTCTTGAATCAGCCATCTTATCCTTTGGTTTATGTTTGTCATATTTTTCCCCTCTGTCTATTAATATCCTTTATTGTACCCATACCGAATCTCTTTAGTACTGAACCTTTCTCCAAGTCTGTCTGTCCTTTCTTTGTTTCTCTGCCTGTAGGGCTCCCTTTAGTATCTCCAGTAGGGCAGGTCTCTTGTTAGCAAATTCTCTCAGCATTTGTTTGTCTGTGAAAAATTTAAGCTCTCCCTCAAATTTGAAGGAGAGCTTTGCTGGATAAAGTATTCTTGGCTGGAAATTTTTCTCACTCAGAATTTTAAATATATCGTGCCACTGCCTTCTCGCCTCCATGGTGGCTGCTGAGTAGTCACTACTTAGTCTTATGCTGTTTCCTTTGTATGTGGTGAATTGCTTTTCTCTTGCTGCTTTCAGAACCTGCTCCTTCTCTTCTGTGTTTGACAGTGTGATCAGTATATGTCTCGGAGTGGGCTTATTTGAATTTATTCTATTTGGGGTTCGCTGAGCATTTATGATTTGTGTATTTATGTTGTTTAGAAGATTTGGGAAGTTTTCCCCAACAATTTCTTTGAATACTCTTCCTAGACCTTTACCCTTCTCTTCCCCTTCTGGGACACCAATGAGTCTTATATTTGGACGTTTCATATTATCTATCATATCCCTGAGGTCCATTTCGATTTTTTCAATTTTTTTCCCCATTCTTTCTTTTATGCTTTCATTTTCCATTCTGTCATCTTCGAGGTCACTGATTCGTTGTTCAACTTCCTCTAGTCTTGTACTATGAGTGTCCAGAATCTTTTTAATTTGGTCAACAGTTCCTTTAATTTCCATAAGATCATCCATTTTTTTATTTAGTCTTGCAATGTCTTCTTTATGCTCTTCTAGGGTCTTCTTGATTTCCTTTGTCTCCCGTACTATGGTCTCATTGTTCATCTTTAGTTCTTTGAGTAGCTGCTCTAGGTGCTGTGTCTCTTCTGGTCTTTTGATTTGGGTGCTTGGGCTTGGGTTATCCATATCGTCTGGTTTTTTCATATGCTTTATAATTTTCTGTTGTTTTTGGCCTCTTGGCATTTGCTTAACTTGATAGGGTTCTTTTAGGATTTGTAGACCAATTGAAGTCCTTGTTTCTAATTTATCAGATCTACAGCTTCGTGGAGTACACTTTCTCTAACTAACCAGCAGGTGGCGTCCACGAGCCACCTGTTCTCCGCAAGCCAGTTCTCCCCTGCTTAGCCTTTTTGGTGAGTGGGGGAGTGAGTCTTGTGGGGTCCAATTGGTGTACCAAGCTTGCATGTGTAGTTGGTGTTGCCTGCCCTGTATATGGGATGTGTTTCTGGGCAGTCAGGGAGGGGGGGTGGCTCTAACAATCAAATCTCCCTGGTGATCCTAGAGTTTTAAGGCTGCTGCAATAGTCTAATCCTTCAGTTCAGTCCTGCCACAGTTTGTCTCTGCCACTGACCCACAAGTCCTTGGTATTGGCGTATGGCTCCTGAGACTTGCAAGTGGGCCCCTCTTCCAGGCCGTGCACCCCGGGTCCTCTGTTGAGGGATGACTGTGCTATGTCACAGGTGAGTGCCGTCCCCCCAGGGCAGTTCTGGGCTGCTGGGCTGTGTAGGGAGGCTCCCAGTCTGCTGAAATGATGGCTGAATGGGGCTTTGTTAATTCACACTGCTCTACCTTCCCAACTCTGGGACAATCAGCTGAGGTTGCAGGGAAGGCTAATGTCCACGCCCAGTTTTGTGGTGTGTGCCTGGTATTTGAAGCACTTCCGTCACATTGGGTTGTCTGGGGCAGTTCTGGGCTATGGGGCTGGCGATGGGCAGGAGTGTTTCCTGTCCACCAGGATGATGGCTGTGAGCGGACACCCCCCTTTTCTTGGGAAGTTGTGGTGTTTAGTGAATTTTCTCAGCCACTGGATTATTGCCTTTTGTCTCAGAGCTCTCCTAGTTCTGCTCTTGACTTGACCTGCCCAAATTGCAGGTCTTTGAAGCTTTCTGTATTGGGCTTCTTAGAGTAATTGTTTTAGAAAAAGAAAAAAGGATTAAAAAAAAAAAAAGGCCCTCCTCAGAGATCTAATGGGTTATTGAAATGCTAAGAGACAAAGCAACCAGGGCCATTAAGGAAAGGTCCACAGGGCAGAGAGATCAGCTTTTCTTCGGGATTTGCATATGCGCCTCAGGGCCTGAGCTGGGGCCTGAGCTCTGCCCTTCCCCTTTCTATGTTCACCAGAACTCCAAAAATCCTCCGCTTTTATTTTGGAGTTTTTCGTGTTGTTTTTTTTCTATGCCTGTCTCCTCTCTGCTGGGCTGGCTGCTCTCAGATTCTCTGGTGTCTGGTCTCAGTCTATCTATGGTTGGAGTTTGGATCAGTAGAATGAGTTTCCGATAAGGGCTGCCACTGCAGTTCTCCCTTCTCCTTCCCGGAGCTGACAGCCCCTCCTCCCCCAGGACTGAGCCTGGCAGGGAGGGGCGCGGGTCCCCTGGCCGCAAAAACTTACAGATTTTGCTGATCTCAGCAGTTCCACGTTTTCATGAGTGTTGTATGAAGTATGCCCAAAGTCAGATTGCTCTGTGGTGTCCAGTCCACGCAGTTCCTGGCTTTCTACCTACTTTCCTGGAGGAGTAACTAAAACATACAGCTCACCAGTCCGCCATCTTGCCCCACCTCCTGTTTGTTTTTTTAAGAAATGTGGGTTTAATGTTTTCTTCTACATTCCTCCCCTACCCTTTCTTTTACCCTTTAGCTGGTAATTCTTTGGTCCAACAAGGTGGACAGCCACTCATCTTGACCCAGAATTCAACTCCAGGTCTGGGCACAAAAGTAATGAGGCCTGTGCAGTTCATGCAGAATGTATGGCCAATTGATTTTTTTTATTCAGTTTTATTGAGATATATTCACATACCATACAATCATCCAAAGTGCACAATCAATTATTCACAGTACCATCATACAGTTGTTCAATCTAATTAAGAACATTTCTCTTGTACCACAAAAAGTGAAAATAATAATAAAAAGATGAAAGTAAAGAACACCCCAAACACCCCCCTCCCACCCTATTTTTCATCTGGTTTTTTGCCCCCACTTTTCTGCTCATCCATCCATACACTGGATAAAGGGAGTGTGATCCATAAGGCTTTCACAATCATACTGTCACCTCTTGTAATCTACATTATTATACAATCGTCTTCAGGAGTCAAGGCTACTGGTTTGCAGTTTGATAGTTTCAGGTATTTACTTCTAGCTCTTCCAATGCATTAAAACCTAAAAGGGGTTATCTATATACTGTGTAAGAATGTCCACCAGAGTGACCTCTCGACTCCATTTGGAATCTCTCAGCCACTGAAATTTTATTTTGTTTCATTTCACATCCCACTTTTGGTCAAGAGGATGCTCTCAATCCAGATTCATCCCCAGGAGTAATGTCCTGCATTGCCAGGGAGATTAACACCCCTGGGAGTCAGATCCCATGTGGCGGGGAGGGCAGTGAGTTCACCTGCCTAGTTGGCTTAGCTAGAGAAAGTGGCCAATTGATTTTTGACAAGGCTGACAAATCCACTCAATTGGGTAAGAACAGTCTCTTCAACAAATGGTTCTGGGAGAGCTGGATATCCATATGCAAAAGAGTGAAGAAGGACCAGTATCTCACACCATATACAAAAGTTAACTCAAAATGGATCAAAGACCTAAATGTAAGAACCAGGACTCTAAAACTTAGAAAAACTGTAGGGAAGCATCTTCAGGATCTTGTGTCAGGCAATGGTTTCTTCAACTTTACACCCAAAACAAGCAAGAAAAGAAAAAAATAGATACGTGGTACCTCATCAAAATTAAAAACTTATATGCATCGAAGGACTTGATCATGAAAATGAAAAGACTACCTACTCAATGTGAGAAAATATTTGGAAACTACATATTCAAATATTATTCAGCATTAAAAAGGAATGAAGTTCTGGTTCATGTGACAACATAGATGAACCTTGAAGACTTCATGTGGAGTCAGACACAATTAAGCTGGACAAAAAAAGGACAGATATTGTATGATCTCACTGATACAAAATAATTAGAATAAGCAAATCCAGAGTCAGAATGTAGAATATAGGTTACCAGGGGCTGGGTTGGGGGTAGGGAATGGGGAGTTAGTGCTTAAATTGTACAGAATTTCTATTTGGGTTCATTGTAAAGTTTTGGTAATAGATGGTGGTGATGGTAGCATAACATTGTGAATGTAATTAACAGCACTGAATTGTATATGTGAATGTGGTTAAAAGGAAAAATTTTAGGTCACACATATGTTACTAGAATAAAAATTAAAATAAAAAAGAGGTACAAGAATGTTCATAGCAGCTTTATTCATAATCATCAAAACCCAGAAACAACCCAAATGTCCATCAACATAAGACTGGATAAATAAACTGTGCTATATATATATACAATGGAATATTACTCAGCAACAGAAAGCAATGAACTACTGATACACACAACAACATGGATGAATCACTAGGCATTATGATGAGTTAAAGAAGTCAGTCTCAAAAGGTTCTATTCAGTATGACTCACACTAATCTGGAGTGATAAAAATCAGATGATTGCTTCTTGGGATTGGGGAAGTCTGACAAGGAAGGAGTACAAGGAAGTTTCTGGGGTGATGAAATGTTCTATATCTTGACCTGGGGAGTGCTAACATGTACATAGTTACTTTAAGATTTGTATATGTTACTGTATATAAATTATACCTCAATTAATTTTGTTTTAACTCAGCTTTTTAGGGAAAAGCTGAAGAAGGAAAAGGAGGGGTCTTGAAGATCCTAGTGTGGAGGTGACTTCCCAGGTTGGCTCCTGTGTAAGGAAGATGAACAACCATCCTAATTTGTTCAGGACTCAGGGGGTTGCTTGTACATGAGACTGTCAGTGCCAAAACTAGAGATTTCCAGGCAAACTGAGACAGCTGGCCACCCAACTTCTGTGGAAGGGGGAAACTGAGAGGGAGTGTTTTGTTGTCTGGCAGAAAGGCTGGTCTCCCTCAGTCCCAGAGCCCAGGAGCTGCTCCCAAAGGCCAGAGAGTGGCCTGCCAAGGGGGCAGGGCACAGGCATTGCTGGCCAACACCAGGAACGTCAGGCCGGAAAGGCTGGGGGCTGTTCCTTTTTGCAGCTGGAGAGAAAATGCCTTGAGGACTGTGTTGAGGCAGTTGGGCCGTCCAGGTTCTAAGAATCAAGGCTCTGAGCTGGACTTGGAGGAGATTCTCTCAGGTATCCCCACCCCATCCTCCCTCAAATGCCTAAGCCAAGAAAATACCAAAACCATACAATGATTTTGCGGAAAACTGAAGTGTAGGGACATATAGGAGGCAAAAGCTGTTGCATCTCATCCCCTTCCTCACACAACCACCTCACAGTCCTCACAAGGCACGGAATATCCTGGCTGTCCCCTCCCCATCTTCCCTGCTGCCATCTGCCATACTTTGAGCCAAGGGGTCTTCTCTAACTTCTCAGAGAATGGAACAGGTAGGCAATGAGGGAGGGGCTCCTGCGGCTCTCCAGCCGGGGCCTGAGGTGGATTCTGATAGAGAAGTTACTGGAAGGCCTGGGCAACCTTCCTTCACAGAGGGGAGGGCAGCAGACTGGCATTGTGAGTCGGGGAGGGCAGCTCAGAAGTTCTCGTAGTGGTGCATGAAGTTGGCCCGGTCCTGCCGGTTGATGAGTTGACAGGCCTTCTCTACATTCTTGGTCATTCCTGGAGGGCCACAGCTGAACACCCCAATCTTCTTCACCTGTCAGGAGGGGTGCAGAGAGAGCGGTCAGAGAGGCAAGGAGAGGTCTGCAGGCTGGAGATGCTCACCCCCTGGGAAGAAGCTCCTTCTCAAGTCTGGTTGTAGTGACCAGTGTATCGGACCAGGTCTTGAGGAGGCAGCTTGAGCTATGGGGTCTTCGCTGAAGCCCTCCTTCGACACTCGGCCCCATCCAAGGGTGGATTCCATGGTGCTTGAGGGCTAGCATATCCTGACAGGGAAAGGCCAGGTGATCCGTGCCCGCTGCCCTAACATGTACGCAAAGCCTTGAGGCCGCCAAGGCGGGTGGGGGCAGTGCTGACCTGTGGGTGAACCTCCTGCAGGGAGTTGAAGAAGGGCTCGAAGGGGGGACGGCCAAAGTGGGTGACAGAGCGCAGGCCCGTGAACAGACTGCGGTTCAGAACCTTCTGGAAGTGCCGCTCACAGATGTACTGGGGAGGGAGGGAAGCAGGAAGGTCACAACCAAGCACAGTCAGGGTCAGCTCCTAGCCTAGACAGTGGCCCACCCACCCTGCCTGGCTGGCCCTGACACACCAGCATTGTGGTCCTGAGGTCAAACTTCTCAGCCAGCTGCGTGATGTAGATATGAACAGACACCAGGTCACAGTGATCATTCTCCTCCACCTCCCGGATGATGTCAGCCAGCCACTCGAACTGCCGCTGCGTCCGCGTCACCCAGATGAAGTAGATCTGGGGACACATGGCTGAAGCTTGGGACTCAGCTCAGCTTAAGGTCCCTCCACCCCAGGTAGCCCAGTCTCCTTGTGGACAGCAAGTCTCTAGCACGACCCACCAGCCTGATCTGAGGCTTCTAACCAACAGATCCCTTCAGAGGCCCTTCTGGCTATACCCCTACCCGCCTCAAACATTTGGTATCTGGACTACTGGGTATATATGGCCCTTGCAGACTCAGTGTGAGGGAGCGACAGGCTTTTTCTCATCACTCTGCCGTGATGTGGGGACACCCACTCCATACCTTAGCAGAATGGGGGAGGGGCACTCACCTTCTTACAGAGCATCTGGCTGCCCAAGGATGACTTGAACACCAGGTCTTTGAGGATGGAGGCAAAGGGGGTAACCCCAATGCCCCCTCCTACCAGCACTGACACTTCGAACTTATGCCACTCCTGGTGGCCCTCTCCAAATGGTCCATCGAGGTACAGCTGGAAAAAGAAGGAAGAGATGAGATGAGCCTGACCCTGCCCTGGTTCTGAGGCCAGAAATGGAGGGGACAAGGAAGGCAAGGATCTGGGGGGCAACCCAGGCTCATCTGAGGCACCCCTGACTCCCAGCCTGGCCTTGGGGTGGCAGGAGCTTCTAGTCTCAGGATGGAGGTGAACAGGGACCCTGTGTCAATGCCAGATGCCCCAAAGTGTTATCCCCAGTGATGTGGCACCTTCGGGTATCGGGCACTGCTGTCGCCCGTCGGGGGTGAGTAGATCTCCCTGAGGCGAGTGGTCCAGGGTCCCACTGCCCGGATGTGCAGGCTGAGCGTGTCCTCATGGGGTGCAGAGGTCAGTGTGAAAGGGTGGTACTCGGTGGTCCCCAGAGCCAGGCAGGCGATCCGCACCCACTGCCCCGACTTGTACTCAAAGCCTTGAGGCCGCTGGAACTGCAGGTGGGTCACTCCTGGAGATCGTGGGCAGGGAAGGGCATAGATCAGAAGGCCTCCTCCTGGAACCTGAGGACTAGCAGATACCCTTTCCTCTCCACTAGCCTGAGGCACAGGGAGTGCACATGTGGACGGAAAAAGGGGGGCTCTCTGGAGCAGGGAGTAAGAGGGCTCCCTTCTGTTCCATGTTAACCCAAGAGTCGGGCTTCCTTGCTCCCCTCTTCCAACCCCTCTCTGCACCCTCTTCCCATGGAGGGCCCAGGACCATTACCACTCCCTGGCTGCCAGCGTGCTGGGTTGGGGGACCCCAGCCCCCCACAGGCTCCTCAGGCTCTCCATGGGCCATCTCAGTGCTCACCACACCTTCACCGTTTGAGGGCTACCTTTATGATTTTGGTCTTGTCTGTATACCTCCTTGTACTATCATTTATCTAATGTTTCCTTTAAATTGGCTTACTTCTTCAATCCAATTTCTCATAATAGGAAATGTCAGATCATTAAGTTAAGTGGAAAGCCAACATCCTGTGCTCTGAATAGAAGGCAACACATTTTGTTATCAAATTTTAACGGGATACTGTTTGTGGCCTAACCACAGCTGCCCTCTCTTGGTTGAAAAAGATTAGCAGGTGCTGGAGAGCGCAAAAGACATACTTATGCCACTCTGAGACTTTGTCCTTAAGGTAATCTTGATTGAAATAAAATTGAAATGAGATGAACTTTCTTACTATATGAGTCCTGAAGTTTAGACTGTCCTGCGACACCTAAAATCACCTTTGGCCACCCTCTGTAGTGACACAAATCCCCACTTGGGCCAACATTGGACTTGAGCATCTTCTGTCCCAAAGGGGGTTTATTCTGAGAGAAGAGATGGCTCCCCGCCCTGCACTTTCCCTGGAGCCGGACCACATGTGTGGGAGTCTTTCTCATCCTCAAACCCCTGAGTATGCACATTTAGCCACATCCTCTCAAGTCTTTCTCATGTCAGCATGTGCTCCCTGGGGGCTAAGCACAGCCCTGACCTGGGCTGCATTTCCATTGGGAAAGCAGCAGTAGTCCACAAGAGGCTGTCAGAGGCAGCGATGGGTCAGGAGGCCCGGGGAGCTGTCTCCCCAGATCCCAGGGGTTGTCCTCTGGTGCTGGCCACCCGGGGCCAGGAGGGTCTGGTACCTGAGGGCAGCAGCTCCACCTTCACCACGCTGATCTCCACCTTCTTCCGGCTCAGGCTCACCAGCTTGTCTCCCCCATAGATCAGCGCTGGGACCAGGAAGTAGATGTGGAAACGGGGCAGCTGGATCAGGGCAAAGCTGCCGTGGATGATGAGCTGGAGACATGGCCAGTTAGTACAGCTCCAGTCCAGCCAGGCCTCCTCCCTGCACCTCCCCCTTGCCCAGATACTTCCTGCACTGGGTCTGGGCTGGCTACATGGGGCGGGCAGAGGCTCCAAAGCCTGGGTCTCAGCCCTGACTGAGATACTGGAGCTCGGTCCAATTCTCTCTCCTCCCTCCCCACCCTTCCTCTCCACCTCTGCCTGCCTCCCCCCTCCCCACCACATGCACACATCATGAGTGTTCTTTCCTGCCCCACATCCTGGTCCTGCCTAGAGAAGTCCCTCACCAGGACATAGAGCAGGATGTAGAGGTGGTGGGTCAGCCAGAAGCCCCGGAAGCTGTGGCGGCGGAAGTGGTGGGAGGCGAAGACATACATGATGGCCAGCACCACGAGCAGGAGCACCCCCGTCACACCTTGGGGTGGGGGAAACAGGGTCAGTGGGGAGTCTCAGGACCTCAGCCTGGGCTGAAAATATGACAGAGCGTTCTCCCCTCCTGCCCTCCTTCCCTGACCTCTCTCATCCCTCCCCAGCCCATAGAACAGCTTGCCTGCAGGGGCTGGCCCTGGGGCTTGTCCTAAAGACTAGAAATGAGTCTGCTGGTCTCTATAGACAAATGTGTTCAGGGGGAGATGGAAACAGAGGCAGAAGTCCTCAGCCAGAAGGAGCCCCCAGGTCCCCCACACAGCTCCAGCCCCTACCTGGGACCGTCTGGAAGAACCACCAGTAGAACTTCTGGGGAAGTTGGGACCTGTGGGGCAAAGACACACTCAACCTCTGCTACTGTCATGCCAAATTTGAGTCCATTTCTGCTAGCCCAACTGGTGAAGTTACTGGGGTCATCTTCGTCCGCCCAGATGCCTAGGTATCCTCTCAAGGGACATGGCACCCAGCCTTCCACAGCCCAACCCTCTGCACCCTCAGCAAATTTTCCTCCAGTGTTATCCTGAACTCTCTTCCTGTGGTTGGCCCTTGCTTCTTCCTTGAATGCTTGGTTCATCATTCTGTAAACTCCATGAAGGCAGGGATTTGTGTTTTGTTCACAGCTCTAATCTCTATGCTTGGAACACAGTATGCCAGGCACACAGTACATGCTCAATATGTATTTGTTGAATGACCACGTGTATCTTGGCATCACCTGGATGGATACATGGGACGTGTTTCATAAATGTTCACCTGATGAATGGATGGCAGGCAGAAGTAGCAAATGGTGTGTCAAGCACATGTGGGAAAGAGTCTCCAAATTCGTGGCCAGCTGCCATCCAGAGGCCAAGGAAGTCACCTCTCAGTTTCCCCAAAGGAGCTAGCTCCTCACGCTCACTCAGTGAGGAAGCTGATTTTCTAGAGCCTTCTATTTCCTTTCTATTATCCCCTAAGGCCCACCCCTAGGTTCCCCAGTACTGACCCATCATTCATGAAGTCATTGGGGAAGATGCAGGCCAGCAAGCTGAGGGGGCTGACTGAGAAGATGTAGACGTTGACCACATGGCCAGCACTGTGCAAAACTGAGAGACACACCCTGTTAGAGATGCCAACCAGGGCCGTTTATACCACCGACCCAGAGCAAGAGAGGAGACAAGGGCAGGAGAGAGGGAGGTTTAAGGAGCTCCAGTCTCCTCATTGTTTGCCCCAAAGCTAGACCCAGGGGGCTGTAGCAAAGGGGAGGGTGCCCCCGAGCCACATACTGGCCAGGACAACGGCAGCCATGGCGATCCAGCGGTGGAAGTCCACGGCGGCATCGAAGGGCACGTAGCGGTTGAGGAAGGTCTCTCGCAGGAAGGTGATGAGGTTGCGGCACATGGTGAGCAGGATGTAGGAGAACATGAAGGAGACGCAGGCCGCTGTGCCCCTCGACAGGATGATGCCCACAAGGGTGGTCTCCGCGATGCCTGAGGACGGCGATGCAAAGCCGTAGTCTGGGGAAGGAGGGAGAATGGGTCCGCGTGGGACAAGAGGCCCAAGGTCAGAACACCTGGGCTCTCCCACCTGGACACTCAGGATCAGGAAGAGCAACCAGAGGGCTCCCCAATTCTCCCCAAGTCTGACTCTCCCCGAGGGTTGGGGCCTGCCCACTAGCCAGAATCTGGAGCCCTTACAGTAAGCACGCTCTGCAAACAGGCCGGCACAGATGGCTGAGAAGATGGCAACGCACACGATGTGCCGCAGGTAGTTCTCCACGAAGCGCTTGTACTGCTGAAGCTTCTGGGCCAGGAAGCCTCGCTGCATCTTCTCCCGCAGCGCCTCCGTGTATGGCCGGGGAGGGGGCACCACCACCCTGCAGCAATGGGGGACAGGGTAGCAGTGAGGTCGGAGCACCCTGGCCTCCCCAAAATGCCGCCCCAAGAAAGGAGACCCAGTGACCTGGCAGGGGTCAGGATGGGCCATAACAGATGAAGGGCAAAAGCATTTTGGGATGGACCCTCATTCCTCCAGCCCTTCACCTCCCATCTTTATTTGCTTCATCCACCCATTCTTCTTTCTCCACCATCTTCCATCTCCTCCTTCTGCTCACTCTAACCTTCCTTCTCCCCACTCCCTGCCTAGGTCTCACTGCTGTGCCCAAAGCAGGTAGGAGCCAAGGACCCCCCTTACTGCCATCTCAGTTTTGCTTCTGAGTGCAAGGACCCTTGTCTGAAGAATGGCATGCAGAGGTTGGCAGAAGCTGAAGAGTCATTTGGCTCTATCACCTCTCCCCATCCCCCTTCAGGTCAGGGACAAATGGAATGAGACTCAGGATGGTTCCTAATGTGTGATGAGGTATGGGCAGGTCCCATGTCTTCTCTCCATGTCTTCTGGACCCAGGAATCTGGGAAACACTCACTTTTTGCCAAACCTCTTCTTCAACCCATGGCCTCTCGGCTCTGGGACTTCTAAGGCAGAGAGCCCCCGTCCATTGGGGCAGGATCTGAGAAAAGGAAAATGGGCTCATTCTCCCCTTGTCTTTGCAGCCAGGAGAAGAGCTGCCAAGTCAGAGATTGCGGGGCCCTGGGACCCATCCCTGTCCACAGCAGCTGCCCATAAAACTGGTCAGAGAGAAGCAAAGCAAGGAAGAAGGCAGAGTGAATGAATACGAGCTGGTAATCTCTTTTGAGGAATGATTCTGGCCTGGAATGGCAGGGAGAGAGCCAGGCTCCCAGGCAGAATGCGGGCTCAGGAGGCAGCTGGAATCTGGGCTGGGGCTGACCATGTGCTGAGAGCTACTTTCAGAGGGCAAATGTCTGACCCCGGGGGCTGATTCCACCAGCCCTACTTCCCTTGTTTCTTTGCAAAAGACCTGGCCAAGGAGAACTTCTAATGCCCCATTCCTACTCACATTTTCTCAGGAGTCCGAGTGATGAATGAGACTCGACAGCTGATATTTTGTTTGAAGATGTCCCCAACACCTGGGGAGGAGAACGAGAGGCTGGACAGGCTTTCCCACGAGGGCAGTGGGGTGGGGTGGAAGACTCTCCCTTTCCCCTGCCCCTCCGGGAAGGCTTCTAGTACACTTGGTAGTGACTTGGTCATGTACAGATTTCTCAATCCAGCCTCATTCCCATACCGAGCTCCCGCTATACACAGGCAGCCACTCTGCAAATTAGAAAAGGGCATCTCCCTGCAGTTCCATGGACATTGCCTTTGTGTAAAGAAAACAGCACCTCTTCATCTGAACAGATACACCCCACACCCGTGGCTTGGTGAGCAGCATATAGGCCGGGTCTCAGCCCACCCCTGACCCCTCAGTTGGGCATCTTTGTGCAGTGCACAAATTGCACACCTCTATGTGACACCCCTGATTACACATGCCTGGCTCCATACTAGGCACTAGGGACTCAGAGAAGAATAAGGCCTGGGTCCTTTCCACCAGGAAGTCTCATTCTGAAGACATGCCCCTCCCTGACTCCAACCATTCCTTGCATACTCACCTCCACCCTTGACGCAGAGCTGCGTGCGGCGGAGCTCGTTGTCGTGGTCCCGCAGCATGAAGTGGAAGTCCTCCCACGTCAGCTCCTCCTTGTCCTGGAAGCCCGATTCATGGAACATGGACTCCACCACCTTGGCCAGCTGGTCCTTGGACAGGCAGTTGTTGGAGATCTCGATGAAGGACCTGAGGGGAGAACCCGAGAAACAAGCAAGCTGTCACCCCACAGGGTTAGGCTGGGGCAGGTGCAGGGTGGGGCAGGCCCCGGATTATCTAATGTGGTTTCCAGTGACCCAGGAAGTGGCACTGAGAAGGTGCTTATCCACCCTGCAGCTGACACTAAGCTGGGTGGGGTGGCCATGGGCTCACGCAGGACAGAATTGAAAGTGACCCGACCAGTTAGAGAAGGCAGCCCTCACACATGGGGGAATCCACAGCTGGTATGAATGTCCACGAAGTGCTGGGACATCCAGGTCATACCATGGCCCTCTCTCATGTCAGGTTCTCTGCCCTCTCCTTCCCATTGATGCCTCCCACACCATCCCTGGGCTCCCACTTTCACAGCCCAGTGGAGGCGTGAGGCAGCAGGGCCAGGCAGGGTAACTGTGATGGCTGCTGCTTCCTCATACCAACACCTTAAGGTACAGGCAGAAGTGTCTCCATGGCCAATATGACAGTGCCCCCAGTGGCAGCTGCAGTGGCCAAACTCTTTCCTTAGGCTGTGTGTTGGAGCAAAAATAGACCATGCACGTGTATGTGAATCCAGCAGAAAAAGACCCAGGCCCACAAGGCACAGGAAGCAACGCCCTCACATAAAACCCTCATCCCACTGAAACTAAACAAGATCCACATTGAGTTACAGGACAGGAAGGTGAGAGCTCAGGCCCTGATGGCAGGGACCCTCTCTAGATTCCCTAGTGCTCTGCCCAGGGCTGGACCCACAAAGAGACACCCAGGGAGATAAGGACTGCAATCTGCTTTGCCTAGAGCTTTTGGAAGTCCCCTGTCCAGTCTGGGTATCTGGACTGTAGGAGGGATGTGGCAATGAAGGGAAATGCCCTAAAATCATGGAAAGGACTAAAGGGGTAGAAAAGTTCAAAGGATCTGGGCTGTTTCATTTGTATTTATTCATTTGTTCATTTTGTTTCTTTCTTTTTTTTAGTGACTATGTGTTGAATGTCTGCTATGTGCCAATCACAGTGTGGAAGGGGTGGATTCAACAGTGAACAAAGAGAGATATGAACCCTACCCTTGTGGAGCTGAAGGGGAAGTGTTACTGAAGCATTGTTTTTGGGAATAAGAACTCTATGATGCTCAAAGCTGGCCTTTATCAGCACACCAGAAACAGAAATCACTTAAGAAGCAGGAAGAGAGAAGGGTTGGAGTTTAAAGGAACCCTCCATGTTTCTCCTCATGACTGCCACGGTGATTAACGTTGGAAGAGTGACAAAAGATATCCATCCATCCATCATTTCATTCTGTAAAGCAGAATGTGTGTAAAGCAATGTTGGGCATGCTGGGTGATATGAAAGAGTTTACAAAGATCCAAAGGCATTCATAAGGGGTTAGTGGATTTTGGTTGTTGGACATGTTGGTTAATGTTCTTATTTTTTGTTTTAAGTAGGAAGGTGTTTCTGGCCAGTGTTGACAGTGCAAACAGATTCTCCAAGAGGCAGGGGGCCCGGCCAGGTAACCTTCTGAAGCTGGACGCTCTGAGAGTCTAGGATGCAGCCTTGACCCCCACCGCTCCTTGCAGATGACCACATAGCCTTCTCGCCTGCCCTCCTCTGACCTGACCTGCTTTCCTGTTTAATCCGTCAGGAAATCTTAGGATTGGAAGAGCCCACCCCATACCGCATCATGGTGAAGAATTCATCCTTGGAGAGGAAGCCATTTGCATCAAGGTCATACATGGTGAACATCAGGCGGGACTTGTCCTCTGGGGAGCCTGGGAAGAGAAAGGGGGATGCAGGTCACCTCCTTGCCGAAAGATACCTGGCTCCTTAAATGGCCACTGACTCCCCAAGCCTCCTACCTTTCATGAAGACCACCAGGATGTCCAGGAACTCCCGGAAGGACAGGTAGCCATTGCCATCCTTGTCGGCCAGAGAGAACATGGACTCCACAAACATGTCCTGGGGCTTCAGGCCCAGGGATTCAGCAAACTCAGCCCTGCTCAGTTCGCATGTCAGGGCCTCCCGCACCTTCTGTGGTGAGTCCTCGGGCAGGGTCCCTTTGGCCACCTGGTCAATATCCAGCACCTGCACTTGGGCAGCAGCACAGGGAGTGGGAGAAGGAAGTGAGACCTGGACTAGAAGCAGTTCATTGACCCTGCCCATCTTCCCAAAGTCCCAATCAGAAAGGTGGAGCCCTGGTGGCTGCTCTTGGTCCTTAGGTATACTTCTGATTGGGCCTCTGCTCTCCTGCAGAAGGAGCAAATCAAATCTCCAGCAGCCAGCCAATTTTCTCCCAGGACCTGAGAGCCAGGAGCTTCATACAATGGGGATACTGCTGGGCACAAAGTTTTGAAGGCAAAGTGAGAGAGCCTATACTGGGGACAGAAGACAGTGGACATGGTGGATGGATGGGAAGAGGTTAGGGATTTGCTCTCTTGCCAATCCAGAGAGGGCTGCCATGTGCCTATGATTTATTTGGTTTCTGCCTATCGTACAAAGATTTTCAAAGTCATATACTTGTGACTACCATTTGTTAAATGCCTACAATGTACCAAGCATTTATGCCAGGTGATGTACATAGACCATGCACTTTGCACAGCGATGCACTTTAGAGTATACCAGAATCACCTGGAAAGCTGGCTGAAACACAGATCACTGGGACCCACCTCTAGAATTTCTGTCTCAGTAGGTCTGGGGAGGGACTCGAGAATTTGCATTTCTAACATGTTCCCAGGTGATGCTGATGCTGCTGGTCCAGGGACCACAATTCCGGAACCACTGACATAGACTATCTCACTAAATCCTCAGAACAACCCTATGGAATAGGTACTGTTTAATTACTGTTTTATAGATAAGGAAACTGATGCACAGAGCAGAGATGATGTGACTTGCCTCAGGTCACATAGTTAGAAAGTGGCAAAGCCAGCATCCAACCAGATTTTCTATTTCCAACCCATATGGCGGAAGCTTAGCTCATCCCGCAAGGCGTCCTGTTCAGCCAGGTTCCCTCCCACCCCTGGGCCAGCCCGCCCCCAAAAGGCACAGGTCATGGCACCTGGGCAAAAAGGTGTCTGAAGAAGACCTCGAGGATGCGTTCCCGCTGCTGCTTGGTCACGGCATTCCTGAACAGCTCCTTCTCACCCATCTCAGACACATGGAGGCCCAGAGCCCAGTGCTCGCAGAAGCCCCGCAGGTGCTGCACGAAGGCGGCCCGCTCCTCCTCGGAGTTAAACAGCAGCACCTGGGTGGGAGGAAGGCGGCGTAATGTCAGAGCTCGAGCTTCCGGTATGGCCTCTCCTCAGAGGACTTTGGGTTGAGGGAAGGGGAGAAAAGCTGACCCTCCCACCCCCATCCATCCAGGTTGGAGCCAGGTGAGCAGCCTAAGGGAGTAAGAGGGAGGGTCAGGTTGAGTCCGAGGGCTTGTGAGTCCCTCTCTGCAGCATCGGCCTTCACAGGTGAGCGCTGTAGCTGAGGATAGGGTGACCGGTTTGGAAGGCAGCACCTTGAGGGAGAAGGGGGTTGGGGGTGTGTGAGGGCAGTCCAGGCAGGGGAGGCAGCCCAGGCCGTACCAGGTCATACTCCTTGGGGATCTTAAACAGCAGGGCACGGCATCCACGGTTGCTGGACAGGATGAGGTTGACCTGCTGTAGGGGCCACAGCTGGATGGTGCGGAGCACGGAGAGATGCCTGTCCAGGACCTGCAGATGCCTGTCTGGGAGCAGCTGGATGGTGATGGGGTAGCTCCTCTCCCTGGGGCCTGGCCACTCCATCGCTGGGGAGGAGGAATGATCGGGTAGAGTGGTCCTCAGGCCAACTCCACTCAGTCTGAGCCGGCACCCCAAAGCTTGGCTTTCTCCTGGCATCTGCAGCCTGCTTCTTTCTCTCAGGACTCCTTTTCAATCTCCTCCCTTCCTCCCTCCCTCAGCCCCATCTCACCTGGTAACCCATCTTTAGCCGCATCCTTCTTCACACTCTCTTTGCCTTTCTTTTGTAGCTTCTTGCGTTCTTGGCCTCGGAAATGGGCCACTATCCCAGCGATGATCAGACTCACTGAAGGGGGTCAGAAGGAACCAGTGGGGAGGGGCAGCTTCACTGAGGCCTCAGCTGCTGCCCCTCCCCACCCAAGGCCCCTTGAGTCTGGCCCCAAACTGTGGCACCAAGGAGCTAGCCCTGCAAGGCAGCAGGTGACAAGGGGCAAGTACAGTCTGTGGAGAGTGGGAAATCCAAGAGAAGAGAGATGGGGGTGGGCTGAAGGGCTCACCTAGGGGAAGGCAGCAGAGAGCCACGACGGTGATGCCAAAACCAGGACCACTGCCCTCGAAGTAGTCCGACACGGTCAGGGGCACACAGGGGGGCAGGTCCTCAGTTGTGAGCTGCTGGGGCTGAGGGCAGGGAGCATCTGAGGGAGAGGGCACAGAAGACCTCAAAGCCTGAGGATCCCACTCCTTGGCCAGGCATCCTTCCCTTCCCTCCTTTGCAGGACCAAGGTATCCTCCTCTCTCCCCAGGACCCTTTGCTGGAATTTGGTCCCCTCAAAAAGTCCCCTTCCAGAGGAAGGCCTCAGAGGATGAGATATCAGTCAAGCATCAAAGGAGTGTAGGTTATAAGCACAGTGTAGCAAGTGGGCATACAGGGTGGGGAGGTACAGAAAACAAAACAAAACAAAACCTATGCCCACGACCTCTTAAACGATGCCCGCATCTAACTTTTTGACTTGACTACCCACTTTCTCTCATCATACCTCACTTTGACTAGTAATAAAGGTTGACAGTATTGCAGTGTCTGTCACTTTCCAGACTTTATGCTAGACCCTGAATTTTCATTATTACATTTAAATCTTTAAAGCAACCCTACCTCTTACTCTCATTTGAGAGATGTGTCTACCAAGGTTTAGATAAGTTTGGTAACTTACCAGATTTCAGAGAGCTAGGGACTGATAGAGTCAGAATTGAAACCTGCTCTTAACATGTACACTCTACTGTAACAACAGTCTGTTAGTTACCTTCTCATTCAGGACAAAAAAAAAAAAGTTCCCTTCCATATCCCCCCTGTCAGCATCCAGCCAGCCTGACCACAGGGTATAGCCCCCCCATGCCAGTCCAGTCCCCACAGTGGGAGCAGCAGGCTTCCCAGTACAGGCTACCCAGCCCTACAGGGACAGGCCTGCCTGGAGCTGGCTCCCTGGACAGCACTGGGTGATCCCACCCACCCCCACTTGGTCCTTCCCCCACTGTGGCTTGTGTTCTCCCAGGCCACTCACCCTCATCCCAGACAAAGACATTGGGCTGCAGGGCACTGGGGTCCACATTGGTGACAGCTACCAGCACATCCCGCAGGGTGGTGTTCCTGATTTCCACTATCTCCTCCTCGGAAAACAGCCTAAGTGGGGAAAAGAAGGGAGTTGTTGGGATGGGGTAGGTGATACAGGTCTCCAGCTATCCCAGGTCCAAGGACCCAGATGAAGAGAGACCCAAAAGGGTTGGGGAGGGGGTGCTGGGGCAGGCTCAGAATCAAAGGCCCACGGTGGCTGCCTAGGGCCAGGCAGTGGGTCTGGGGCCCAGGGTGAGGTAGAGTCTGAGGTGGGGGCCCAGGCTGGCCTTACCCATTTCTGGTGTTCTCAAACCAGTAGCGGTCGCCGTCCCGCAACCGCAGAAACTGATTGAGGACAATGGCACTGAAGAGGGGCCCAGGGTCCCCGTGGCTCTCCAGGAGCCCCCCAGGGAGCAGCTCCAGCAGGGACAGGTCCTGGTTGTAGAGGGCAGCGGTGGCCTCCAACACCTGGGCACCACAGGGGGAGAGGCAGGTGAGTGTGTTGGGGAAGGGCAGCCACTGTTGCCCCACTGCTCAGACACAGGACAATAGCAGCTGCCTGGCTCGCTGCTCAGGCCAGGGGGAGTCTCTTCCTCCTAGGCAGCTTCCCTCGGGGTGACAAGTCTGGTGGGAGGACCAATGTGCCCCTGCCCATGGTGAGGCCACTGTCAAGTGCCTGAAGACCTTTTCCTGTGGCCATTGTACCCAGACTGCCTGGTCCTAATGACTATCAGCTGCGGGGGCACACAACCCATAGGAGGAACCCTGCGGGAATGGGGCAGTTGTACAAGGGTGCACTTCAGATGGCCTGAATTTAAATCCTGCCTCTATGACTTACCAACTATGTCACCAGTAAAATGGAGATAATGATAGTATCTACCTTATAATGTTCTTTGTAGATTAAACGAGCTAACTTATGTAAAGGACTTGGACCAGTGTCAGCCACAGGAAACCATTAGCTGTTTTATTATCATTACTCTTCCTGACCTGGGGCTCCACGTTGGGGTTGAGGTCACGCCAGCTCTTTGGGGTCTCCAGCCCCAAGGCCAGCAGGGCCTGGCTATAGCTGGGCAGCCCCATATCTCGGCCACGTTGGATGCTGCTGGCCACGTAGTCAGTGCGGGAGAACTTGCCAGGACCAGGCCAGTAATCTGAGGAGAGAGGACCAGACTATAGCCCCAGTGCCCCCAACCCTTTGCATTCTTTGCTCTGCAACCTTGCATTGGGCTGTTGACACTGCCATATATCCTCTAGACCCGCTCTACAGATAGACTGTGCCCAGCTCTATCTTGGCAATGGCCCTAGTGGGGGTCAACATCTCCATCTGTGATCAGGGGCAATTTTTCCAGCAAGACTATTCCCCTCAGACTTAAGACTGATCTAGTCACCGAGTAGTAAGTTCTCGGTGTCCTATATGTCCTCTATATCCCTAACCCCAAGGCAAGGCTGGATGAAAACCTTTAGAAACCTAAGCACCAAAGAGTTTATGATGCCCTCCTCCCTGCACATAATGCACACACGCTCAGACAGAAATAATTTAAAATAAAAACAACACTAAACTGCTAAGTATGTTTAAAAAAGAAGAAGAACGTTCAAGTCTCATTTTCCTCTAAAGGCTATTTGAATTGTGTGTGTGTATCTGTGTTCCTGCATTGCAGGGGCCCTAGGCTTGCCTCTTAATTAACCCAGAAGGATCCCCAGGCTCCCCAGCCTCTGGCCCCCCATCTCATCTGGCTCTGGGCTCACCCCTCAGATCTTCAACCACTATCCTGTCCTCCAGCTCCGAAATCTGGGAGGCCATTCCCAGCAGCAGCTGATTCACCGCCTGGGCATTGTTCAGATTGGGGCTCTGGAAGTAAACACCACATTCAAGGCAGGCTCTAGGGTCCCTCCCCAAGCCCAGTTCCTCCACCTCCCCAGAGCCCAGGCTCTCTCCCTGGACCACTGCAACACTTCACAATAAAGGACACTTGGCCAGTCCTAGGCTCTCTTGAGCTGTTGTCCCCAGATTATTTTCTGCTCACCCTCTACCGTTTATCTCCCAGCAACCTGGAGCAGCAATGTCCAAGAACTGGAATCGCTGCTTTTCCCAGCCTGTGTGAAGAGCCGGACCTTGACCCACCTTCCCCGACCCTGACCCCAGGCTGACCTCGCGAATCCAGTAGCTGTTGCAGACCCTGAGAGCCGGGAAGCTGACATTCTTGTTCTGAACCTTCTGGAAATGACAGCTGGCATTTCTGAAATGGGGAATCAAGGATGAGGTAAGGGAATTCAGGGAAGAAGCCAAGATGGGGCTGGGTGGGGTGACAGACAAATGCAGGGTAGCTGGGACTGAAGGGTGGCTCATGAAAGCCCTTGAACATAGCAGGGATTTGGCAATGTGTGTTCCTTGAAAGTAGAGGGAGCACTTTGTCCACACTTCGTGGAAGTGAAGGAGAAGGCGGCAACCGTGCTGCTGGACAATTCAAGCTCTTGGCAACTGTGGTTCAGCCATTAGTAAAGTTGGGAAGATTTCCCTATTAAGATCCAACTCCCTACTCCAGGGTCCTGTCTCAGGGCCCCCAATTCTTCTTCCCTTCATCTACGACCTGGGAAGGTGTGTGAAAAGCCCCAGGACCCCAAGGCCTCTCTTTCCTCACTTATGCCAGCGTGCAGTACCCCTCCCAGCCCAGTTCCCTTTCTTACCTCATGTAGACGCCAGGGGGCACCATGGTGGAGAAGAACTGCTCAGAGGCTGCCAAGAACTCCGGGGAGATGCTGGGGTCCAGGAAAGGGCGGTACCCTACAGGACAGGTTAATAAAAGGAATAAGCTCTGTACCCCCTCACCCTCCCATCACATGCTTCTGGTCTGTCTTCATTCCCCTATTAGGTCCTGATCTCCCACCCTCTCTCCCATCCCCAGGTGTTCCCCCTTCCCCTCACCTGCATACTCTGGGGGTGTTTTCCGCAGGAAGCTGGGCAGCCACTCATACATAGCGATGTTCTGAACAGCAGAGATAGGAAAGGAGGGCAGTTGGAGAGGGTGGGACAGAGAGGGTCTGAGTCCTGGGAAGGCTTAGGTGGGCAGATGAGGACCAGGCAGGGGCAGTGATGGAAGGGTCAACTGAAAGAGGAGCAGTGTGGAGTCCTGTTCCCAAGGTTTGAGGAATGAAGGGATTTGCGGGGCTGGGGATAGTGAATAAGTTAAATAATAACCACAAGCAAAGTCTCTTGTATAAAATGCTCTTTCCCTCCTTATAATTTTCAGGGGGCTTTTCCCGGACATTAGCTCTCTGAGGAATGGTGTCTTCTTCCATAAGGGCGTGTCTGGGTGGAGGTTTTCCAAGGATGGGGACTCTGCGGGGGAATGGAGTGTCCCGAGGTCCAGGGCACGGGGCGCTGTGGGGGTCCTGGGAGGAGGTGCAGCTGACCTGGTAGGTGGCGATGACCCTCTTGCGCGCGTGCTGGAACAGCTCCTCGTCCCCCCAGCGCGGGTGCTCGCGGGCCAGCCTCTGCGCCCACAGGTTGTGGTAGCGGAACCAGAGCAGGCCCAGCGCCTGCAGGAAGGGCTCCCGGTTCCCTCGCTCGGCCCCGAAGGCTGCAGCCGCCGTGGGGGCGCAGGGAAAGAGATGAGCGGCCGCGTGGCCAAGGCGAGCCAACCCCGCTGACCCCCACCGCGACCCCCGACGAGCCCCCAGCCCCGCCCCGCGGCCTCACCGTACAGTCCCCGGGAGCCGCGCTGCCCGGTCGCGGGGTCTGGCGGGGTCCACATGAGCAGGGGCTGCTGCGCGTCGCGGGGGAAGGCGGGGTCGGGCCCCGCCGCCAGCTCTCCCCCGGAGAAGCTCCGCAGCGCGTCGCTCCAGGAGTGCGAGGAGCCATAGATGGCGCTGCCGTCCAGCCAGCCGGTCACCTCGTTGGTCTGCGGGGGCCGGGCCGGTGAGCCGGTGGTGGGGTGGCCGAGGGGTCAGGGAGGCCCAGGAACGCGGGTGTGTGTGGTGGGGGGCCTCTCCCGACCCGAGTCCAGGGCCTTTCCCGACCCAAGTCCAGGGCCCCAACGCCTCGCGTCCAGCCCCCCACCCCACCGCCTGCCTCATCTCACCAGGTCCCGGGGGTTGCTGGGGCTCTGTCCCGTCTTGGGGTCCCAGCGGCTCCTCTGGAAGGGCAGCACCACGTCCCCGCGCTCCTGGGGATCGAACACTGGGTCTCCGGGTGGGATGCGGATGTTGAGGAACTCGGCAGGGCAGCCAGGTCTCTCCACACTCACCAGGTCTGAGAGCACATGATAGCCTGCGGGTCGTGCGGTGCAAACCGGTGAGCAAAAGGGACAGGACGGCCTCTGAGGGTTCTCTGCCACCAGCTCTGCAGCATAGCCTCAGTGAGCCTCAGTTTTCTGATCCACAAAGTGAAGACATAGTACTCACCTCATAACATTATTGTTAAAATCAAAATGATATAATTAATGTATGGGCTTCTCCATCCAGTTCCCATTCTCCTAACAGATCCTGCCTCTTCCTTCTACGCGGGAAGAGGCTATAAGCATGGGGAGGAGCCGGATGGCAGGAGACTCAGCTCCTAAGAGCTTTAATAGGGGTCCAATAATACTCTTGGGTTTGGGACGAGGTGTAAGAGAAAGAGTTGGTGGCCCAAATACCCCTGCAACAACATCCCCTTCAATCCGAGATGAAGGCAGATTCGAAGTGTTGCTTGAGGGGGAAGAGACAGGAGGCTGGGAGTCTCTGATCGGTCTCCTGTGGACTTTCTGAGCTGAGCACCCGGTGAACCTCAGCCCACCTCCACCCCCTGCCTTTGCCCTCACCGAAGAAGACCCCCAGCACCGTGCGATCGTGGAGCGACGGCTGCCCCGCCCTCCCCTGCGTGGCGGCGGCGCTAAGTCTACGCGGGTTGGGCAGCAGAGGCTCCCCCAGAGCCTGATACACACCGTCCGCGTAATTGGCCGGTACAAGGCGCTGCAGCCGGAAACCTGCGGGAGGCAGAGAGCAGAGCTCAGCCAGAGCACTCTGTCCCCAAGAAACCCCCAAACCTCAACCTACGCCCCCCCTGTGCCCTCCCTCAGGGTCTCCAGGCCCCAGAAGTACATGGGAGTGCACTGCGCAGGCAGCTGGACAGTGCGATCTCCCCGCCTCTCCGCGCCCGGGTTCCCGCGCCCCTCTGCCTTCCGTGATCGGTCGGCTCCGGCCCAGCGGGGCCCCAGGATGCACCTGCAGCGCCACGCTCATGGTGCCTCAGGTTGTTGAACCAGCCGTCATAGCGCTGCACTTCCCAGGGCAGTGAGAGTTCATCCTTGTTGCCTGTAGGCACAAAGAGCCGGCCCTTCAACTTCTCCCTCTATGCGACCTCTCAAGGAATCCAGGGTCTCGGCCCACATTTCCCGAAGTGGCCGGGCGCCTCCTACCGGACCCAAGTAGCGAGGCCGGCGCGGCGTCGAGGCTGCGCTGGAAGTTTCCTGTCCCGCGTAGCGATGTGACCTGATCACGTTCAAGCCTCAGGGAGCGGCTTTCTGCACCTCTCTCTTCCCCCACCCTCAGTGGGACTGGGTGACACCCCGCAGCCAGAGGTGTCTGATACTTACCCTCTGCATCCAGCGGTCCTGACAGTAGAAATCCCAGGAGCACCAGGGCCTCTGGCCTTGTGTGGAACATGCTGAACCTGAGGCCTAGGGAAAGGGAGCTGTTATGTGAGCAAACAGAACTGACCATCCCCATGGCCCCGACACCTACAGCCCGCACAAGGAAAGGAGGCGCTAACTGTTTCAACTTCTGGAGCGAAGCTGTCAGGAGCATCACCCAGGACCCGCACCCGTAAGCCACTCTTTACAGAACACCCAGCAACCCTCGAGGTACTGACGTTGTTCCCCGCTGCCACCCCTCCCCCCAACCTATTGGAGAGCTAATCCCGACCAAGGGAACCCGCTGGGCACTAGTTCTTTGGGGCATGTCAGCTCTGAGCAGGACCTCTCTCCAGCCTCCCACGGTGCGCACACAGATTCAGAGCCTCCCCATCTCTAACACCCTGGCTCTACTTCTAGAGAAGGGAAAGAGGCTAGTGAACTGGGAGTCGGAAGTCCTAGGTCCGCAGACCCTTTCAATGAACGCCTGTGTGAGGGGTGAGTAGGGGAGGCCCCCAAACACAGTTGCATAGGTGCAGGGCGAAGGCTGGGAAAGTCAGGTTCCATACCCTGGTGCAATCTCTGGTTTAGATCCCCGGTAGGATTTACATCTTTTTTTGTTTCTCGGTTCAGCTCCCACCCTCCACATTACCCCTCCAGCTCCACTGGTCCTCACACTCCCCACCGACATTCTCACCCTCCTCCCTGGGTCTTCAAACTCGTCGCGGCGCGAGTGTCTGCTCGGACCGAACCAGCGCCAGATGTGAGCAGCTGTAAGCGGGACTCGCCTCTTGCTGCAAAGGCGGGGCTCCCAATCATTGGCCCAGCGCCATTCGCGCCTTATTTGCATGACCGCTTTCGGAACCGCCCTCGTGCCTGACCGCAACACCCGGGTGGCATGCAGCCCACGCTGCTATAAAAGGGATTCTGGTCTCGCGCGACTGAACAAAAGTAGCGCAAAACCCAGAAAGTAACTGGCCACAGCTAGTGAGGAGTAAGCTTGCTCACCTGCTAACCCGACTCCACCGCGTCTATCCTAGCGTTCTCGAAGGCTGCGCTCCGCTGCGCTTCTTTGGGGGCGACCCGTAGGACTCTTGTGATCTGCCCGTTGGTCGGGTTTTTGCACGCGGAAAGCGCTGAAGACAAGTGAATTACGGCGCAGGGACCAAAGACGCGCTCTCCTCTCTTCCGGCAGACCCAGCTTGCCCGCCGGCCCTCCAGTCCTCTGCGCTTCTCTCCCGGTTGGGTCGCAGCATGACCCTGTGGGACGGCGTGCTGCCCTTCTACCCCCGACCCCGGCATGCCGCGGGCTTCAGCGTGCCGCTGCTCATCGTCATTGTGGTGTTCCTGGCCTTAGCCACTAGCTTCTTACTCATCTTACCCGGGATCCGCGGCCGCTCGGTAAGGGAGCTCTGTTAGAAGCCCGGGTCTGGGGTTAGGGGCGTCACGGACAGCCGTCACACGGGGACCCAGGGCAGGTGAGAATGCAGCAAGGACCTCCATCTGTAATCATACTGAGGTACAGGCGGAGCAGACCCAGAAGTTTGGTACAGTTAGTACCCCTTCCCAAGGACAGAGAGCGCTCCTGGTCAAAACATCCTGGAAACGGACTCCCCCTAAGTCAATTCGGGAGGCCGCTGCAGAGAGTAGGAGCTCAATCCAATAATCCTGGGGCCAATTTTAGGCTTCACAGGCTGCAGGGGCCTCCCACTGCTCCCCATACTGCAGCTCCATAGTCTTCTAGATGATGACCTTCTGGCCCAGAGGAACCAGGACAGTCAACAGAACTCAGGTTGCTGTATTTCCCTTGTGTGCTGGGTTGAGACTCCTGTGTATGGTATCTGCTTCCTAAAAGCTCAGAGACTCCTGCATAGGGTTAGAAGTTGTAGATTGGGTGCATTTCCTTGAACTCCTCCTCCTGCCTCTCCCACACCCCCAAATTAAGTTATGCTTTTTTTCAAGTCCGGGAGAAACCAACGTCTTGGCCATTAGATCTGCAGTATCTGAGAGCCTGCTTTCCCACCTCTGCTTCCTTGGCTACCAGGCTCTGGAGCCTCCCTCTCCTGGGGGAGCTGACCCCTGCCTGCCTAGCACTTCTCCTGGGCTCACTGAGCCTCAGAGAGCAGTGACTCAAGTGGAGGGGGAGGGAGAACTGTGCTGTGGGCCGGGAAATGGGGCTGAAGAAGAGGAGGCACGTGGCCAGAACACATAAGAAATGCGAGGGGCCCAGTGGCATAGAGGAACTTGCTGCAAAAGTAAGCCTGAGGTTAGCCTCAAAAGGTCAAGAATGTAACTGGGAAAAGGGTGTGGAACAAGAAGGGCAGTCTCAGGGGCACTAAAGAGTGAAATGGAGCCAAGAGAAGCCTTGGGGGTTCCGGTGGGCCGTACCCAGACCTGACCTAGGTGTCCATTCCTGCAGCGCTGGTTCTGGTTGGTGAGAATTCTTCTCAGTTTCTTCATAGGCACGGAAATTGTGGGTAAGTATGTGGTGCCTCTGATGGGGAGAGGGTCTGGGCATGGAAGGAGGTGGGCAGACGGCAACTCTGAGAAATTGGGGAGCTGTGATTGATTCCCTGCTCCAGGTTCCTTCTGGTGGCCTTACAATGCACACCACACTGGATCCCCAGATCCCTCACCTCCCATCATCACTCTCCTAATGCTATCTTCTTAATCCCCCACCCCCCACCTTGTGCCTTTCTTCACAGCTGTCAACTTCAGCGCAGAGTGGTTGGTGGGTAGAGTCTGCACCAACACATCCTACAAGGCCTTCAGTTCAGCACGTGTCCAGGCCCAGGTCGGTCTGCAGGTGGGCCTGGACGGAATTAATATTACACTCACAGGTGAGGGGTCTGGGGCAAGCGCGCTCCTAGGGCTGGTAGACCACAGGGTATGGGAGAGTGCTGCAGGGCAGCTAGGGGACCTCCCAGATCCCACAGACTCAAATAGCTTTTGGCCCTCATGAAATTGCTTTTTCCTCCACCATTGTCTCTCACTGCCGGCACCCCCCCTCCCTATTTTCCCATCCGAATTCGCCCACTTGTCCCCTCCCTGGGCTGTGTGCAGTCCCATGAACCCGCCGCTCTCTCCAGGGACCCCAATGCAGCAGCTGAATGAGACTATCGACTACAACGAAAGGTTCAGCTGGCGTCTGGGCGAAAACTACGCGGAAAAGTACACGGAGGCACTGGAGAAGGGACTGCCAGATCCCGTGCTCTACCTGGCGGAGAAGTTTACCCCCAGCAGCCCCTGCGGGCTGCATCGCCAATACCTGCGGGCAGGACAATACGCTTCTGCTATGCTGTGGTGAGAGCTGGAGGGGAGGCCGTGTGTGTGTGTGTGTGTGTGTGTGTGTGTGTGTTTGTGTGTGTGTGTGTGTGTGTGTGTGTGCGCGCGCGCGCGCAGTGGAAGGGGGCTGAGGGGCTGTGTGTGAGGAGAGGGCTGGGACCTTCTGAGGCTCGCTCTAGTTACATCCCGACGCCCAGCGGGTGAGAAGTATCGCCTCGAGGGGGTCAGAAAGTCACGATGTACACATAGACCTTCGGAATCTGGAAAGACCCAGCAATCGTCTAGAGCTTGGGAGCCTGCTTCTCGTCTGGGGATCCCCTTGCGCCCTGGCATCCGCCAGCCCATCGCCGGGCTTTCGTTCTGGGCTAGGGATACAGGGGAGCGAGGCTGTAGGAACTGCGGTGGGCTGGGAGAATCTGCGTGTTAATTAGAGACCTGCCTTCCGCAGTCCCTTGGTGGCTTGCGCTCTGGAGGAACAGCTCTGGGCTCTAGTTCAATGAGGCAGGTGCAGGAAAGTCCAGCTTCAGACCCGGAGTAGTCTCTTCCCTCCCAGGTCCCCTTGGCTGGGTCCAGAGCGCATCCTCCCGGCTCACAGCGCTGCGGGTCCCCTCACAGGGTGGCGTTCTGCTTCTGGCTCCTCTCCAACGCGCTGCTCTCCATGCCGGTCCCGCTCTACGGAGGCCTGGCGCTCCTGACCACCGGCGCCTCAGCCCTCATCACGGTCTTGGCTTTCATCTCCATCTCTAGCGTGCCACTCTGCCCGCTCCGCCTCGGATCCGCTGCACTCATCACTCACTACGGCGCCGCCTTTTGGGTCACACTGGCCACTGGTGAGGACCGCGGCGCGGACCAGGGGCCGGGCCCGGGAGGGGTAGGGATGAGAATGGGAGTGGGGACAGGATTCAAACCCGAGCGCGCTTTCCAGTTTACGAAATGCGTTCGCATCTATTGTCTAATTTGCCCCTCTCAGTAGTACATAGAGGCAGGCACTGTTATGTCAATATGCCCATTTTACAGATGAGGAGAGGGGGTTCAGAAGGGTTCGGTATCTTGCCCCAGGTAATGCACGAACCGGTGCATCATGTAACCCACATTAGAGATCTTTCCAGCGCCTGTGAGCGTGGGTGTCGGGGGAGGAAACGCGAGGGCTGGGCGCCAAAAGATGGGGGGAGGGAACGCTGAGTTCAGGCCTGAAGCCCTGACCAGAACCTCTTTCCTTCGGTCCGCGCCGCCGCAGCCATCCTGTGCCTAATTCTCGGAGGAGCCCTGGTGAGTCTCCACCGTGCACGGCCCAGCGTTCTTCGCACATTCTTGGACCAAAACGTCAAGGGCTGCCCGGGTCAGACGAGAAGGGGCTCTCTTCTTGTCCTCAGCAACTCTCTGCACAAGCAGTCAGGAGCCCTGGACTTAAATATCAGCACTTGCCTGTGAAGGGGACCCAACCCCGACTCCTACACCACTTGGGGACCGTCGCAGACCAGGAGGCAGTGCCCGCGGGGCCTGGGCCCAGAGAACTGCCGGAGGGACCCTGCGCTGCGGAGCCTGAGGGAACGGCAGGCAGCCCCCGTCCCAGGATACGCCCCCGTGCACCTGGGAAAGTTTCCCAGTGTGAGCTGTAAATAAACTGTTTTCCTTTTGATTTTTCAAAACATTTAAAAATTAATTCTCATGGTTTCTCCAGGCTCTTGGGGAGGCTTCACTGGCCTGGAGACAGCCTGGTACATTTTCTTCCTCAGCCTTGCTGCAAAACCAGATTTTCTCAGGGAGGAGAACCCAGAAGAATCTAGGAAAGGCTCCAGGAGAGGGGCGCCCTCTAGTGAGGCCGGTGGGAAACTGACCCTGCTCATCTTCCTGAGCCGCCCCCGAGGTGGGAGTAAGAGGCATGTCCTCTCCCACCAGAATCCCCCTGTGCTGGCCCAGCTGAGTAGGCTGGAGAGGCATAGCATTTCAGAGTTTATTCACCAACTCTCCATTCCTGACTCCTGTTGGGGATGGTGTCCAAAGGCCTAGGCAGATGTCAGCAAAGCATAAAAATATAAATATAAGTCCTGGAATTTTTAAGGTCCTTGGCAACTCATACGATCGCATTTGGTGAATTTGGGAATTGAAGCTCAAAGGGAATGTGGCACCGCTAGTTAATGTTCAACGTGGGATAAGAAGTTTGGTCTCCTCTCCCTCCCAGTGCTGTCTTTCATTGTACCAAGAGGTCACAAAAGTCGGGGAAGTAAAGGAAGAACAAAAGGAAAACAAGAAGTGCAGAGGGATGAGGGACCAAAGGATAATCACACTATTAACTCACGTTATTAAGAGAGTGAGATTGGGTTTCAAAGAATGTCAAGGGCACCTTGAAGAGTCAAAGCTTCAAGGAAAGACAGGTTCTCTAGGTGAGAACCAGGGGCAGCCCCCTCCTGGTCATGGCTGCAAGGCTTATGTGCAGGCTGAAAGTCTGTATAGCACCTTAGGGTTAAAAAAAATAAATGGCTAGAGCCTCCTTTCTCTACTCCACCTACAGATTGGAGCTGGAGGCCTGATACAAGCCGCTCTGAGGGTGGCTCTGATGGTTTTGTGGGGCTCCAATGAGGTCTAGAGCTGAATTAGAAGTCCAGGTGGCCAGTGGAGGGAGAAATATTATAAGGCACAGTCAGGCTCACTGGGGCACTCCTCCTTACAGCATGCCTCGGAGGAAGCCTCTGAAAGAGCAATGTCCTGGCACTCGGAACTCTCAGCCATGGATCGGTAGCGGGGGCTCAGGAACCCCCCTTCCTCGGGACCCCAGTCCAGCATGGGATCCTCTACAGCACTCTGGTTGAAGAAAGCCTTCAGCCTCTGGGGCTGTGTCTTGTGGGCCACCGCCATGGCCAGGCCCAGCAGCACACACAGTAGTCCTGGGGACAAGGGCAACAGGTGTCCCACCTTAGTGCTAGTGACATGACACCCTCCCAAGGACATCTTCTAGGAGCATCAGAACAATTCTAAGGGAGGCCTAGAGTCTGTGTTTCAGGACAACTCAGGCTCCAAGAGGTTACTGGTGGCTTTGGGTCACATGAGCAGTGTGGCTCTGTTGTTCTGAGTTTCCGGACTCCAAGCCCAGGGTGTTTTCAATCACATCCAAGCAGAGAGAGAGTAAATTCTGACAACAGAGGAACCCTGGGGGAGCAGCAGGGCACGGAGGAGGAGGCATGGGGAAGGGCATGAGGGTCCAGACACAAAGAGACAGGAAAGGAGAATAAAACTGCAAGACAATTTAAGGCTATGAGAGGCAGGGACAGAGAATGGGGGACAGAGAAGGATGTTTGGGGGAGGTAGGTGAGGATATGGGGGCAGATTTAGGAAGGAGCTGGGTGAAGAGAGAGTTGTGGGGGGGTGAGGGAGAGGAGACAGAGAAGTTACAGGGAAGTGAGCATATAAGGGGGAGGAGGGAAAGTAGAATTGAGGAAAGAAAACCAGGGGATGATGGGTGTAAGAGGGTTGGGGGCTTTAAAGAAGAGAAAGGCAACCCTGGCCCCCAGAGGCAGTCCCTTAACCCCACCAACATGACAGTCCCTGGGTCTCCTTCCCTGGCACTGAGCCCTTCAGTGCCTGTCTTCAGGACTGGGCCTCACCTGTGGTCAATGTGATCCAGAAGGCAGGCCCAGGGTGAGTGTGCAGTGTTACAGGGCCCAGGTGCAGGGTACAGGGTGGGGTGAGTGCAGTGGCGGTGGAGAAGAAGAGCAGGGCCAACAGCTGGAAGATGCCCGTGGCCAGCAGCATGTGGCTGCCGTAGACCAGCACAGGCATGGACAGCATCACGTTGGCCAGCAGCCAGCAGAGGAATGCCACCCTGGAGAGCCAGGACCTGGTGAGGGCTGGCCCATGCACCTCTACCTGCCGGCAGAGCTGGAGGGGCCCGGGTGGAGGCTCAGGGACCCAAGGAAGCCCCCAAAATAAGAAGGTAGGGATTCCTGCCCATGGGCTTCCTAACTAAGCTCTGTGGTGACTGGTGCCAGCCCATCCTACCAGGGTGTCCACATAAGTGGAGGAGGGATGGGCAGAAACCCCACTCCTGGGTCTAGGCCAGTAGGGCCTCCATCCCAGCCCCTTCCCATCCTCACCAAAGCATGGCTGAGGTGTAGTATCCTGCCAGGCGGTACTGGCGGTACAGGCCACATGGGCTGCTCGGGGTGAACTTCTCGGCCAGGTAGAGCACAGGGTCCGGCAGCCCCTTCTCCAGTGCCTTTGTAAACTCCTCTGCATAGTTCTTGCCCAGGTGCCAGGTGAACTCCTCATTGTAATTGATGGTTTCATTCAGCTGTTTCACTGGAGTCCCTAGGGAATGGGGCAGCTGTGCTCAGCAGGGACTCAAGGGCCAGGGTGTGGCTCGCCTAGCTAGGGACTCACCCACACTAGGCAGAGTGATAGGGGCTGTGCTCAGCTGAGAGAAGGCAGCTTCCAGGGCCTCTTACATTTTCTTCCTTCCATCCCCCCTACACCCAACCATCCTTCTAGCCCCAGTGCCAGGCATCCTGTAGCTCTTTGGGCCACCCCAAACATAGATCCCAAAGACACAGAACAAAGCCTTCCCCTCCCTCACAGGTAAGGACCCTTCCTCACCTGTGAGTGTGACGTTGACTCCTCCCAGCCCGACCTGCAGCCCAACGTCGGCACTGATCCACTCTGAACTGAAGGCCTTGTATGATGTGTTGGTGCTGACCTGGCCCACAGACCACTCAGAACTGAAATTCGCGGCTGGGGTTGGGGAGTTGGATATATGGAAACTCAGGGGGCGGGGGGAGCTTTGGACATTACTGGTTTAGTCAGAAGGGGTCCATGTCTGTTTTACTCATAATCGTATACCCATTAACTAGCCCAGGGTCTGGCTCATGGTAAGTCTGAAACAATATGTGTGGCCTGAATAAATGGGTCAGCATCCAAGATTTCCCTTGGTCACACGCCACTTGTCCCTTCCCTCCCTCCTTCCCCCATTTAGGGAGAGCCACTCAGGCAGCTGGGAGAAGAAGCATTAAAATAACAAACCATAACATAGAGACCTTCCATGTCTCCCATGTGACTGGTCATCAAAGCAAAGCAAGCAGCCCTCCCCCATTTCCTTGGCTCCTGCCTCCAGAAGCCCACTCGCTACAGACATTCCTTTTGACAGGCTTTCACATGAATAAAATCATTAGGAAGTTTGGGGAGATGGATCCAGCATGGTTTCCCCAGGACCTTGCACCCCTCAGGGCAAGGGTAAGGGTGAGGGATGAGGCAGGCCCGTGGGCAGGGTCTGCTGTGGGGAACCAGAGTCCGGGAGGAGAGGAGAGGCAGGCTGGGGAAGCAGACTGGAGGGAGGCGGCTGCCCAAGTCAGCCGTGCTTCACACTCACCCAGGATCACAGCCCCGATGAATAAGCTGGTCACTACCCGCAGCAGCCAGAACAGCCTCTGAGTCACAGGGGGGGTGGGTTTAGTAAGGAACACCCACCCTCCAAGTCCACCCATCCTCTTTCCAAACCGCGGGGAGGAGGGTCTCTAAAATTGAGATCACTTGATCAATTGAGATCAGAGTGTCTGGCACATTAGAGGTGCTCAATAATTATCTGTTAAATCAATGATGGGGTAGGGGGTGGTGCTCACTGCTGGGGGTGCGACACTTTCTCAGACTCTTTCCTGAGTCTGGTTGTAGTCAGGGAGACTGGATGCCCCCACCCCAAGGCCAAGGTCTGTCCAGGGCTGGGTTCATTTCTCACCATCTTGCCCCGAATGCCGGGCAGGATGACGATGAAGGTGACCAGTGCAGTCAGAAAGACAGTGATGATGATGGCCGAGGTGGTGTCCATTGGGAAGGTTGGCTTCGGGCCAGCGTAGAAGGGGAATGTGTGTCCGGAAGCAGCCATTTTGGTGGGGGCGGGCGATGCTGCACAACAACAATTGGTATTGATTGAGTGTCCTCTGTGTACCTGGCACCCATCTTGGTGCTGGAGATACAGCAGAGAATAGAACGGACCTGGCCCCGCTATTCCGGACCTTGCCCGACTCCCCTTTTACTGCCATTCCTCTGCCTCTTGGCCATCTGTCTCCCCCACTTCTGGCTGTGACAGAATGAGTGTCTTACCAATCAGTGTCTGTCATCCTATGGTCCCTTCCTCACCCTCAGGTCCCCTAAATCAGTGCCACCACTACCCTCAAGGCTTCTCTGCTTCCTTTGTGAAGGTCTTAAGAAGTATAATTCTCTTTTCTCTCCTTCAGGCCTCCAGCACAAGCAGACAGATCACAGAACATAAAAAGAGCTGTATTTACTACCATGTGAAGGCATAAGGGTTAATGATGGTACAGATTACAAAAAGATTGGCTTCCTTCCTCAGTCCCCAAAGGAAAAAAGGCCAGATGGCTCTGCTAAGTATACAATCTGACAACAACATCAGAGGTGGATTCCCAGACCTGGCACTGTCTGCATGGTCTGCACAGCTTTCTCAGGCACTCTGGCTCCTGACAATCGGCTTAACTCCAAGAAACAGAGCTTAACTGAATCCACCTCAATAAGCACTGAAGGAGCACCCGCCCTCCACCAGGCACAGTGCTGGCTGGGGTCAGGTGCCCTTGTGCCCCACACATCAACACTGGCCTTTCTGTTCTATTCAAATTCCCAGGCCTCAAACCATGGCTTTGCTCTCCTCTGCCTCTGCCCTGATCTCAGAGCTAGTTCGGCCTCCATCTTCCCTTTGCACTCAGGATACTGGGAAGATGAAAACTGAACTTACTGTATCTTATTAAACCTAAGTCAGAAAAAAATTGCAAGACATGTTATTATTTTATGTACCACAAAGAAAGAAAAAATGCTGTCAATTAACCATGACAACCACCGCTTGGAAGATACACCCCAATTTCAGAGATGTTAAAATGTGAAGGAAAAAAAAAGCATCTCAGAATCGATGCTCCCAAGCTTTGCTCATTTCTCTAAGTGTGATCTATACTGGGGTCTCAGTTTTCCCAGGAGGCTCCATAATTTATAATCTGACTATGCAGTGTCTTGATAAGCAATACAGTGAAAAAAAATAAGCTTTGGAGTCAAGCATCCCTGGGTTGGAATTCTGCCTCTTGCAAGTCACTTAATCTCCTACTTGGTTTTATTAAAAGATGGGGATAACATCTACCTCATAGGGTCATTGTACAAAGTGAGATTGGTAAGGTGCTAAGAATAGTGCCTGGAACAAAGTAATATCAATACACAGAAGCTACCAGGTTGGGAAGAAAGGGACATTTCATTACTCCACTTATCTTTTTCTCCAATTCTTCGTGGATAGAGCCCTGGGCTTGAATCAGTCCTAGGTCTAGTTCCAGTTCTTCACTGACTTATTTTGTAACATTGGACAAGCAAGCGATAGCTTCCCTGGTCCTCGATTTCCTTATCTGCAGTTGAATATGATGATCTCCAGGTCCCTTTTAGTTCTAAATGCTGTGACTCTCCTGCAATACACCCTAGCTCCCAGCCTGGGCCTCTTCTTTCAAGCTGGCCACCTTCCTGTGCTATCTCTGGGGGTAGCATGGTGTCAGGCAAAGAGACAAACAGACATTTAACTTTTAATCCTGTATTTTTGGTAAGTGACATAATCTCTAAGTCTGTTTTAACATGAAGTTTTTGCACCACCCCCCCCCCATCCAGAGAAACAGGTGTCCCTCCTCTTTCCAATGCTGTTAATCCACCCTCCTTGCTCTGGGTCCCAATCCTGCCTGTCTTTATCACCTTTCTGATCAGATATCCCTCTTCTTTTTCTCTGCTGGCTCTTTCCCCTAAGAATATGCTTAAATTTCTCTCTTCTTAAGGAAACAAAGAAAATGGATCCCCTTCCTTAACCTTTTGGGTCTTCCCCAGCTACCAGCCTATCCCACTCCCTCCCTTTCACGTGCAGGATTTTTGAAAGAATGGTCTATACTGGTATTTCCACTGCATCATCACCTCAATGTAATTGTAACCTGGCTTCTCCCCATCCCCAGCCTCTCCACTAGGTCACTCAGTGTTAAATCCAAAGTGCAGTTTTCACTTTCCATCTTGAACCTCTCTGTGCTTTTTGGTGCTGTGGACCACTTCATCTCTTTCTTCAAACTTTTCCTCCTTGGGCCTCCACAATGCCATGTTCTCCTGGATCTCCTGCCTTTTCTTGGCTGAAAAACTTGACCAAGAGTTCTTTTTCCTCTCTCTTAAATGTTGATACTCCTCAGGATTCTGTCTTGGTTGTCATCTCATCACTCTTCAAGATTCCCTGGGCAATCTCATCCATTCCACGGCTGATGGCTTTCAAATCTGTCTCCAGGTAGACTTCCTACCTGAGCTCCAAACTTAGGAGGCCAACTACCCAGTGTCCACTTTGATGTTCCAGCAGTGCCACAGATTTAACAGGTCGCAGACTGAATTTACGGTCTCTATCCTGCTTTTTATCTTGTTTTCTTTGTCTCTTTAGTGGCATCATCACCTGTCAATCAAAAAGCCAGAGCCTTGGACCACTGTACATCCTAAATATTTCTTGAAACCATCCATTCATTTCCTTCCTTGCTGCCTCTATCCTAATTCAGCCTCATCATCTCTCTTTTTTTTACTTCAAAATGCTTTTTTTATTTCATTATTTAGGATTTTCTGTATCTTTTAAAGCTTTCATATGGAACTTTTAAAAATGAAAATTGTACTGTTTTATAAAGAAAAATAAATAATATTTTATTCAATGGAAGATTGATGAATGAACATATGTGGTACCCAGAATTCTGGACATGCACTTGATCTCTCAGTGCCTCATTTTATCTCAGAGTGATGCCCCTTGGGTTCTTTGTGCTTTATGTCCTCACTTTATTTCCTGGAAAGAATGGACAGGATAAAACTAATCTGCAGCCTTTATAAGACTGTATTTAAACATGGAAGGCAAAATAGTTTCCTTGACACAAACTCAGCAAAGCTGGAAATTATCCTGACCTGCTTCTCCCCAAGCAACAGGCTTGTTTACCTCCTGCCTAGCTGTGGAATTCTGTGGGCCTCTGTTTCCCCCAGAATAAATACCCTAAAAAAAACTTTTTTTGTCATTTCTCTTTGTGTCAATGGATAAAAACAACTCTTCCCTCTTGAGCCTTTTTCCTCACTGGTCAAGTTAAAGGGCTGCACTAGATGACTAACTTAAAAGAAAATGTATTACCCTCCTCACTGAGTCATTTTGAAGTTAAAATATGTGAAGAATATAAAAGCACCTTCAGCATATGTGTATGAAAGCATTCTGAAACTTCTATTGCTATTGCTATTTCTCTAAATCCTAGTTTCTGGAAATGGCCCTTAGAGCTATATTGAAATTCCCTAAAATTTGTAAAGCTGAAGCCAAAGCCTCATCATCTCTTACCTGGTGCCAGAATAATTTTTATAACAGGCAAATATAATAATTTACTTCCTGGTTCATAATGATTTCTAGGTAAAATCTAATCTTCTTACTGTCACAAATACAGTCCTTCACGATCAGGTCCCACCTACCCTTCCATCTTCATCTTTTGTCTAGCCTAATCTCTAGTCATACTGAACAACCTGCCTCTCCCTAAATATGACATGCTCTTTCAAGCCTCCACACCTTTGTATATGCTATTTCCTCCTTCTGGAATGCTTTCCCTCTCTTGGCAAACTCCTTTTCACCCTTCAAGTCTCAGCTTGTGTTACCTCTTCTGTGAAGTTTCCTCTGACAGCATCAGGCCAATTTGGATATTCCCACTCCTAACATTCTGATTGTATTTTGAATATACCTCTGTGATCGCAATGTTTTCACTGTAATTGTCTGAACATCTATCTCCCCATTAGACTCTAAGCTCCTTGAGGGCAGGGGCTTTGTTTCCCCATCTTTGCATCCCCTGCACATAGCATATGAGTAATCAGGCTCTGGATGAAAGAATATATAAATGGGTTCTTCTCCCTTCAGATGGCATCTGATTTCACACACAAGAGGGAGCTATGCTCCCCCATTGCCCTCTGACTGTACTTTCATTCCACAGTAACTGAGTATCACCTGTATAGGGCTAAGAACGGAGCAGAAAGGGATTTAACCAACCCCATCAATTTTCAGTCATTTCAAAAAATTTTCTGGAAGGCTCCTTCAATAGTCGGAGTCTCTAAAACCAGCAAAGTCCTAAGCATGAATGTTCATGTTTAATTGAAGCTGAAATACATATTTCAATACTAACTGAAAATGAATATGAATTTATGGAATAAATTATTTTGTAAAATTTGTGATAGTAATATTTATTTTAAAACAGACTTTTTGGTCTAAGAATTTTTTCTTTATGACACCTAGACTGAAGCCTTTATGTTTTGATTAAAGGCTGTATAAGGAAGGGCTATAAAATGTAGAACGTGTTGATTAATAACATGGGTAATTAAGCAAAGTTGCTAATAGCAAGAATAAATATTACAAACTGGAATTTCAAAGACAAATATTTGCAATGTAAGCAAATAATAGTGTGAAGTATTTTGGTCAGGGTTATATATTATAGCTGCATTTATTTTAAAGAGGAGTTATAAAATATTTTACAAGAATGGCTCATCTCCATTAAACATGGCACTTCAAAGAAACACTAACAAAAAGCTTTCTATATTTTAAGTACAGGAGAACACTGTTAACTTATTTCATTTATTAAAGATGACTAAGTGAAAAGACTGTTGGTGAATAAAATTTACCTTGCTTAATTTCTTCTTTTTGATTTAATGATCTAAGTCTTCCTTAATCCACATTGCCTAATTTAAAGTTAATTTTCTATGATACATATCCTAATTTGGTTTTCATTATTAAACTATCAGGCCACCTGCAGGAAGATGTGGGATGGAAATGAAAAGTTCCAAACACAATAATCCTGCTTTTCCTATAAAGCTTGTTTCTGCTGGAACATCTTCATCCCTGGCTTGACAAGGTTCTGATGGTGGAATTTCTTCCAATCTGAGAAAAATGTCATGTCAATATCCATTCAATCTACTTTGCTAGCTCACCACCTTGATTTGTATATGTACACAATGTAAATTGGTATAAATATGCAGACACTTACAATATATAAGGAGACACACACATACACATAAAGACACATACATAAACACAAAGACACATACATAAAATGATGAAAGCACAGACTCCCTCACTCTCAGTGACAAAGACATCCAGACGCAGAAAACACTCCATCAGAGAACCCTGTGACAAAATGGGGGTGCTTTCTCACTGGTGTGGGCCAATCCCCACTTTTTGCGTTCTCTTTCGTCAACCTAGCTTGGGAAGGAGAGTGACACCTTTTTCCTTTTCTGGATTCCCTACAAATATTGAAGCCTTTTGTCATGTCCAGTTGTATTTCAGACACAGCTATCCAATCCTTATCTACCACGGGATGCAGTGGTGTTCCCATGTGTGTATAGAGATACAGTTACAATCATTAAGAAAACTCAGCCTAGCGTAAGCTTCAGTCTTCAGCCAAGTTGGTTATGTGCTTAATTAGTGCTCCATGGACTCTCTTGTAGCTTAACAGAACCTTCTTCCTGATGTCTTCCTGCCTACCTCCCCCATCTGCAAGAACAGGAAGAGTAAGGACTACTGATTTTCTGTGAAGGGGAAGTGGGCGATATGCTTGGAGTCGCCAAGAACTCTGATTCGTGATACACAGCTACTGGAATGTAATGGCTTATTTCTCTTGTTAGGGCTGACCTCATTAAAGGTTTATAGCTCTGGCTGGATATGGCAGACCCTGTTAGGAATCCCTGTCAGAGAGAGGAGAGAGGGAGAGAGGGACAGAGAGAGAGAGAAGGGAAAAGGTACTTTGCTGTTGCATTAAAGGAGGCGTTAGACGAACAACTAGAACAGGATTCCCCCGTGAGGTGGATAAGGAACTCAGAAATATTGAATCAGGCAAGTCAAACTACCCAGACCCCAGCTGAGTAAGGATAAGGATTCTCGCTGGAGAACCTCCGCCTGATCTGAACTTGGTCTGGGTGGATGCAGGAAGCGCGCCCCCTTCAAGGCCCCTTCCGAACCTGCGCGAAGCGCGCCACCCCCCACGGCCGCATCCTCGCCACCCACAGGGGCCCACTGTTGCCTACCTTCGCTTCTTCCGAACAAAGCGAGCGTGGCAGTCCCCGCCGTTCGCCTCCTGGTCGAACTTCACACTCAGCGCTCCCGGGGGTGTGTGTGGGGAGGGAACTGGCTCCGGACGTTCTGTCACCAAAAGCGCGCGCTCTTTCTCTCCGTGGGGCTCCCTCCTAACCCCCGCCCTTCTCCTAACTCACTTAAGGACCAGGCTGTAACCGGACAAACCGGGTCAGGCGGGCTTCCCTGCCCCCCATCCCCATTCCAAGTCGCTCTCAACCTTACTGGAACGCACCCGAGGTTCTGCGGCGCTGCCCTCCACCCCCAGGCGTCGGACAGGGAAGAGGCGGGTGCGCGAGGACCTCACTGCCCGGTGTCTGCCCGCTCCGCTCACCGCCTCCGATTCCTTTCTACCCCCATGCCCCTCCTCTCCCGGGCGGCTCCTGCGCAATCCCGGCGACGCAGTCCGGGGTCTGGCGGGGTGAAGGCGCGGCTCGCAGGACGAAGAGACCCCCGAGATCTCACGGGGAACCCCCGGGAGGGTGCGACAGATGTCTTGCTTTGACGCCTGCCCTGCCTGCGAGCATTGACAGATCCTCTCGGTCCTAAATCCAAGACCCGATGGTGTGGAAAGGATTTGAGGAGCTTCTTCCCCCGCACTCTCTCCCTCTTCCGGGGCCCCAGGGCAGACCAGCAAAGGCAGACGTACCCTTTCCCCCGCCCACGTGGCCACGCTAGCCGAGCCCTCCGCACAGCTGGACTTCTTCCCGGCACCTGAGCCCCGCGGGCCCGCGTGGTCTCACCTTGCGCGGCCTGGGCCGCTCCGCGCACCTCGGTGGGTCCCGGGCGGGCCGGCTCCTAGCCCGTCCCACCCTACCTCGCCCCGCCTCAGAGCCGGGGCGCGTCGTCCCCTCTTTATGCCCCAGCCCCGCCCGTCCCGGAGCAGAGCTGGAGAGGGAGCCGGAGGAAAACGAGTGTCAGGGGCCCCGCTGGGAGCCGGACGGGAGCCAATCCTCACGCCGGGCCCGGGGGACGCCGCGGACGCAGGTCAGATACCAGAGGGCCCCAGTTCTGCCACGTTTCTGAGGGAAGGGAAATTCTAGCCCTGGCGCCCCCAACCCCACTCCTCTGTGCCTCCTATCTTAGCCTAAGGCTAAAATGGACCCTGTTAGGACCCGAGTTCACCTCACCATGGTTTTGGGAGACTGGGCCCCTTGGAACCTGGGTGTGCTGGGTGACCTAGCTTGCTTGGGCCTAGGGGATCTCTACGGCTCCTCCTGACGCCAGCACATCGTACCAGGGAGTGAACTTCGGGCCTTTAACGTCCAGGCGTTCCCTTCAGCCCTTCCTTGGGGTCAGATTGGTATTCCTATGGCCTTGACTTATCTTCCCTCCACTCCAGGGTCACCAGTGTCACCACTCTAGGACTTTGGGCTGTGTTCTCTCCCTGGCTCTGCCACTGCCTGGGGCCTCAGTGTGCTGTCCCAGGGTTGTGCTTCCCTTTCAAGGTTGTTGGGAAGATACTGTACCCACAGTGCCATGTAAATAATTAAGGGCTACCTACCCACAAGGAGTGGTTATTGAGTATGCCCACGATCTTCTTCAGGTTGTTCCCATAGCCTGGTCTGAAAGCCCATTGCGTGCCTTTAGGCATTGAGGAGTACACTGGTGTTTGGGGGCCAGGATCCTGAAGAAGGGGCATCTGGGACAGGGAAGGATACTATGGCCACTTCAGCATGTCCAACCTTATCCAGGGCACTGCTCTTCAAAGCCCTGCTCATGGGCACAGGACATGTGTACACACACATACACACATGCACGCACAAAGGCCAGCATCTGGACACGCTCTGTGGGACTGAGCTGAGTTATGCCAGGACCTTGGTTTCTTCAGTTGTTTGATGGGAGATGTGGGTGTGGGGATGATGTCATCCGCAGGGTTCCCTCCTCTGTGATTAGAGAATCTGTCCAAGAATCCTGTGAGTTTGGCTGGAGATGAGGCTTTCCCTGAGCCTCCACCATCCTCCAATAGGTAGTTCTCCACCCCTAATCTCCAGGTTGCCTTTAGGGGGCTCTTCACTGGCCTTGCACACTTGTGCTGCTCAGGATTTGAAGCCTGAGTCCCCTCCTGCCTCTGTTCCCCTGTTGTCCCTGGGTGGTTTGGTGGTCTGGGGAGAGAGCAGGAATTCAGCACCAAACACATGAACACCTGGTGCTGCATGCCTTCTTGGTCCACCCAGACGAGCCAAACTCCCGCCCACTTCCTCTATATCACATTTGCATAACACCTGTAACTTTTCTTGTTTTGAATTCACTTCATTTTCACATTTGATTCTAACAATCGTGCTGGCAGATAGGCAGTGCTGGCATGTTTACTCCTATAGCTAAAGAGGAAACCAAGGTCCACATTGGATAAGTGACTTGTCTAAGATCACACAGCATACTGGCAGCAGTTCTGAGCCTTTAGCCCAGTCTCCTGGCTTCCAAGCAAGGCTCGGAGGCCACGCTGCAGGAAGCTGGATCAAAGCAAGGTTTTCCAACTAATCCTAAAATGTAAATTTTCACAAAGGCAGAGATTTCTGTTTGCTTATTCCCCAGTGCCTAGTACATTATGGGGACTCATTAAGTATTTATTGAATGAATGAATCTTGAGAGTGTGCCTCCTGCTCATTGCTATCCACTGTGGGCTTGGCCCACCCTCAGGCCTTAATTCATAGGGGCCTGCAGAAGCCTTGGCCTGATTTCTCCTGAAGAGCTGGAGCTAATTCTCTCTGTCCTCTCTTTTTCTAGGACATTTCTCCATTTCAGGGTATTCCAACACCTAGGGCCTACTATCAGTTTTATCATGAGCTGCCAACTGGCTCTGGCATTGAGCCTCCTCATTGGGCCATGGACCCCCATGGGTGAGTATCCATGGAGAAGTATGGCTAGGAGGAGAGGAACCTAGCATTTGTGGGCTCACCAAAGGACAGGAGCTGTGCCATATTCACCCTGGTATCCCTAGTCTTTAGTTAACATGCTGCCCGGCATACAGTAGGTGCTCATTTCAAGCATGTTGAATAAATGGGTGGATCATGGAATGCATTTTTAAGAATTGGGGAGCCTTCAACTGCCATGTTAGCCCTTCCTATTTCATTTCTTCTGGTTTGGGGGCCCTTTCTCTCTCCGCTATCTTCTCTATTTTTTCCAGAAATTAAGGGCCTCTGACCCAAAATGGGAAAAGATTGATTAAATACACAAGGCAATAAAGGATATCAGGGTTAGATCAGACACAAAACTGAAGGGAAGTCACTAATGTTTTCAAACAATATTATCCACAGGAGTTTTGTCTTGCTACTTTCAGCTTTGGATATTATCTTACTAGAATCTGAGGCCACTCTCTGTAGTCTGGGTCTTAAGATGCCACAGGTTAGGTTACAAAGTGAAAGTCCCTAATCACTGGGGTGGGAGATGCAAGAACAGAAAGCAGAGAAAACATATGGAAATCTCTGTCCTGGCTGAAGGCAACAGGATGGTGAATGGTTCCTACAGCTCCTTCCTTGCCAGAACTGCTCAGGTTTCCATTCCTTCTGAGCCCTCTCCCTGCTTTGGCCTTGGATGTTCCTCTCCTCCCCCAGCTGTTGCCTCTTATCCCCAAGAGCCACTCTCCCTACATCCTCTCCCAAGAAGCTCCCTCTTTGTTCTGTGATCAGCTCATCTTATTTTAGAGATCACATGTATGTGGCTGCCCTAGTCCCTGCCCCAATTCCAGGATCCTTAGCTGGCTTCTTTGCTCAAACATCAGGGCCTGAGTCATTTTCCCTGCTTGACTGCCTGGTGAGTGAATATGTGTGTGTGTGTATGTGTGTGGCTGCATTTCTGTATGTTTGCTCTGAGATACTGTCCTTGGTCTGAGTGAAGAGAAAATTAGAGGAGTAGGTTTCCTGCATGCTGATGAGAGTCCTTTTCTTTGCTCTGTTTCCTCCTAGTCTGGGGAAAGGATCTGGCTGGTCATCTGATCTACTGACCAGAAGGACCACCTCTCCACACCTGATTCTGGACCCTTCCCCTTGCTGCCACTGCTCGAGCTGTCCCCCAATAGCTGAGTGCTCCTACTCTGAGCCTAGTTTTTGGAAAGCAGTTCAGTGGGGTCAAGAGGAGGAATTTTGAGGAGGGGTGAGGTCATCCACATAACCAATCCTGTCCCTGACACCATCCAGGAAAGTGGGGAAAAGAGCAGATTAGTGACAAGTCCCAAAGTCACAGCCCCTCGGGCCCACACCCCTGCTCATGGATTTGCTTAGCCAGAGAGGAACAGGCCCCTTCCCACACTGTCCCTGCCCAGAGATGGGTCACAGAGAGTCATGTCATTCCCCAGTGTGGGGTGGGGCTGGCTCTTGCCTTATATGGTGTCTCAGGACTGGGAATAGTTTCTGTCCTGCTGTGTCCCACAGGCAGTTGAGGTATAAGGGAAGTGGGAGACTTCTGCATCCCCTTCCTATAGCCACTGTTCTCCTTCCTCTCTTCCTCTCTGAGGCCATTTGTCTGCACACACTGCACCTGGCTTCTTTAGTGCTTCCTGCCATGTCTCCCTCACTGAGCAGCTTAGGGACTGGGTTTGAGTTTGAACATCACTTTGCCTGGGTTCTCTACCTGGGCTCCTTATGTCCTACATCTGGGTGGCTACTCTCTGTTGCTCCAGGTGCCAGGCTCACAGGACCCATATCTTGCATGCCCTCCCATTCTGCACTGACTTGCCCAGCTGTGCCCCTCCCTTCTCTCACAGGGACTCAAAATCCTATTTCATGGGAGGTACAGCGATTTGACGGGTGGTACAACAACCTCATGGAGCACAGATGGGGCAGCAAAGGTAGGTGAGAACCAAGTGGGGTCAGAGCCCCAGGGCCAAGGTGGTAGCCACCACTGAGGGGCAAGGGCTGACAGGTACCAACAAAGACTCATCCATTTCTAAGGTTTTAGGATCTATGGCGTGAATGGAAGCCTGGGAGAGAGGAAGTCAGAGAGGCCCACTGAGTATTCACGCTTGTCTCTACCCCTCCCATCCCAGGCTCTCGGCTGCAGCGCCTAGTACCAGCCAGCTATGCAGATGGTGTGTACCAGCCCTTGGGAGAACCCCACCTGCCCAACGCCCGGGACCTCAGCAACACTGCCATGGGGGGCCCTGCAGGGCAAGGCTCGATGCGAAACCGCACAGTGCTGGGAGTCTTCTTCGGTGAGGGCCTCAACCTCTGGGAGAGGAAGGCCAGTGAGGCCTGTGAGATCAGTGAGGCTCTGTAACTGGGGGTGGGTGGGTGGAGTGAATGTCAGGGAGTGAGGGAGAAAAGTAATGGAGGGTCTGAGAGATGGAGGACGGTGAGAAATGGAGGCGGGTGATGGGATAGGGAGTAGAGGGAGGGTGGACCAGGATGAAGTGAAGTCTGGTTGGGCGAGGCATATAACTGCCCCACACAGAAGGAAGATGAGAAGGGAAAAGGGTATCCCTTTCAGTTGGGCTAGTTGGTGGGACCATGAGCAGGAGCATCAAAATAATCCGGTAGGGACTCTTGGTGGGACCCTGTTCTTGCTCTTTGCTCCCGTGGCTCCTAGGACAGACTCAGGACAGGGTTCTGATTTTGGCAAAGAGGATTAAGGAGAGGTCAAAATGGGGGTGCTAGAGAGAGGTGACTCCAGTGGATAAGGGTCAGTGGCTAACTAGCCTGCTGGCCATGCAACTTGCCCATACTTGCCCCCAGTGTTCAATATCCCACTGAAGCTGGCAGGCTCTCTGGGCAGGATTCCAGCTGCATGTTGGAGCCCGAGCTGCCAGCCGCTTGCCTAGGCACACTTATTGGGCACCTCCCAGTAACCAAGGAGAAGACCAAACTGGTGTCATCAACAGCTTGGACCAGGGTGGAGACACAGACGGGCCAGGACAGAGACAGGATTGAATAAGGATGGGCTGGGGGGCAGGTCAAGGCCTGGACTTCTCCATAATGACTGCTGAGTCTTCTGAAACTTCAAAGAGGAGAGTGGGAGTGCCGGGTGGATTTGGGTACCTGGGGCAGGAAGGGGAGTGGCCCTAGGCTGGCTCTAGCACCCCTTCCCTTTCCCCATTGTGGCCAGGCTACCACGTGCTCTCAGACCTGGTGAGTGTGGAGAGACCTGGCTGCCCCTCCGAGTTCCTCAACATCCGCATCCCACCCGGAGACCCAGTGTTCGATCCCCAGGAGCGCGGGGACGTGGTGCTGCCCTTCCAGAGGAGCCGCTGGGACCCCAAGACGGGACAGAGCCCCAGCAACCCCCGGGACCTGGTGAAATGAGGCAGGCGGTGGGGTGGGGGGCTGGACGCGAGGCGTTGGGGCCCTGGACTCGGGTCGGGAGAGGCCCCCCACCACACACACCCGCGTTCCTGGGCCTCCCTGACCCCTGGGCCACCCCACCTCCGGCTCACCGGCCCGGCCCCCGCAGACCAACGAGGTGACCGGCTGGCTGGACGGCAGCGCCATCTATGGCTCCTCGCACTCCTGGAGCGACGCGCTGCGGAGCTTCTCCGGGGGAGAGCTGGCGGCGGGGCCCGACCCCGCCTTCCCCCGCGACGCGCAGCAGCCCCTGCTCATGTGGACCCCGCCAGACCCCGCGACCGGGCAGCGCGGCTCCCGGGGACTGTACGGTGAGGCCGCGGGGCGGGGCTGGGGGCTCGTCGGGGGTCGCGGTGGGGGTCAGCGGGGTTGGCTCGCCTTGGCCACGCGGCCGCTCATCTCTTTCCCTGCGCCCCCACGGCGGCCGCAGCCTTCGGGGCCGAGCGAGGGAACCGGGAGCCCTTCCTGCAGGCGCTGGGCCTGCTCTGGTTCCGCTACCACAACCTGTGGGCGCAGAGGCTGGCCCGCGAGCACCCGCGCTGGGGGGACGAGGAGCTGTTCCAGCACGCGCGCAAGAGGGTCATCGCCACCTACCAGGTCAGCTGCACCTCCTCCCAGGACCCCCACAGCGCCCCGTGCCCTGGACCTCGGGACACTCCATTCCCCCGCAGAGTCCCCATCCTTGGAAAACCTCCACCCAGACACGCCCTTATGGAAGAAGACACCATTCCTCAGAGAGCTAATGTCCGGGAAAAGCCCCCTGAAAATTATAAGGAGGGAAAGAGCTTTTTATACAAGAGACTTTGTGGTTATTTAGCGCCGCCTCCCCTGCAAATCCCCTCGTTCCTCAAATGGCCCACCCAGAGTGGCACTTGGGGACAGGCCTCTGCACCGCCCTGATCACTGTCCCTGCCTGGTCCTCCTCTCTCCACCTAAGCTGTCCCGGGGCTTAGATCCCTCCCCCGCCGCACCAATTCGCGCTTCCCCTCTTTCTCGCTCCTTGGCTCAGAACATCGCTCTGTATGAGTGGCTGCCCAGCTTCCTGCACAAAACGCCCCCGAAGTATGCAGGTGAGGGGATGGAGAGGGAGGACAGGAGTTTGAGGGGACAGTATAGGGGTCGGCTGGGGTGTTTTAAGGGCTAAATTCTACTACCCTCTCTCTTCTCCCCTTCCCCCAGGATACCGCCCTTTCCTGGACCCCAGCATCTCTCCCGAGTTCCTGGCGGCCTCTGAGCAGTTTCTCTCCACCATGGTGCCCCCTGGCGTCTACATGAGGTGAGAGCGAGACTCAAATGTGTTCCTCAAATGTGTATTTGTGTGTTGGGAGGGTCAGGTGAGAAAAATCTTCCCTCTGAAGCCGTCAGACCCAATTACCAGCCTGAAGGGTGCCCATTGACCTAGGGAACAGTGAGTGTACAGGGGAAGGGTAACAATTTGAAAATAGATACCTTGTGGTTTCCAACCATATATGTGTATCTTCTCATGTGTCCCTGCAGATATTAACCACCCGATTAAACATGGGTTAATTGAAGCTCAGAGGGGAGGGTCACAGACCACTGGGTCTGAACCTCAAGTCTTAACACTACACTGGGAGTATTTTCAGCTAAGCACAGGGTCTAGGACTTAAAAGCTTTGGGGGATGTTATAAAAATGTGTGAGATCTTTAGGAAAATATTAGTTCCAAAATAATGAAAAGGGAACTTTAAAATTAAAATATACATATATAATTAAGTATATATGAAGTGGTGCAATTCAGCTTTCTTTTAAAATTGCATTCTAATTTAAAACAATTCATAGGTTGGATTTTCTTACTCTGGAACAATTTCTGGGTATGCCTGATGATGGCCAAGGAATCATAGACAATTGAGTTATCCAGAGACAAGTAATTTCAAAAGAACAATAAAAATATATATTACAAATTGCATTTTTAGATGTTTGATCTGATGTGGGGGAGAGAAGTCAGATTGTCCAGGATTGACCCTACCAAGATCTTCAGGTGGCCTGACCACGTACCACCTCAGGGAGGTGATGACCTGGGGCTCCTGGCTACAGCTTTAGACACCAGAGCTGAGGTCTAACATTGAGACCCCACCACCTCAGTCACTGCTTCCCTGCTCCCTGCATTTCAGAAATGCCAGCTGCCACTTCCAGGGGGTCATCAATTGGAACTCAAATGCTTCCAGAGCTCTCCGGGTCTGCAACAGCTACTGGAGCCGAGAGGTCAGGGCTGGGGGCACATATGTGGGTGGGAATGTGTGTGTGTTTTGTGTATGTGTGTTTGTGTCTGAGGGTGTTTAGGGAAAGTGGGCAGTAGGACTGAAGCAACCCTAAAGGATCTCAACCATGTCCCTTACCAATGGCCAAGATGACCAGGTAGCGCTATGTGATCAAAAGGGCCATGTCAGAGACCAGTGGGGCATGTGCAGGTGTGATTCTAAGTTCATTGTTGCCTCCTAGGTTCTGCCTCCCCTTGACAGCTCTGGGACCCCTGTAGGCCTTGGAGTACCCCAGCCATCCCAGCTATTCCAGCCCCCCAAGGAAACTTCCCAATTAGACATTCCTAAGGGAGTGTGAATGTATATGTGTGTTGGGAAGGAGGGAGAGGATTCTGAGAGATTACCAGGTATAGTCTGTCCATCCCAATCAGACCAATGTGGAAAAAGAGCACTGACCATTAACTTAAAATAAAATCAGATGCTTTGTTCTTGTGTACATAAGATTGGAAGGGGAGCAAGAGAAGGGAGAAGAGGAAGGCATAGAATCAGAGTCATGGAGCTGACCTGAAAGAGAACTTAGCATCCTCCTTGTCTGAGTCCCTTTTTAATAGGGGAATACACTGAGATTCAGAGAGGTTCTGTGACTTGTCCAAAGCCACACAGCTGTTAGTGACAGAAGAAGTACCAAGACCTAGATTTTCTAGTGCCTTTGCAAATCATACTGTCAAAGCTCCTATGATAGAAGTAAAGTTTTAGGATCCTTTGTGCTTATAGAGAACTGTCTCCCAGCAGTGTGGGAGGGAGCCTGGCTGCTCAACCTCTGACTCCATCAGCCATACCCCCTCTCCCTCTCCTCACCCCCAAAGCACCCCAGCCTACGAAGTGCTGAAGATGTGGACGCCCTGCTGCTGGGCATGGCCTCCCAGATTGCCGAGCGAGAGGACCATGTGGTGGTTGAGGACCTGCGAGGTGAGAATGAGGCTGCTTCTGAAGGCTGTGGACCCCTGAGCCTGGGGAGTTTTGGCTGGAGTCCCAGGGCCAGGCAGGAAGGGGTACCCAAGACTGAGAGCTTGCACTACGCTGGCCACTAAGAGAGCTTCTGACCCCTGAGGCTGGTTGGAGCCTGGGGCCCAGGTTGGAGGACACTGTGGTGTACTCGCTCTCTCAGATTCTCCGGTGTCTCATCCCCAGATTTCTGGCCTGGGCCATTGAAGTTTTCCCGCACAGACTACCTGGCCAGCTGCCTGCAGCGAGGCCGGGATCTGGGCCTACCTTCTTACACCAAGGCCAGGGTAGCGCTGGGCCTTCCTCCCATCGCCCGCTGGCAGGACATCAACCCCGCACTCTCCAGGAGTGATGGCACTGTGAGCAGGGGTCAGGACCTGGAGGGTGGAATGGGGGGTCCAAGGCATGGAAGATGGGCAGTGACACAGTGGCACCAGGGTGGAGATTGACAGATTAGCAGAATTCTGCTTTGGACTCTGTGATTGTTCAGATTCAGCAAACATTTACCGAGCATCCTTGTATGCCAGGTACTTAATAGAACTTATCTCATGCACTCTTCCCAACAACCACCTGAGGGGATATAGAAGGTCCTCAGCTTGGAACGGGCTGTGCTTTCAAGCACTGACAGTGGGGAGGCCACTGTCACACCCTGAGCTGTCACCAGGGGAGTGTCATTGCTTGCCAACCAACAAGCCAGTTTCAGCAGCTTTACATCTTGGCACAACAGTGTTTCTACAATTGAGTGCCTATTATATTGCATTTTGCCCTTTCTATTTTATAAAATAGAAAGTGGAGAATTGAAAAGAGTGATTCAACAGTAATATATGCCTGGGGCTCATAAACTTTATAAAATCATTATAAAGGTAGTAATCATTAAGCACATCAAAAGTAGCAAGTCCTTAGCTTCAACTGGGCCTCATTGGAATTAAGCTGGTCAAGTGCTTATTAAATTGTATTAGATTGTGAAGAAAAGAACTAAAGTGAAGATCAGGTTGAAAATGCTGGGAATAGATTGCTGAAGACTATTCTCTAAAAGCCAATACGTAAGCAGGAATTATTTTATTTTTTTAGCTCTGAAGAATAGAATCCTCTTATAACTCATCATTCTACCGTTCAACTTTTGCACTTTCTGATTTTGCCCCTTCAGCTTTCACACCTTTCCCAGAATGAGTTATGTACAAAAGTTGGGGGCTGCCTGCCTGTTTTATTCCAATGTTATAAAAGAGGCAGCTGAATGTGTGAGAGAGTTCTGATAGATGAGTTTACTTATACAGAGCACTCAGAGCAATGCCTGGGGTGTAATAAGCTCTATATATGAGTTAGTTATTGTCACTGCCATAATTATCCCTGGGCTAATCTTTACAAGCCACCTCTTTGCTCAAAGGCAGGTACCCCAACCTCTCACTCACTACTGCCCCCTCGCGGTCCCAGGTGCTGGAGGCCACAGCCGCCCTTTACAACCAGGACCTGTCCCGGCTGGAGCTGCTCCCTGGAGGCCTCCTGGAGAGCCACGGTGACCCTGGACCCCTCTTCAGTGCCATTGTCCTCGATCAGTTTGTGCGGCTACGGGATGGAGACCGCTACTGGTTTGAGAATACCAGGAATGGGTAAGGCCCATCTGGGCCCCCACCTCAGACTCCATCTCTGCTTGGGCCCCAGACCCTCTGTCTGGCCCTAGACAACCCCCATAGGCCCTTGATGCCCCATCTCCCCTCCCCCAATCCCTCTGGGTCTCTTTGCTCCTCTGAGGTCCTGGGCCTGGGGGCCTGCATCTCTCTGTGGCCACAACAGCTTTCCATCTCTCCCCAATCCCAGGCTATTCTCTGAAGAAGAGATTGCAGAGATCAGAAACACTTCCCTACGGGACGTTCTAGTGGCCATCAGCAATCTGAAGCCCAGTGCCTTGCAGCCCAATGTCTTTTTCTGGCATGTGGGTGAGTGGCCAGGCATGGCTGCAGGGTGCTGGGTCTGGAGCCTCCCTTGGCTCAGTGTGGCTGGACAGTAGCCCCCAAAGGGGGAGTGATCCCTGGTTCTGCCCTTGGGAACTTTGTTTCTGGGCTCCAGGGCTACCACATACAGCTGTGTAGGTTGTCCTCTGCACAACTGCAAGGGACCCAGAAGCAGTGGCCCTGCTGCCTCCAGCTTTGCTGGGCCGTGGAAGTGCCCAAGTGAGGGCAGGACTGAGACTCAGAGAGACCTGGTGCAGTGGCTTATATCTGAGTCGGGATGGGGCTGGGGGTGAGTGTAACACTAGAAGAGCTGAGCATATGAAGTCATCCTAACCCCACAGCAGTGATAAGGGGAAGATTCTGTGTGTGTGCATACATATGTATGTGTGTGTACATAAATGTGTATGTGAGGGAGAGACAGAGGTTGAATCTTCTTTTTGATCCCACTTGTTACACAAGTGGGCAAATGCCACATTCTTGGTATGGGAGCAAGGGTAAGCATCCCCCTCCCCTCTTTCTGTTACCCTAAGCTCCACGGTGATCCTGTGCCAGAGCCTGTGGGCCCAGCACCCCCAGGACTCTGACTCCCTCTTCCTCCTCAGGAGACCCCTGTCCACAGCCAAGACAACTCAGCACCGAGGGCTTGCCTCCCTGTACTCCCCCGGTTGTTCGAGACTATTTTGAGGGCAGTGGCTTTGGCTTCGGGGTCACCATTGGGACCCTCTGCTGCTTCCCCCTGGGTAACAGTGATGGGCAGGGTGGGGCTGGGTGAGAGTCTCAAACTGGGGATGGTGGGGGTGGTTCCACCTATGACAATAAAGTGCACCGAGTACATCCCTCTGGGCAGATGAAGGAAATGTCAGAGGAGGAGCGGACACAAGAAGTGTCTGACCTGCCGATAAGTCAGCTTCTGGAGAATTGCCTCACAGTTCTCCAGGGATCCCTTGAGTGCCCACCTTGGTCAGGACCCATGGGGAATCCACTATTCACAGCTGTTTGCAGGAGCCTGGGCTTGGGGGGAACTGTCAGAGGCAAACCCGAGCCCCAGGGATAGGGCAAACAGTCTCTGGGGCAAGGGCTTGGGACTTCTTCTTTGGCAAGGCTTTGTGTGGGTCAACCAGCAGCCTGGTGGGGTGAGTCCAGTCTCTGGCACAAGGATTCTGGACTTAGTCTCTGACAGGGAAGGAACCTGATTGGTGGAAGCAAGGGATGCTGGGGCGCAGACTTCTTAGATGCTACCCAGAGTCCCCAAGGGACACAAAGCAGCTCCACGGGAGCTTCACCTTTTGATATAAGTGAAAGGGGACAGACCCAGGAGTGGAGGCAACAGGGAGTCTTACTAAGGAAAGGAGCTGGGAGAGGAGCCTCTTCCAGCTCCCCAGTCCCCCACCTTCCATTGAACATCCTTCTGCCCCTGCCCTCCCAGTCAGCCTGCTCAGTGCCTGGATTGTCGCTCGGCTCCGGGTGAGGAGTTTCAAGAGGCTCCAGGGCCAGGACCGCCGGAGTATCATGTCAGAGAAGCTTGTCGGGGGTGTGGAAGGTAGGCCTGGGGCTGGCTGAGGGTGGGGTGGGGAGGACACGGTTCAGGGCTACAGTCCTCTACTTTCTCCCTACCAGCCTAAGAGAAAGTCCCCCATTTTTAGGATTGTAGGGAAAGCCAGGTGGAAAATGCCACAGTGGAATTCCCCAACCTCCCTAACTCCTCCCCAGGATCCCAAATAAAGGGAATGTGGTAGACTGGGAAGATGTTATGTGATCCTGCCCTAGATTTGACAGGATTACTCGGTCTCAAATCCCTGAGAACCACTGGTCTGAGCATCTCATACTGGAATTTCAGGTAACAGGGAAGTAATTAAGGAAGATTAGAGTCCGACTGACTCTGAGTTGGAATCATGGTTCCACCACTACTGGCTTTGCTGCCTGAGGCAGATTTTTAAAATGTCTCTAAAGCTAATTTTTCTTATCTGTAAAATAGGAATAATGGCACCTACCTAATAGATTTAGGAAGATTAAATGAGACAGTACATGCAAAGCCCTTGATAAGAGTGTTAGGTACATGGTAAGCATCCAGGAAATGGGCGTTCTTCTCGTAGACTAGAGGTTCAGCAGGACCGTCCAGGAGGTGATAACCCTCAGTACCCAAGAAGGGGGGAGGGAGCTGCTGAAGGTCTTGAGCTAACTCCAGCCCTGAGCTGGCCCTTTCCACACCATGTGTCTCTGGGCCGGCGGGCCCCAGCTAACCCACTTGGTCTCTCCCCAGCCTTGGAATGGCAGGGCTGGAAGGAGCCCTGCCGTCCCGTGCTCGTGCACCTGCAGCCCGGGCAGATCCACGTGGTAGATGGCAGGCTCTCCATGCTCCGCGCCATCCAGCTGAGGCCCCCCCAACAGGTCAACCTCATCCTGTCCAGCAACCGCGGACGCCATGCCCTGATGCTTAAGATCCCCAAGGAGTATGACCTGGTACAGCCCCGTTCCTCATCAGGCCTTTTCTCACAGCCGCAAGTGGGGAGGCAGCTAGGTGGAGGGGAAGGAGCACTGGGCCAGGGGGCAGGGTTCCTGGGTTCTAGTCCCTGGCAGTAGTACCCAATAGCTTGATAAACTTGAACACATTTGTCCAGCTGTGGGCCTGCTGATGACAGGATCTCCACAGTCCCTTCTCACTCTTAAAGACACAGTCTGCCTGCTTCCTTTCTAAGGACACACTGGTCAGTCCTAACTGGGAGTCCTTGCAAGAAGGTAGGCCCTCTTCCCTGTCCCTTTATTTTAGGACCTAATGAATTTTTAGGGATTTTGGAGAGGAGCTAAATCAGAGGCTCATCTTCAGTTCTGGCTCTGTCTGGCTCCTGGTCCTCTCTGTTCCCTGACCTCCCTGTCTTCCTCTCCCTTCTCCAGTATGGAGCAGAGAAGAAAGAATGGCTTTGCACAGGTGCCTTTGAATGCTAAGCAAGCCGCTCAACCGCCTGAGCCCTTTTCCTCTTCTGTAAAAGGAGATAACAACCTATATTTTGCAAGGTCACTCTTTCCAGTGTCCCTCTGACGTAATCCATGTAAAGTGCCTGACCTCAAGAGGCCTTGACAAATGGTTGCTTTCCCTACTGCTGCCCCCATAGGTGCTACTATTTAACCTGGAGGAAGAGCGGCAGGCACTGGTAGAAAACCTTCGGGAGGCCCTGAAGGAGAATGGGCTGAGTTTCCAGGAGTGGGAGATGCGAGAGCAGGAGCTGATGAGGGTAGCAGTGACGAGGGAGCAGCGGAGCCACCTCCTGGAGACCTTTTTCAGGCACCTCTTCTCCCAGGTTTGAACATGGGATCAGATCTATCCTGCCTGTGTGATATCTTTATCTGCGTAAGGTCACAGGGTGATTCCAAGAAAAGTCAGGACCCTGAGTTCTCAGCCAATAATCAACTTTATTGCAAATTTAGGCAGACTGCCTGCTTTCTAGGAGATATTCCTGCTTCCTGCCTGACCCTACTCCCAGCTGTGATGTGATGCCCAGAAAGGGGCTTATCTGTATGCGTCACTTACCTCTCTCCTCAAGGCTGCCCAGGCTTTCTGTCCTCACTCATCACAACCTGCCCCAAAGGGAGAGAGGCAGGGTAGGTGCAGTGAGACCTCTAGCTTAACCCCTCCTTGGGGGAGTGCAGCTGTCAGAGGACTCCATGGGGCCTTAGTACCTACCTTGCTTACTTCTGAGAGCTTTTGGGAGGATGCAGGGAAACAAGATAGGAAGAGAAATGCGAGGACTTGAGTCCACATCTGGCACAAAAATAAAGGAAGCCTGGGAGCAGAATGGTGGAGTGGAAGGAGTGTGGTGGATATCAGATAAATAATACATCATGATCCCCCCAATGAAGAAGTTTCTCTTCTCACTGGGAAGATGGGATATGCACAGAAAGGAAGACAACTGACAAAAAATGAGGGCCACAAAAGTGACCCATGAAATAAGTGGTCTACAAGATCAGAAAAGATAGCAAACATTCTGGCTGGTGTAAGGTCATGGTGGAGGTGAGATGTGGCAAGACCTCAAAAGTTGGAAAAGTTTTGGCTCAGAAGAAAGGAGCAGGAAGGACTGAGCAGAGGTGCCCATGGAAAGGAAAAATGAATGTTTGAAGAAAAGGAGAAGGGTTGGCTGGCTGGTGGGAGGTTTCTCAAAGGGAAGCAGCCATTTAATGAGCATTTGCTATGTGCTGAGCACATGCCTTATGCCATTTAATCCTCAAACAAGTTAACTTGAGCATGCACAAGGACAGAGAGAGACCCAAGGAAGTTCAGGGTGGGCAGGTTGGGAGCACCTTTGAGGACCCTCATTGGCAGCCCTCAGCTGCCAGGTGATCCATTCGCCTTGGCACTGCCACTCAGTTCTGACTCCATCAGGGATATCGAAACTCCTTGTGCTGGGAGGTGGGGGTGGGCTGCTGTGTCCTGGGGGTGGCTGACACTCCCTTATATCTGCACAGTCCTTTCAAAACATGTTCAAAACATTTCCCACACACTCCTTCTTGTTGGTTCTTACAATAACCCCGTGAGATAAGTAGAGCAGAGGAGGAAATGAGTCCCAGATAACTGAAGAGACTTGCCTGAGGTCATGCAGTGAGGGGGAGGCAGAGTAGAGACATGAACTGGGTTGTCTTGCCTCCAGCCCCAAGCTCTTTCCACTAAAGCACCTTGTTTGTAATGATGAGGTTTACCTCATAAAGCCATAATCGGGCTTGAACTAGGGGCCCCCAACTGACAGGCAGGAAGGACAGGTCCTCTGATCTGCAGCCGGGTTGCTTCCCTCACTGTCTGTTCTCCCCATGCTGGGGCAGCCCCTGGGTGGGTTGGAGATGGCCCATGAGGGGAAATTCCCTCTCCCAAGACCAACTTTTCCTCACTGCAGCTGAGATTCTGTCTTGGTCAAAAGTCTTTTGGATGCAAAGAACAGAAACCTACTCAAACTAGTATTGGCAAAAGGGACTTGACTCTGAGCATACAGGGTATCAGGATGTCCAAAGGGAAGACTGCAGACTGGCCTCAAAGGGACCAGGGGAGGGAAAGCTGTCAGCAAACAAGGCTACTTCTCTCTGAGGCTGTCTTGGTTTTCCTTGTGCTTCTGTTTTATTCTGTCTCTATGTCTCTGAGCACTTGGTGGAAGAGGGTACTTCACAACTTCTGAGTTTTCTTGTGCTGAGGTCAAGTCAGCAGGGCTGGCTGGGACCTTTTAGTCCCAATTCCAGATCCCCAGCTTGGGTCAAGTATGCATCCTTGGTCCAATCAGTTAAGGCAAAGGACTGGGGCTCTGTAGACCAAACATGGCCCTAGGGACCCATCTAAAGGGCTATTAGGGGAAAGCTTAAGGGAGGGAGTGCTAGGCAGACATCTCAAAAGGTGGCTTCTACAAGTCTCAATGGATCTTCAAGTCAACCAAGCTTTGTCTTCTTCTCTCCCTCCCTTTGCTCATGGCCAAGTGCAGGTGCTGGACATTAGCCAGGCAGATGCAGGGACCCTGCCCTTGGACTCCTCGCAGAAGGTGCGGGAGGCCCTGTCGTGTGAGCTGAGCAGGGCCGAGTTTGCTGAGTCCCTGGGCCTGAAGCCCCAGGACATGTTTGTGGAGTCCATGTTCTCTCTGGCTGACAAGGATGGCAACGGCTACCTGTCCTTCCGGGAGTTCCTGGACATCCTGCTGGTCTTCATGAAAGGTGTGGGGAGGAGGGAGTGATTATCAAGATGAGAGGATGACAGGGGCTGGGGACGGAGGCTGGAGTGTGGCTGACCTGTTGGAGATGGGGGAGCTCTGGGGGCAGGTCTCCAGCCATGGCAGATGCTCAGGAACACCCAGGTAGGGGTCAGGAAGCAGAGTAACCCCTTGCCGTGTCCAGCAGTGGCTCATCCTGGTGGGAGGCCCTCTCTGGCCAGCTGGGGGTGCAGGCGGGTAAGCTGGGCTCCTCATGGAGTTCTCCTTCTCCCAGGCACCCCTGAGGAGAAGTCTCGCCTTATGTTCCGCATGTATGACTTCGACAGGAATGGTCTCATTTCCAAGGACGAGTTTATCAGGATGCTGAGGTTGGTCCTATGGGACAGCCAGGAGAGTGGGCCAGGGCAGGGGCTGCCGGGCGAAAGAGGTGGGACGTGAAGGAGGGAGCAGAGGGGTAAGCAGCAGGGGCCTCCTCCTTACTCATATAACAAGAGACACTTAGAGCCAGTGGGGGCTTGAGGTTGGGCCAGTCCAGGCCCTTCCTTGTGGGCCCTGAAGGCCTGCTGGGAAGGTCAGCAGGGCCTTGTGTCCGGGCCCCAGGCCCTCCTGAGAGCCTATTGGCTACCCCGTCTCCCAACCTCAGGTCCTTCATTGAGATCTCCAACAACTGCTTGTCCAAGGATCAGCTGGCCGAGGTGGTGGAGTCCATGTTCCGGGAGTCTGGCTTCCAGGACAAGGAGGAGCTGACGTGGGAGGACTTCCACTTCATGCTGCGGGACCACGACAGTGAGCTCCGCTTCACACAGCTGTGTGTCAAAGGTGGGGCTGCCTGGTGGGCAGGGCTGGTGTCTCCAGCAGGCAGACTAGTGCAGTGCCTAGGGCCCACGTATTTTTAGGAAACCATGAAAATGTTTTAAAACTTCTTTTCAAATCATTATAATAATGAATAAATAATAATGCAGCCATCCTGGATTATATTCTTTATACAATGCCGTTGTAAAATATAATGTTTAATTTATATTTTTGTGCACTAAGGGAGGGACCCAAGAATCAAAGGTGCCTGGAGACCACAAAAGTCATAAAATATCGCTGCTGGATGGTGGTCAGGGTCAGAGTGGAGTTGGGCAGGGCAGCTGGAACTCTGCTTTCCCTGGCTCCCTGTCAAAGGCCCTGTGCCCAGTGCCCAGGGCTGGGGTGAGACAGTTATAGCCCCACCAGGGCCACACCCCTCTCCACCGGGGTGTCTGGTTGTGTCTGCCACTGTGTCCCCTGGTGGAGTGCCCAATAAATATTTGCTGAGTACCTGAAGACCCACTTCCGTGGTTCCTCCCCTACTTCCTGCCCCACCTGTGTCTGACTCAGGAGGGTGAGGGCTAAAGTCAGGCAGAGGAGGGAGAGATAGCAGGCAGGGGATCTATCCATGACCTGCCCTGAACTGTTATGGTGTCTTCTCAGCTTGGGAATCTTACTGGGGTATGTTGAGACCACACCCAGCCCCTCTTTGGGTGAAGAGAACTTGAGGGGGGCTGAACAGCCTTAATGGGGGAAATGGGGAATTGAGAGAAGATGCAGATGAATCTCTGGTCAGGGCTTCTCCCTTCCAGGGAGTGAGGGAGATCTGGTAGAGAGGAGACCCAGCACTCCTGATTCTGCAGCCCTTTCACCTTCCAGAGGCAGCCAGGGCAGCAGGTACCTGAGGGCAGGGGCAGGGTACTGGCAGTGAGCCCAGGCCCCAGAGACCCTGAGAACATCCAGCCCCTGGGGAGGAGGGTAGAGCCCAGCTTGGGGAATGTGGATTAAGTAGGGTAGCGTTGAGTTTTGTTTAATTTTGCTTTGTTGTTTCTCCCAAATTTTATTTTGAAAAAAATTTAAACCTACAGAAAAGGTGCAAGAACAGTATAACCAACATTCCTATGCCCTTCACCTAAATCTGCTGGTTGTTACCATTTTGCCACATTTGCTGTTTTTCAAACCATTAAAAGCATTCAAGAGTTAGTATAGACATCTATATTTTGTTTTAAATACTCCGATTTCATTATGCCCAGTTTAATCACTAATGACTTCTGGGTTAAAGACCAGCGTAGTCTTCAGGGTTTAGTTTAGCACGGGGAAGTGACCTTGAGATTCCCAGGCCTCCTGTGAGAACCTGGATTTGCAGCTCAGTCCTGCCCTGTCCTGCCCTGCTTCTGAGCACTCGGCTCACACAAGGAACAATGGGGCGGCCCCTGGGATGTTATTTTACCCCCAAGATTTTATTATGAACATTTTCAAACCCAGAAAAGTTGAAAGAATTTTATAGTCATCACTCATTTACCCACTACTTATTTCTACATTTGACTCCTGGGAGGTTTTAAGCTGGAGGGTTTTAAGCAGGGTTTCTGTGGCAGAATGGGCTTGGTAGGCAAATTACATACCTTTCCTGAACTCTACCTCCATAAGCCTGATATCCATCCCGGGAGTAGGAATTTTTTCACGTCTTCTTCTGCCCACCTGGGGCTGAGTCCAGCTCCCATAGGGGACAAGGCTGGGGCTGGGCCACCCAGAGGCAGGGCTTCCACTGGCCCGGGATCCTCGGCAGTGTCTGAAGGTGGGGAGGGAGGTGCTGGACATTGGAGCCAGGCCCTCCTAGCTGCGGGCCCTGAGCTGCTCCACAGCCCAGCTCTGCTTTACAGGAGTGGAAGTGCCTGAAGTCATCAAGAACCTCTGCCGGCGAGCCTCTTACATCAGCCAGGAGAAGATCTGGTGAACCCCCATCTGGGAAGGCTGGGGGTTGGGTGGGAGGGAGTTGCCATTTCTCTCCCTGGAATGGCAGGAATCAGGGCTGCCATTAAACCCATGTAGTGCCTTTGTGCAAATTAGAAAAAGGCACCCCCTACTCTAGGTGGATGCAGCCCTGCACCAGGGCATGGGAGTTGGTGAGCAGCTCGATTTCAGCGTTCACTTGCTGCCTGGGCGAGATGCCTGTGTGAAGGGCACAGCCATATGCAGAGGCTTTGGCTGGGACCCCCAGGATCTGACTCACTCCCGTGCTGTGTCTCTGTGGGAATGCCTGCTGTCCCCTGGCTGAGAGGTCTGACCTTCCTGGACAGAGTGAGTCCGGAGACAGACCAGGGGCCGCAGAGGACAAAGCAGCTCAGGTGGCTAAGATTCTCCTACCATTCCTGTCCCAGTCCCTCTCCCAGAATGACTGCCCGCTGTCCCGGAAGAGACCTCGAGGCCGAGCTGAGACTGCAGTGCCCCATGGACACAGACCCTCCCCAGGAAATTCGTCGGAGGTTCGGGAAGAAGTATGTCTGCTCCTCTCCTTAACCCCAAGCAGTTTATCCATTCCGCATTGATTACTTGGTGCCAGGCACACTGCTAACAGTGGGGATGCAGGCAGGAGGAATAGTTCTTGCCCAAGAACATCAGTTTGGTGAGATAGTCTAGTACACTGATAATTACAATATCCCACTGGTAAATGTTATATTGGTGGAAAGAGCGACGGGCTTTGGAACGCAAAGAAGAACTAGCCTCTGCCTGGGAGGTCAAGGAGGTCTTCCTGCAGGAGGTGTCCTTTGAACCTCCAGTAGAGGCTGAGAAGGGAAGCCCGGTGGGGGTTGGGAGCTGCAGACCTGGGAGGGGAGGGCGCTGGTCTGAGTGTAAGTGGGCGCTGGGGTAGCTGGAGCGCAACCCCTGGGATGAGCTCACCAATGATTAAATGACCAGTGAGAGGCTGCCCCTCCGCGGACAGCCCGTTTGCGGAATGCGGCCTATCCTCCGAGGTCGGAACCCTGTTCGGGCATGAGTGACTCGGCGCCCCTTCCTCCGGGTGCCTGCCCCTCTCTAAGCAGCGGGGCTCCGCTGGCGTTGGGCCGGTGGGGGCCGAGGGCCAAGGTTTTCCCCGTCTCCCAGGGTAACGTCGTTCCAGCCCCTGCTCTTCACCGAGGCGCACCGAGAGAAGTTCCAGCGCAGCCGCCGCCACCAGACAGTGCAGCACTTGAAGCGCTTCATTGAGAACTACCGGCGCCACATCGGCTGCCTGGCTGTGTTCTACGCCATCGCCGGGGGGCTTTTCCTGGAGCGCGCCTACTGTGAGTGACGGCCGCGCCGGGGGCGGGGCTTGCGATAAGTGACAGCGCCGGGGGCGGGGCCTGCGCCGGGAGCCGGGCAGCCCCGTGATGGGCATGGCTCGACCTGAGACCCGGGACCGGAGGGAGGCCTGCTGTGAGTGGCAGTCGGCCAGGGGCGGCTGCGGTCGGTGACCTCCCTACCCAGCCCCCTGCCCCGTGCCCCCCTCACGGGCCTGGGCTTCCTCCGCAGACTATGCCTTCGCTGCGCACCACGTGGGCATCACGGACACCACTCGCGTGGGCATCATCCTGTCGAGGGGCACGGCGGCCAGCATCTCCTTCATGTTCTCCTACATCCTGCTCACCATGTGCCGCAACCTCATCACCTTCCTGCGAGAGACCTTCCTCAACCGCTACGTGCCCTTCGATGCCGCCGTGGACTTCCATCGCCTCATCGCTTCCACTGCCCTCGTCCTCACAGGCAGGGCCGGGGAGTCCAGGGTTTATTGCCATACTCTCCCACCCCCTGCTGGCTTCCCCTCTTCCGAGAGCCCCCTCCCCATCTTCTTTCTTCTTGATGTTGCCCTTTCTTGACACCTCCTTTCCTCCCTGCCTCCCACCTTTCCTCCACCTCTCTCTTTTGCACCTTTTTTTCCTCTTTCCCTCTCCATCTGTACTTATCTTTAATGTAAGTCTTGGATGCCCTTTTCTGGAAGAATGGCGGTGGCTGGGGCAATCTTGGGGAGTAAGCCAGGAGCCCCCCACTGCCCCATGAGTGCCTCTTCTCGTGATTTCACGAACACCTCACCAAACTCCAGCTCCCTAGTTACTAACACCCAGAATGGAAGCACAAAATGTTGTCTCTCCCCGGGATGTCGATATTTCAAAACATGGCTCTTTAACAGAAACCGAAGGAATGAACTTCTAGTGGTGTCACTTCAGACCCATGTGGTGGTGTTCATGTATAGTGTGCATATGGCAGGAGGGGGGGGCGACCAGGAGGTTGATTAGAGATCAGAAGTGCAGACCTGTAGGGGTCTTCCTCAGGCTCCCAACTCTGGGGTGCCCAAGGTCCTCCACCTTGGGCTGCAGGGGTTGAGTCCCTCCACTGCGTGGCCCCGATGCTCACCCTCACCTTGCCTGGTGTTCCTTAGTCTTACACAGTGCGGGTCACGTGGTGAATGTGTACCTGTTCTCCATCAGCCCACTCAGCGTCCTGTCCTGCCTCTTTCCTGGCCTCTTCCATGATGATGGGTGAGTATGTGTGTGGATGTGGGAGAGGGTATGGTTTCCTTGCAAGTGAAAAAGAAGCAAATTCTCTTGGCCTACAGAAGAGTGTCATCTCCCAGGTTATGGGGCAGACTGAGGAGTGTCAGAGTATGTGATGGGGTCTCAGAGAGTCCCCATCCTCATGTCAAAAGAAGGGCAGACTGGTGTTGTGCTGTGGTGCCTCCTCTGGAGAGTCTTTGCTGGAAGTCCCAGGGATCTCCTCTCAGGCTTCTTCCTTGCTGTCCTTTCCTCACAGGTCTGAGTTCCCCCAGAAGTATTACTGGTGGTTCTTCCAGACTGTTCCAGGTGAGAGCCTTCCTTCCCTGCTCTATGAATTTCCAGGCCCGGCTCCAAGTGTCAGGCTTTGGGTTCTCTCTGCCTCAGGTGGCCCAGACTCCCTGACAGCTCTCATGGTGAGCCAGACTCTGTGCTCTGGCCCTGATCCTACCCACCCCCACCACATCTGGGCCTTGAGGAATATCCAGCTGGCTGGGAGAGGGACCAGGCTCTTTGTCAAACCTGACAGAAGCCCACCTCCCCTTGTAGTCTGCCTTGACAAGAGCTGTTTAGAGGCATATTCCTAACTCGCAGTAATCACCATTTTTAGAGATATTAGCGGTGAATCCATTCAAATTCTTCTTGAACCTATATATTTTTCAGTCCGTTTCTTCCTTGGGGTAACACATTTCCTACAAGTGCTCCTCTCTGTGAAACACAGCATGATTTTTTTTTTTTTTTAATCCTAAAATGATCTGCTTTGAACTTCAGAGGATGCTTGCTAATTCCTGCACTCTGGGATTTAGCAGATAAGGCTGTGTTCATGCTCTCCTCTCCTTTCAGGACTTCAGAGGCTTTGATTAGATCCCTTCTTAACCTTTGCTTTTCCACACTGCAGGGTTCTAATCTTCCTAATTTTTGCCACTCTCCTCCTTGATCACTTGAGGGGCCATTCTCCTCCCCACACACACACATCCTCCCAGCTCCTTGAGTTGTGAGCCTCACAATGTCCTGAGCCTGGAATCCCTTCTGGGAGGAAGAGGCTTCCCATCTACTCAGGGCTGGGCCAAGGTGAGCCCTGGTAATGATGAGCAGGACAGGGTGGTCTCACCCACTCACTTATCATGGCAGGGCTCATGCTGGGTGCTGTGGGGGCCTAGTGAAATGCTGCAGGGATGAAGAACAAGCCTTGACTCTGTGAGAGCAGGGCTTGCAGTTTCCAGCATCCAGCCCAGAGTACATGGTCCAGGCATTCATTCATTCAGCCCTGCACCAGGGCCAGGGGATCCAGAAGTAAACTAGCCTAGCCTGGTCCCTGCCCCTGTGGACCTGAGAGTCTGGAAAGTGACAGATATGAAACAATGACACAGATGCTTGAAAAATGACAACTGTAACAAGGGCTGTGAAGGATGAGTAGGATCTGTTGAAATGAAAGGTGCCTGTGACCATGGTGTGGGAAGGCAAACACAGGGGATGCTGGGGCTGTCCCCACCTCCACCCCAGGCAGGCAGTGGGGTGGAGAGGGGGCCCTGACTCTGGAAGCCTCAGAAGAACCCTCACCTCTGCAAGGCACTGCGCCTCTGCCTTTTACCCCATCTTCACTCTGCAGGGCTCACGGGGGTCATGCTGCTCCTGGTGCTGGCCATCATGTATGTCTTCGCCTCCCACCACTTCCGCCGCTGCAGTTTCCGGGGCTTCTGGCTGACCCACCACCTCTATATCCTGCTCTACATCCTGGTGAGGGCTGTTGGCTGTGAGCCAGGCCAGCAGTGTCTGGGGCAGGACATTCCCAGGGAGGCAGTGAGGGCTGGGACATTGGTTCTCCACTTCCTCTTAAAAGATGCATATCAGTGTGGGGCCCTCCAGGAGGGTGACCCCAATATGCAGCACTTGGAAGGACAACTCCCTGGCATGGGGTTTTGCACTAGCAGCCCTGCCATATTGATCCGCATTCCTCACAGACACCCCCTCATCTTTTCTGCCCAGTCAGTCTTTCCCCACTTTGAGTGGCTAGTTTCAGCTCCTGAGTGGGCTGTCTACACTCAAGGGAACATCACCCTTTCAGAGGAATGTAGCTCAATCGAGTTCTGCCACTTTTGTTCTGATACTGTTTTGGGGGGTGTTAGCCACCCCACCCTGCTAAGTGCCACCTGTAAAGCTAATGAGCCTGCTGGAGTCAGTTCCAGAGCTGATTCTGACCTGTGCCCCTGGCCAAGGCCGTGTGTCTTTTCCTCACTGACACAGGTAGCTCCCCAAAGGGCACCCTATTGTCTGACTGGCCTCCTCCCCAGTGCTGTCCCTTCCTCACTGACATGTAGGAGTTCTCTTTCCACCTTGTCAGCCCTTCATGGTTCTGAAGATGACCACCCAGCCTTGGCTTAGGATTTCCCTAGAACCAGTGTTGATTATTTTCAAACCTCTCCCTTCTTTGGAAGCTGGGGCTAAGTTATCTCTCCCTCCCCACTTTCCTCATAATAGGTAGAGCTCTAGTGTGGGCTACTGATTCAGTTGGGAGTGGAGATGATGTTCTTGTTCCTAGTGATAAAGCAGCTTCTTTTGACCAGACAGGAGACCCAGAAGAATGGCCAACCTGGTTCCCTGAGGCCAAGAGCCCCTTCTGATTTATCCCTGTATTGTGGGGTCACTGGGGTTCACAGCCAGTGGAAGTCAGGAGTTTGGAAAGGTGCAGGCCCCTCTGCTGGGCATTCTAAGCCTTGGCAGCTTGAGAGTGAATCCCCTGGGGAATGCTCTTGGCCAAAGCACCCTCCTCCTTCTCATTCATCCCAGGCCTGGCCATTGATTGCGGGCAGAAAGAGAAGTTACAAGCAAGGTGATCCAGTGTAGAGTGGGGTACGACGTCTAGGCTCCTGATCCCAGGCAGGGCTAGCACATCGAAATAGGAGCTGGCTGGCTGTTCCCCCAACTCCTCGGTCAATCACGAGTCTGCAGCAGCTCTGTTGTCTAAAAGTAAAACCAACACAAAATGGGGTGTAAACACAGAGGAGTCTGAGGTCACCCTGCCTTTGTACGCAGCCTGGTTGGATGCTCAAAAAGCCTTGGGGGTGGGTGTGGGCTCCACAATGAAAGAGGAGCTTGGGGAAACCAGAACCAGATTACCCCACAGGTAATCCTGTGGGGAAAGATTCAAGAATTTGGGATCACTCAGCGAGGAGAGTTGAATGTGGAACCAGAGTTCAGTTTAACAGGTATCTGTTGAGGGTCTGTTATGTACTAGCTCTGCACTAGGGCCAGCCAAGGAGGGGGAGACCTCTCACCTCTACCCGTGAGGAATTTACAATTTGCTATGGAGACAAATGCCACACATGTGGAATGGTCAAAATGAACACTGTGGAATTAATTGCTAAGCTGAGTGTTCCAAACAGTAAGTTACAAGAACTCATCAAAGGGAATTTCGTTTGGGGAGGAGACGGGAGCTGGGCCAGGCCTTAAAGATAGGTAAGCTAAAGTTTGGGCAGAGAAGAAACTGAAAAGGATTCCAGGTAAAAGGTGGGGCACAAGCACAGGTGTGGAGGTGGGAATGATGATAGAACCTTCAGGGGACAGAGAACAGGCCTGGCTGTGGAGGGTCGCAGTTGGGGCAGGACATGTTACAGGCTGCAGCTGGAGCTGACGGGCTGCGGCTCAGCTGAGAGGCCATGCCACATGGGAGAATGTAGGAAGAGAAGAGCAGAGGGTGAGGAAATCAGGCTTGGGTAACACCCATGATTGGATGGGAAAAGGCATGGAGCCAGGAGAGGAGCTGGAGGGTGAGTGGCTGAAGAGGGAGAACCAGTATAGCATTGTTGCAGAAGCTAGAGTGGCAGGAGGGGTTGGTCTTTAGTGCCGCAGGCTGCAAAAGGTGGGAGCCAATGTGGTCAGAAAGGAGACCTTGGGTTTAGCCATTCCTGGTTCCAGGGAGCCCTTAGTTTCTGAGGAGTGGTAGAGGCAGCAGCCAGACTGACGTGGACTCAAAAGCAAATGAGTGGTAGGACTGGGGACAAGTAGTGTCTGCTCACTTGTTAGACAAGCTTGTTAGGGAAAGGTCCAGAGCTGAACAAAACCTGCCAGTTATTTTATGGACAGAGGGGACTAGATCTGTGTTCTTTGTCTCCAAAAGGAGAGGATGAGTTGAGGAAATTCCTTTCTTTGGAAAGGATGGAGTCTGTAAATAGTTGCTGAGTGCCTACCATGTGCCAGGCAGAAACTGTGAGGGCCTGAGAGAGTAGTGGCAAGCAAACAGACCCACAGTCCATACCTCTACAGACCCACAGGAAAACAACAGTAAATGTGTAGATGAGTGCACAAACAAAATTATGGAGAATGACAATGCTCCAAAGGGAGGTGCTATGGAGATGTGATAGAGAGGACTGAGGGAAGGCTGGAGAAGGTAGCATTTTTGCAGAGGCCTGAAAAATGATTTGGAGCTAGCCATGGGCAGAGGCAGGGAAGGGCATTCTAGGCAGAGGGAAGAGCAAGTGCAAAGAACCTGTAGCAGAAAGCGCGTACCATGTTTGAGGAACACAGAGAGGGGATATCCTGGCAGGCAGAGGCCCAAGTATCACAGAGCCCCACAGTGCAAAGGGAAGTCCACTAAAGCTTTTTAAGCAGGGGAATGACATGATATGATGAACTTAAAAAAAAAATCCACTGGCTACCTTGAAAAGACTGGATCAGAGTAGGGCAAGAGGAGAAGGGGACGAACAGGTAGGAGGGAACTGCATGAGTCCAGCTGAAAGATGACATGGCTTGGCCGAGGGGGGTTGTCAGTGGAGATGGAGGAAAGAGGATGGAGTCTGTATTTTTTGAAAATCGTCTCTTTTGTCATGGATTGCTTTGGAAGATGGAGTTGGGAGTGGATAGGTTTTGTCACCTGGAAGAAGCATGGTAGATGGTGAGGTGGGGTTTGTATGTGTCAGGGTGGGGAGGATGCAGGGGTCAAAGGCCCGAACTGGCCTCAGACCTTGTGGTTGTGGCTGGGTCTGAGCTGTACTATTTGCTCTTATCCAGCTCATCATCCATGGCAGCTTCGCCCTGATCCAGCTGCCCCGTTTCCACATCTTCTTCCTGGTCCCAGCACTAATCTATGTGGGAGACAAGCTGGTGAGCCTGAGCCGGAAGAAGGTGGAGATAAGCGTGGTGAAAGCAGAGCTGCTGCCATCAGGTACAAAGCCAGGAGGCTGTTAGGGGACAAGCTTGGTGGCACTGAGGATGCTGACAGGGCAGGGACAGAGCCTGGACCACCCTGTCTCCTGGCGCGGCCCAGAGTAGGTGGCTCAAGGACAAAGGGAAGCAGGGGCAAGGGAGCTGGAAGAGGAGCTCCTTGCCAGGGAACCTCAGTCTCTCTCACAATAGAAGAAGGTAGAGCCCAGGCCAGGTGCCCTTTCCCTGATGACCACCAGCCCCTTCTCTAGGTGGGCACGGCCCATGGGGAGTGATGGCTTCTGATGGGAGGAGGCCTTCCCTCTCATGTTCCAGAAGCAGAACCGAGGCTGTGGGTGGGGGAACTCTCTAGAGGCAACATCATTGCTAGATTCAGGGCAGCAGCCTCTCGCCTACTGCCCCTCCCCAGGAGTGACCCACCTGCGGTTCCAGCGGCCTCAAGGCTTTGAGTACAAGTCGGGGCAGTGGGTGCGGATCGCCTGCCTGGCTCTGGGGACCACCGAGTACCACCCTTTCACACTGACCTCTGCACCCCATGAGGACACGCTCAGCCTGCACATCCGGGCGGCAGGACCCTGGACCACTCGCCTCAGGGAGATCTACTCACCCCCGACGGGCGACGGCTGTACCCGATACCCAAAGGTGCCCAGACCAGGCTAGGCATGCTGCATGCTCCCATAGCCCCTTAGCAGGCCTTGGCCCTGCAGCAGCAGATCCCACTGTGTTTCTTCCTGCCCCACCCAGAGACTGGTTGTTGCATTTGATCCCATAACCCTCCATCTCCCTCACTCTATAAAGCTGGGTCAGGCTGCAAGGGGTCTAAAGTATCTGCCTTCCCTGCCTCTCATTTGGCCAAGCCTAACCCAAACCCACTCCCCTCCCTGCAGCTGTATCTTGATGGACCATTTGGAGAGGGCCATCAGGAGTGGCATAAGTTTGAAGTGTCAGTGCTGGTGGGAGGGGGCATTGGGGTCACCCCCTTTGCCTCCATCCTGAAGGACCTGGTGTTCAAGTCATCAGTCAGTTGCCAAGTGTTCTGTAAGAAGGTGAGCCTCTCCTCCCACCAGCCCAAGGCCTCCTCCTCCTCCCTATCACCGGGCCCATCTGAGCCTCTCCCCTGCCTCTGGTTCTGGCCTTCCTGATCTGGGCAAGGGCAAGTTGGCCTGGAACCCAGGGAGGGTCAGTATATCCCCAGACCCTTAAGGATAGAATTGGTTCACCAATGCCTCCAGCCTCCTGTCTGGTTTACAAAGTTTCCTTCTCTCAGTTATAGGGCACCCCACGTAGGATTTGCTTCAGGGAGTCCCTCCAGACAGGACTGGAGAGGGGTGAAGAAACCCATTCCCTCTTACAGAGGAGACCAGCACTTGGAGCATTGTCGAGCTGGGGTTTGAGAGAGGGAAGGGCACCCTTGGGGTGGAGCACAAGTAAAACTGGCTCAGCTCTCAAGAGGAAGAGGAGGGGAGGTGGCAAGGTAGAGCTGGTGGGTCAGGTTGGCCTCAGAAACACAGCCCAGGCCCTCAGGCCCCTTTACACTGGGCCCCTTCCCCTAGTCTAGACCTGGTGGCAGGCTCCTGCTCGCCTGGGCCTGGCAGTGAGTCAGGGGTGCAAGAATGCAGTGGGCAGAGGCCCAGCCCATATACTGCTAGCATTCAGAGGGTGACAGACAACTCCCCTCTTCTCTTCTGTCCATGCCAGTTCTGCCTCTGCTTCTTACCCACAGAGCCCTTCTGCCCCTCAGAAGCTGGAGATGGAATTCCCCCAGGAGTGAGGCTACCAGGGCAGCTTTCACCCCTCTATCCCCACTCCCTGGCCTTCTCTGAGTCCATTCCCACCCCCACCCCCAGTCAGCTGGTTGGGTCTTCCCTGAGAAATGCCCTTCAGCCGGACCCTTTCCCTCTGGGCAGCCTCTAGGTGAGGAGCAGGGCCCATTGGCAGGACAGGCTCAGCCTTGGAAAGCTTCTTCCCAACCCAGACAGACCATCAGCTCACAATCACCAAGGATCCTTTCTCAGGATCTCTCTCAGTTCCACCTCTCCATGCCCTAGCACAATACTACCTCTGGCCTCAGAGGCTGGCCCTATAGTCCCCTACACTTCATCTCCCCAGGCTGTCTGGGGAGAGGCACATGCTGACCGAGGTCAGAAGGGTTCTAATCTTCAGAGTAGAGACCCCTGGGACGTGGGGAGGCTAAACTGAGCTGGTTCCCAAGCTCTAGCCATGTGTCCCCAGATCTACTTCATCTGGGTGACGCGGACGCAGCGGCAGTTCGAGTGGCTGGCTGACATCATCCGGGAGGTGGAGGAGAATGACCACCATGACCTGGTGTCTGTTCATATCTACATCACGCAGCTGGCTGAGAAGTTTGACCTCAGGACCACAATGCTGGTATGTCAGGGCCAGCCAGGCAGGGCAGCTCAGTGGGTAGGTGGGTAAGAGGGTTGGCAGGGTAAGGCAAGATGGCTGAGGCAGGTGGGTGGCCAGGCAGGCCCTGCTGGCAAGGGACACAGAGCTGGTGGCCCCTATATTCAGCCTCCAGCTCAATCCCCACCTCGCTGTCTGTCTCCTGGGCTGTGGGCTGGTTTGACTGGGCACTGACCCTGGTTGTACCTGCTTCCCTCCCTCCCCAGTACATCTGTGAGAGGCACTTCCAGAAGGTTCTGAACCGGAGTTTGTTCACGGGCCTGCGCTCTGTCACCCATTTTGGCCGCCCCCCTTTTGAACCCTTCTTCAACTCTCTGCAGGAGGTTCACCCACAGGTCAGTTCTCCTGACCCTCATCTCTAGGTTCTTTCCACCTTTATCTGCTGGGGTCTGAGAAAAGCTCCCAAACCTCCATCAGTTAAGAAACTGGCTGATGAGAACCCATCTCCTGGAGACTGGTGGGAGTAATGGAATGGAAATGGATAGATGAGGGGTCACCCTGAAGGGCTAAGGGATGAGGCAGGGACTTCCACCTCTGAAGCCATGATGCCTGTCTGGAAGGAACTGCTGAATGACTGAGCCAGTGTTTGCCATTAAACTCAGAGCTACCCTCACCACTAATACTGAGCTCTGCACCCACACCCTGCACTCTGAGCTAAACTTCATTTCGAACACTGAGGTAGCTAGCCACTAGTCTCATAAATACTGGACTAGCCCTCCATGAGACAGTAAGCCATCCCTCAATTTAAACACTGATCGACCCAGCCCCTATTAGAAACAGTGATCAAACACCCACCAAAACTGACTTACAAACACTGAGTCAGCCCTCACCATACGTGGCACAAAGCAAACCTTCATCAAGAACCCTGAGTGAGCCCTCACCACAGACCCTTGCTGGTGTTTAACAAGAACATGGAGCTAGTCACACTAGGAACTCTGAGCTGGCCCTCGCTATTTGACTGCCGAGCTAGCCTTCATTAGGAACGCTGAGCTAGCCTTCACTTCTTCCCACCCTAACAGGTCCAGAAGATTGGAGTGTTCAGCTGCGGGCCCCCTGGCATGACCAAGAATGTGGAAAAGGCCTGTCAGCTCATCAACAAGCAGGACCGGACTCATTTCTCCCACCATTATGAAAACTTCTAGGCCCCCTGCCCAGGGTCTCTGCCCACTGTACAGCTGAGGAGAGGTTTGGGTCCCTCGCCTCTAGGCTTCCTGCTTCTAGCAGCCTCAGCCTTCTCCCCTTCCCACCTCCCAACCTGGATTTAAGTGGCTGTGGTCACATTTGGGCTCAGGGGCCCCTAGGCCCAGAACGTGTCTCAGCTTGGAGAAGTGGAGGGAATGGGGATGTGAGGAGGGGGTCACTGCTTGGGGACTAGAGGTTGGGAGGTAGGAGAACCATTGCTTTGTGGCAAACTGAAACCTCTTCTGCCAAGCTGAAAGTCTGGTGGTGTGTGTGTGTGTAGGGGGCTGTGAGCAAAAGGCTGGATGGGAGCATGGATGCTGGCATCTTAGAATCCCTCCAAAACCTCCCCCTCTGATGGGCTCCCCACTTTCAAAAGGGCTGGAAAATGCCTCAGAGGGGGTAGAGGCTGGACCCACCATGATTTATAGAAATTTCCTCGGCCCTCCAGTCTAAAGGCTCAGTCGATCTTCTTTCCCAAGTTTTTAAACATACAGTAGTCAGACCCTAGCCCAGGACCTATCTGTGCAGTGCTCTGGTCCTTTTCTCCCCTCTCTGCTCCAATAGTTCTCTTTACAAATAAATTACTTTTCTGCCTTCTGGGTTTCTTTATTCTGCCCTGGGTGGGGTGGGGTACCAGCAGAGGAAGCCACTCACTCAGCCATCTTACTGAGGCTGGTCCAGACATTCTGAGCCTGCAGAGCGCCTACTGAATAAAGAAACTGACCGAGGTCAAGTGTCTGAGCTGGAGACCCTTTTCTGGGCCCCTGGGTGCCCTTCCTGAAAGAAAGCCTCTCGTGGTGGCCAGTGTAAGGCCTCCAAAGCCCAATCAGGAGGAGCACAGAGGGTGTGTGGTGGTGGGTTCTGGAGGAGGTGGGTACGGTGCAGAGAGGCACTGGGAGAGCTGATGGCACCTGTCTACAGGGGCCAGCATCCGCCTGGCTTGCTCCAGGACCTCAGTTACTCCCTGACCTTCTCTGAGCCATGGGAGAGCTGGGCACCTGTGCCTGCACAGTTCTTCCAAGTAGTGAAACGACGGGAAGGCAGGTGAGCACATCACCGAATCTCTTTGGGTCTGCTTCCTTATCTGCAAAATGTCCGGGTGCTCTCCAAGTCTCCCTAAAGAGAGGGCAACCCTCTATGAGGGAATTTCTGGAACAATACTTGATTGCAAGTTATCCATTCTTTTGTCCCCATAGAATTCTTACACGAGTAAAATCACATATGCTGGATTTGGAGAAAACAGCCACTGGATTAGAAACTCCAAAATCCTGTGATTCACACCACACCTGGGAACTGTGCGTTCAAGTTCTGGAAGAGGCCCTCAGACTCTCCTCCCAGGGCAGCTGTCCCCTGAGGGTGTCTGTTCAGTGGTGTGACAGGTATTCCTTGCACATGGGGAGTTTCTGTTCAGCTTGCCCACGGGAGGAGGGCAGGCACGGGAGGAGTCTGACAGCAGCTCCGCCTGGAGGCCGGGTGGGTATTCTCGGGGCCAAGACCCATAGGCCTCCACGGGTTCCAGTTGTGGCAGCCAGCAGGGGCTCTGCCCCGGCCTCACGCGGCTGTGGCCCTGCGCCCCGCGCACGCGGTTAGAGGCACGGCCACGAGCCAGGAGCGGCAGCCCAGGAGGACCCATCTGTCCAGGGTCCAGAGAGAAGAGGCACAGCCGACTCCCACTTCCTCTGGAAAGGAAACAAGCCTGGACCTCCCTCCCCCAACCCAGTCCGCCCCGCCAGATTTCCCGCCTCCCCAGACCCGCGTGGCAGAGCCGCCCGGCTCCCTGCCGCCTGGCACACCGCTCTTTGTCTCTCCGCCGGCTCCCCTCCTCCCAGACAAATGGCTGTTGGCAGGAAATTGGACGCGTTTTCTAAGGGAGTCGAGCTCTTCGCGCGGCCGGCCGCATCCCGGTGCCTCCAGCCGGGGCGGAGGCGGCGGGGGGATGTTTTGACATCTCGTCAAAGAAAGCAACTTAATTCTTATGCTTTTCACAGCCGCCCTGTGTTTGCTCCCGAGCGGATTTATACACAGAATCTGTGCTCGCTTCACCGCTCCCTCCCCCGTCAGGCCAGGAGGCGGCGCCGGAGGTGCGGACAAGGCTGAGCCTGGCGGGGCTGGGTTTATTTATTGCCTCTGGCCCGGAGCCGGGGCGGCCTGGGGACTGCACAACTTCCCTCTGGCTCGAGCCCTTCCCCACATCTCATCTCCCAATGCCGTCTCCCTCCCAGGGTCTGCCTAATCCAAACCCACCGCCAGATTCTGGGCGGGGCCCCCCGGTGCTTTGGCGGCGAAGGGCGGGGACGGAGGCGGAGACATGGTCAGGGCGCCCCGTGGGCCCGCATCCGGCTCCACCCGTTCTGACCGGGCTGGGTGGGAGCGGTAGTGAAAAGGGGCGCCACCTCTGCCCTAGGGGCGAAAAGCGGTTGGAGTTGTCAATCCTAAACAACTCCAGGAGCTGTCCTTTGTCCCTAGGGTTTCCTCTACCCCTAGCTCCAGACATCCCTTTACTCCGCAGATCCTTTCCCTTTAGAATAAATTAAGGAATCTCCAGCTTCTACTCGATCCCAGGAAGAGAAAGGGGTTTGAGATGTCATATCCCGGGCAGGAGTCTCGGCTCTCGGCCAGGTGATGAGCACAGAGCTGCGCCCAGGACTGTCTCAGTGCCGGGCTTAACATCTACAAAGTCCGGATGGCCACGGGGTAGAGCAGGGACATGTGCTCCGCCCCCTTAATGGGCAGCTTGCGGCTGGCGTAGTGGTGCACGATTTCAGGGACGCTGCTGAACGGCGGGCTGTTCTGGCCCAGCACGTACTTGTGTTCCTTGGTTCGGGACAGCTTCATGTGCATGAAGCCTTGACTGCTCCTGAGAAGGGGAGAGGAGACCCTGGTTGAGTGGGGGTTTACCTTGGCCACACCCCCCAGCCATCCAGTGACAGTATCACTCCCCACCCACCCCCACCCGAACCAGCACCCCTGGCCCAGCAGATGTGGTTACAAAGCCAGCTCAGAGTGGGAGATGACAGTGAAGGGTGGAAGTCAGTCCAGAGGCAGGGAGGGGGTGGAGGAGATTTTGTGAGTGGGCAGCAGTAGGAATTGGCTTTGTGGGGAGGGCACTGGCTCTGCCAAGAATGTGTCCAGTGAGTGTACAGGGTGTGTGCAGATGGAACTGGAGCAACCAGCACACCCCCACCTTCCCTGGGATCCAGGCACCCCTGCCTTCCAGCCTGTGGCCACAGCTGCCTTACAAACACCCTCCTAAGCTGGTGGGAAGGATACCTGTAAGGGGGTCCTGGTGATTTGTGTGGAACCACAGATGCCTCCGCAGGGAGGGTGGGTGGGTAGACAGATGTGACAACCAAGCTACTCTGGGAAGTAGTTGGGGCTCCTCCCTTGCAGAATTGGGGAGGGGGTGAGCAACCCTGGAAACCCCCTCCCCTGCAAATCTGAGCATGTTCACCTGCCTCCTCCTGGGGACATCCCTTTGCCCTCCTGCTACTGGGCCTTAGTCAAGTCCCCAGCTCATCCATCATGTCCTTCAGCCTGGGATGACATCACTGGCTCTTAAGGCTGCAGCTTGATTCCCTCCCTCGGAGAGGACCTGCTCCACTGCCTCCCCTATCTTCTGGCCATAATCCAGGAAATCAGCATTAGTGCCTGGCCCTGCCCATGAGTCAGGGGCCCGGCTGTTCAGAGCTCTGGCCAACTCCTAGATGTCAGGCACTCTCAGCTTGAGAGAGAGGGTGTGGAGGTGGGGCCCCAGGAAGAACAATGTCCAAACATCTGCAGGCTGGGTTTACCAGGTGCCTGGCCCGAAACTCACCCACAGGCAAGGGGAAAGCAATGCTCGTGGGTGCCCTGAAGCTTGAGTACTTGTCTGCTGATGACCATAGACTACCCAGGTCAAGCACAGAGCTTAAGAGTTTCGGGTGGGCAGAAGGACTGTGAGGGGACTGCCTCCAACCTGAGGCTCCCCCTTTCCCCACCACACTCACCTCCTCACTTGACTCCCCTGCCCTGGTACACAGGGGGCTCTGCCTTGATCCACTTCACTAGGCCCTCAAGGGAGAAGTGGGGACAATGGGGAGACTGAAGGATGTAAGGAAAGAACAGTTGGGCCCCCAGCTCCATCCCTCTTCTCCAGGGCATGGTGCCCACAAGTCTTAAGGAGACCAGCGGCCTGGTGGGAGGAAGCCTGAGGACTCCCCTGACTTTCTTGCCCTGAGTGCCAGGGGGCCCCAGGGCTGGGTGTAGTGTTAGGGTGTGGGGACATCCATCATCTGTAGGTCTGAGATAACTGCAGAGGGTGACCACGATCACTCCCTGGTGGAAAGGAGCCAAAAGCCTGAGGAAAATGTTCAGTCAGAGAGGCCTGAGGAGGCTGCAGTGGGGAGGCAGTGAGCAGTCACCCTGCTCGTCTGCCCTGCACTAAAGCTCCGGCCCAAGGCCCTCTCCCAGTTTGGGGATGGTCCCTTCCCCACAGACCACTTAGGGGAACTGCCTCTCCCCAAAGTTGCACATTATTTATTTTCCTCAAGAGACAGATCTGGCTAAGAAGGGCAAGAAATGGCCAGTGCCCTGAGTTGGGAGGTGAGAACCCAGCCTCCATCAGTATAACTGACCCCCTGGGGAAGGGAATGGCTGTGTTGGAACAAAGACTCAAGGGTCCATCAGGACATCAGCCCCCTCAGGGGGCTGGGGTAGGACCAGCTGGGCTGCAGGACTGTGGCTGGCATGGCTTTTTGAGGAAGCTGTTTAATTACCAGTGAAAGCCCTTCCATTACAGAGAGAAGAGAAACCATAATTGTATTTCAGAGAAGCCATTTATATGCAAACAAGGTTCTGGCAGACAGATGCTGGCCGGGCCAGATCAGCCTGGGCTGGAGCTGCTGTCCAGGCCTGCCAGGCCTGTCCTAGGCCAGCTTCCTGATTTACTCCCTGGGTTAAGGCAGGGCCTGGCTAGGCTCAGTTCTGGGGAACCAGATCCTTGGCGGCTCTTCTTGCCCGCCCTGGACGGTACCAGACCATTCTGCAGTTGATGAGGGGTGGGAGCCATGCAACGGAACAGGGTGGTTCTGGGAGTCAGACTGAGCTGGGTTCAAATCCTGGTTTTGGCATTTTACTAGCTTGTGGTCTTGAGTAAGTTATGTACCCCTTTGAATCTATTTTCTCTCTATAAAAAAGACATCTGTCTTGCAGGGTGACAGTGGGTTTGGAGATGGTGTGTATGCTGCCTGGCACGGAGTAGATACACCATGGATCTTAACCGTAATTTTTTTAAGCAATACACATTCTTGAAGTTATGTAAATAAAATTTTTAACAAATGAATGTGTCCTAAATGTCCCTTTGATTTTATGATACTTTGCAGAATCTCAGAGTTTGAGAGCTGGAAGAAACCTCAGAGGTATTCATCAACTCATTTTGCAGATGGAGAAAGTGAGGCCCAGGGAGGTTAAGTGATTTGCCTAGGGTTCCATAGTTAGTTGTATGCAACAAAAAACTAGAACCCAGGTCTTCTGATTTTGGCACTTTTTCCATTATCTTTTAATAAAGTTGAATAATTACCCCCCAAATGTATCTATTTAGTAGTCTCAACTTTCCATAGACTGCATTTAAGTGTGGGGAGGGGATATACCTGTACTCTAATGTCCCCAGGGAACATAGATATGGTGGGAAGTGATACAGATACTCCAGTAGTGAGTGCATGTGTGTGAATGGACACACTACCTCCACTGGCTGCCTCATGTCAGGGGCAGGCCCTACCAGGCAGAACTCCTGGATGCCAAGGGGAGGGTTGCCCATGCACTGGGGGAGCCTGGGAGGCCACTGCTGGCCTGTATATGTCTACTCCTGAGGAGGAGGGCTAATGGGAAGGAAGGCCCCTGCCTCCCCACCTTTTCTAGAACCCTTTGGAGCTCAGTTGTTAGCCACTAACACCAAGACCCTCTGTGCACAGGAACAGCCTTGTATTTGCTGTCCCACCCTCCTCTCAGGACCCAGCCCCCCATCTCACCCGTAGACTCCCACAGATAAAGCTGCTTGCTCCTCACCTGTCTTTCTAGAACACCTTGGACTTCCATTAATAATGATGATAATTTCTTGAGCACTTAGTACTATGCTAAGTGCTTCTCATGCATTATTTCATTTACTCTGTCTCTATAAGGTAGATAATGTTATTTTATAAGTAAGGAAAACTGAAGAAACCTAGAGAGGTTAAGGAGTCCCAGGCCTGTATGGTAGTGACAGAACCCTTCAGACTCTGTAGTGCAAATGTTTGTTTATACCTGTTACTCCCAACTAACTCTGAGCTCCTTGAGAGCAGGGGCTGAGTCTCAGACCTCTTGGAATCTCAAGTGCCTAGGTCAGAGCTGGCAAGTGTCCACATGAACCTCCAGAGCTCATGGGGGATGCAGACATCCCCAGTTTAGTGGGAATATTGGGAGCTCCCTTGCGGTGGCTTGGAGCTATGTACCCCAGAAAACATGTTCTTAATCTTAATCCATTCCTGTGGGTGTGAGCCTTTTGATGAGGTTACTTTAGTTAAGTGTGACCCAGCTGAACCAGGATGGGTCTTAATCCTATTACTGGGGGCCCTGTAGAGAAGGCCCCAGAGACAAAGCCACATGAAGAAGCCGTAAGTCACCAGAACCCAGAGAGGCCAGGAGAGGCCACCATGTGCATCACCATATGACAGAAAAGCCAAGGACCAAGGATTGCTGGCAGCCAGCCTCAGAGTGCCAGAGACTTCCAGGAGAAAGCATCACCTCGATAGCACTGTGGTTTTGGACTTCTCCTAGCCTCACAACTATGAGCCAATAAATTACCATGTGTGAGCCAACCCACTGCATGTGTTTCAGCAGGCAGGAAGCTAAAACACCCCTCCTGCCCTGCTGGTTGTCCCCCCACCTGCAGCAGCCCAAACTCACTTGAGGGAGAGGGAGAAGTCATTCTTGCTGGTCCCGCTGTTGCGTACCAAGTAGCTGGCCTCTTTGCACAGCCGGAGCAGGTTCTCGGCGTCTGTGCGGCTGATGGCCCCGTGGTACCAGCTGAGGATGAGAGAGGAGACGGGGGCATCTCTGTTGGGCCCCCCGCTGTCCAGACCCACCCATTCTGGGTGCCCCCTGCAGGCAGGCCGGTGCACAGCGGGGAAGGGAAGGGAGGCAGGCCTCGGCCGGACACAGACACTCACACCTGGTTTTCCAGAGGCAGTGCTGGGTCTGTCCACTCCCCCAGGGGACTGCTGGGCTCCGCGCTTAGGGGCTTGGCTGGCTTGGGGTTTCCTGCAGAGAGTCGGGGAGGCAGCCGCCCCTTCTCCTCCCGGCCGGGTGACAAGCAGCTCTTCTCTGATCCTTCAAACTGGGCTGTGGGAACATACCATCATGGGCTCTGAGGACCCCAGAGATAGAGCCCTACTGAATGGCCAGTGCCCCGCCCCCATTTCCTGCCAGTGCCAAAAGGAGTCAAAGGAACATTCCGGAAGGGTAGGACATGCTCGTGGGCCTGATTGGCCCTGTGGGGATTAGGGGCTGAGCCCTCCTGTGCCACGCAGGGAAGGCCTCCCGTCCCCACATGGCTGCAGGAGAGGGAAGAGGAGTGACATGAGAACCCACTTAAGCTTCTCCCTCTGGAGCAGCCTGCTGCCTGCCCGGCGTCCATCCCCCTGAGGGTGGCTTTAGCACTGATAATATTGTTTCTTTCTCCTTCTCAGAGTTCATTACCGTTCTCCAAATCACCCTGCCAAGCCATTCTGTAGAAATGACTTATTGATCTGAGAACAATTATCCGATTCCCCTTGGTGCCATCCTGACAGGCTAATCCTGCCCAAAGCCGCCAGCCGGCCGGCCTCCCTCCCCTCCCCCAAGGCCACTGCCCACAGGCTCCCTGCCTGCACCCAAGGGAGCCCAGAGGAGGCCGCTCGGCAATGCCCTCCCAGGCGGCTGAGCCTGTGCAGGATGAGGGCTGAGGCCCTGTGGGCCACATATGCACAGGTGACATCCTGTATTTAGAAAATAGCCACTCACACTCAGAAACGAATGTACTGACATACGCATACCACTGCCCCGTTGGGTGCCCACTTTGGGCAAAACTTATTTCTCCCCATTTGGTCTCCTTTTCTCTCCTTATGACTCTTTCAAACCTTTACTGTCTTTCAGTCACCAGGCACAAGGATCAGATCCTCTCCTTTACTCTGACCCAGTCGGACACTTCCTGTGGTACCACTGCCCCTACCTCAGGAATATGTGCATTGCTGAGGACGCTGGTCAGGCAAAGCTCAACCCAGAGACGTGAGTTTGAAATAGTGGATTTTTGCAGCAGGGTGGGAAATATATTTGGAAGAAGCCCCCCGCCCCTACCATTGGGGGAGGGGGGAACATGCACCGGGGGAGGACCCTGACCCGCCCTCTCGGCTCCTCCAAACCAAGGCCATGGTTGCTGAGGGGTGAAAGCACACGTCACCCTGGCTGGAAACCCCCACCGGACCCACCGCTGCTGTCCTCCAGGCTGGGCTCAGGGAGGGGTGAAGCTGGACCGGAGATGTCCCTGTCCCCGTCAGGCAGGGAAGGGCTGCTGTCCAGCTGTCCCACGGGCGGAGGCCAAGGTAGGTCTTTGATGACCTTAATGTCAACTGGAGCCAGTAGCAGAAGAGAGCAGAGAGACAGTGACAGAGACAGAGACAGAGACAGAGAGAGGCAGAGGTTGAGACACCAAAACCCAGAGCCAGGACACAGGACAGCCTAGAAAGGAGGAGTGCCAGAGGCAGGGGGAAGGGAAACTTTGGAAGAGGGAGCAGGACTCTTGGAGTGCTGGGCAGAGCCAGAGTGGGCCACATTAGGCTGGCCGGGTCAAATGGGAGGCTTAGGCAGCGGGCAGCATGACAGGATGTCGAGTCTTGCTCTGCCAGCTTTGTGCATCTCCTTCATTTGACCCCTCCCCAGGCTCCAGGATCCAAAGGGGTCAGGAGGAAAAGCGGGACGTGGAGCTTCCCACACCTCCCAGCACCACACCCAGGTTCCCACAGCCTTACCTACCTTTCTCCTTTTTCCCACAGCCCGGGAACTTGTGGGCAGTGAGAATGGGGCAGCCCAGCCTCAGGTTGTCTCAGAAATACTCAGACTTGGGGGGCCAATATTTTACTGAAATTTGATCTCCCTCCACCCCCTAACCCCCAATCCTGAGCCTCGACAGTTAAAAGAGTGATGCCACTAGTGGCCGTAGGACTGCTAACGAGGTTGCCTAATGACGAGCATAGATTTTCTCATTAAGTAATCCAAACGGTATTGATTCTCTGAGGAGACTTCTGGAGATAAACGGGCCAGTCCTCAGTGGTGTGTGCTTTACAGGAAGCAAATCAGAAACCTGTGGTTTCCCAGTCTGGCTGCCAGGGTGGGGAGGACGGAGCAGAGGGCTGGGCCCAACTCCAGGATGACCCCTTGTGCCCGAGGAGGGGTAAGGGGATGTGGGGGTGGGAATGAGTGGCACTTAAGCCTTTTATGTTCTCACAGGGAAGGAGGATCCTGGGGCTTAACCCAGGGTCTCGGTTCTTCAGGCTCTCACTCGAGCCCCCCTCAGATCACTAACACGTGCCTTTGCACCGCCTACTCCAGGCCCGGATGGACACTGGTGGGGCTGGGATAGGAGAAACCTGACCTTCAATCACCTCCCAGGGGATTTCTCACAGCGTCCCTCTCCACCAGGTGTTGCTTCTCTGGAACCCCCTGGGGCCGGGCACCAGGCTCCGGCCAGGCAGGGCTTCCCACCGGGAGACACAGCCCTCCTGTTCCAATCTGTCATCTCTCAAGATTATATACACAGCTGTTTTCATTGTTTGAAGTGTTAAAAGCCTTCTTGCGTTAAATGTAAGTATTTACTACATGCCACAGTTTTTATAATTTTCTTCTGGAATTTCCTTATTTTTAAATATATCTAGCCCCCCAGAAGAACGGAAGTGACCGAGGCCTCTTGGCTTCTAGAGGTTGTGATGCAGGGAAACACCTTCAGCCTACTCTCAGGCCCATTCCCTGACCCTGCACATAGCAGTGTCCACACGGTCCAACTCATCTCCTGCACCACCCCCCAACCCCGTCCCTTGGATTCCATGTCTTCCATTCCTCTAAGCCTGGCTCAGGGCCCTGGAAAACGCTCAGAGGCCCCAGCAGACCTGCCCTCTCCACTCAGGGACTCACCAGCAAAGGCTTTGGAAATCCGCTCCTTCTTCCACTCCCAGGGCTGGTCATATTCCTCGGGGGGCCTCTCATCATCCTCAGGCAGGCGGGACTCCCGAGGCCAGGGGGCCCCCTCACTCTCCGGGGTGGCGCCCTCCTCCTCCGGCTCATAGGGTGTATCGTACAGAGGCAGGGGCTGAGCTGCCGTCTCTTTGGAACCCCGTATCTCTGCCAGGGCAGGGCAGGAGGGGAGAGGCTTGAGTGTGGCCTTGGCTGCCTGGCTCCACTCCTCTGGCCCTTCTTCCCAGCAGTGAGATGAGCCTTCTTCAGAGATGCGCCTGGCTCTTGGGGAAACCCAAAAGCCACACATTCTGGGACCCTCACCCTCCAAATACCTCTGGGGCTCCAAAAGGATGGAACCCAAGAGAGGCAAATAGGTGCTAAAGCAGAAAATGGAAACAGGATCCTGCAATGGCCAGCACAAGCTGGAGAGCTGAAGTTTATACATTTAGGGAACTGAGGCAGGGTCCTGTCCTAGTTCACCTCTTCTTTGCTGCCCCAGCTCCATTAATTTCCTTGTGTCCCAGGTGACATCACTTCACAATCAGAAAGCCCTTCTTTTTCTCTCAGACACTGCTGACCACTCTCATTCATCTACTGTCCTCTTCTCTGATCACCTCTCTTTGTCTCTCTCCTGAATCATCTCTTGGCCTCTCTTCCCCAAGCTCAGGTCTTATTCATTTCTCCCTCCCCTCACTCCTTCAACTACTTGCCCAATCTCCTAGTCATATGTTTCCAATTGCCATAAAGATTCTTCACTTTGACATTATGTCGTTTTAAACTCACCACCTTCCCCAAAGTTAATAATACAATGACCTCAATGAAAATCTGATACAAGATATGGACCTACTCCCCAGAAAAAAATGTGCACTCACAACTTCACATACAATTCCAGAGCATTCATGGATCTCCTAGGGGTCCGATGTCCTCTGACCTAATAGGGAAGCCACCCTCTCACTTTCTCCATTTCTATCCACAACACTGCTCTCCTTGGATCAGGCCCTCCTTCATTCTCGGAACAGCCTCTCTTTCTTGCCATTACCTTATGCTGTCAGCCTCAGCTCACCTCTCCACATCTATTTACCGATGGCGGTGAGACCCTCCATTCCACTGGCTCATATTTCCATGGGATGCATAGAATGCCACCTGTGCAATACCACTTCTGACTGTTCTCTGCCTCCTTTCCCCCTCTTCCAAGGAGGAAGAGCAGAAGGGATAACGGCTGATTGGCCAGTGGGTGCCTGCTCTCTTCCTCAGAGCTGCCTTCCCATAGAGAGAGAGTATCCTGGTTCTCTTTCTCCAGGCAGTGAGTGTCCTGCCCCCATGCAGATGCCTACAGCCATTCTGCATTGCCCAAGCCTGAGTGGGCAAGTTTAATTGTGTGGTGAAGTATTAAGAAGCCCATTGTGTTAACATAGCTAAGTAGTGTTCTCCAATCAACTTGATTGGTAATAAAGCTGACATTTTAATCTCTATTTCCTTAATCTTATTTCTCAATTATTTCCAAGGTCAGAAGGGGAAGAAAGGGAAGTAAATTATTGGTCCCTTAAAATCCAAACAATTTCCACAATAGCCTCCTAACACATTGTTTGCTGCCCATTTCTTTCAGTCCATTCTGCACACCAAAGCCACATTAATCCTCTTAAAATGCCAGATTCGTCCTGCTCAAGAATCCTTTGTGGCTCCTCTTTCCCTTTTGGATTAGTACAAACACCTCATCCCAGCCTTTGAGGCCCTTCACAGCACCACGTGGCCTCTCTCATCTCGGCGCCCATGTACAACCAGCACCAACATTACTTGTGCTTGAACAAATCCCTCCCTCACCCTGCCTTGGGGTGTTGGCTTAGGCTGCCCCGCCCCTGTCCTACTCGCTGATCACTCCCATTTTCTTTTTCTTGGCCTCTTTCTAGGTCTTATTCATTTCTCCCTACCCTCACTCTTCCAATTACTTACCCAGTATTATGGCACCCATTGTAATTATATTTCTAGTCATATGTTTTCAATTGCCATAAAGATGTTTCACTTTGACCTCACGTCATTTTGAACTTACCATCTTCCCCAAAGCTACTGATTTTCTGGGATCACTGGCCCCAGCCCATATTGCTTTCTTGCCCTTTCTGACCATCGCAAATACTTCTATCTGTCAGCTTTGGTAGCGGGGCCTTCTCTACTGTCTCAGGTCTGAGGTGTTTCAGCCCCTCTTCCAAAAGAATGGAGTGTCTTGAAGGCAGTGGCCATTCTTCCCAAGATACAAGCCAAAGGCTTTCTTCTTAGTTGCAAGAAGTTAGGAATTGAGGAATCAGCCTTAGATTTGTGGGTCCCAGATCCTGTTCTGCACATACCAGGCCTCTGGGAATGCCTCCCCTGCAGCCCTGTTACTCACCGGCCATCATCTTTTGGGCTTCATAGGGTTCCATGTAGCCATCATTTTCAGGGACCTTCTCTGGGGCTCCTGAGGCTCCCGCCGGGCCTTCGCCAGTTTCCTGAACATCAAATGGGTCCGCGTAGTCTTCTAGGATTGCCAACTGTGGGAGAAGAGTGAAGACAGGGGGGTTCAGACACCTGAGAGGCTGCTCTGCTTCCCCCCAGATGTTCTGTGCACAGGAGCAAGAGTCCTAAGCAGGCTGCCCTAGATCCCAAGCCCTGGAGACCCAAGAACGGGCTCTGGGTTTGGATGGGGACAAGCTCTGGTCACTCATTTGCAGGACCCCCCACTAGGCTGCCAACCAAGTGCTACATCTTTCTCTTCTGTTAATTTTGTGCCTTTGGGCCATCCTCTAGGCTTCAGAGCCAGGATGGGGCTACTTGTCCTTAGGGCCTGCTTCAGTCAGGGTCCAAGCAGGACAATAGCCTATACCAGGTGGTTCAACACAGGGAATTAATTCAGAGAACTAGCTACAAAGGTATTGAAGAGTTCAGAAAGCAAGCAGAGAATTGAGAGGCAACTCAGAGATTTGCTTGGTCCCTGCTTACCACCGCCTTCCCCGATGCTGAACAAAGGAATATTTGCTGATAATCAACAAAGGAAAGGCTGAGCACTCACTTTGTTACATTCTGCCTACACATCCTTGCAATATCCTTGTCGAGTGGGTATTATTTTCCCCATTTTAAGAAAACGGAGACTCAGGGTGGTTAGGGAACAATATACCTAAAGCCATTCTGCATAGGTGGAGGAACCAAGACTGGAACCGGTCCCCTTTGTGCAAACTCACTCTGCCACCATTGGGCATCTCAGCCATCCCAGAAGAGAGAACTCCTTGGGACAGCCCTGAGTAAGCCAGGACTTGGGTTCTACTGAAATCCCCTAGGGCGCTGGAGGACAGGGATGGGAAAGGCCTTGCCTGGCCCTCCACGTCCCACATTGTCCCCTTCTCCCACACAAGGGCCCTGTTCCCATTCAAGGCAGGGCGAACCGCAAGCCGCACACCCTGGAGAGGAGCTTGGAGTGCTCAGGGCGGGGTGCAGCCAAGGACAATGGAGCCTTTCTCCAAGCTGGGCTTGGGCTCCTCCTGGGGGGTGGGGGGAGGGCTGGGAGACAGAGCCCAGCCCACCCAGGGCTGCCAGCACCCCAAGAGCACTCTGCCACCGGGCTGACAGGTGGTGACAGGAGGTGGTTCTGGATCCTGTGGCATGCGGACAGGCCACTTTTGCCTTCCCCCAAATCTCAGCCTAGACTTTAGTTCATGGTTGGTTCAGAGCTGTGGGTGTCAGCTGGGGGTGACCTGGGTTAGAGAATCTGGAACCCCCAGCAAGGCAGAGATAGGGAAAGGAATCTTCCCCCCTCAGAGACTCCCTCGTGTTCCTTGGACCCCCAATAACCTCCCTGGGGGTCTCTGAGGCATCTCCTAGTGCTCCCACCATATCATCCTTCAGCCCCTTAGCTCCCACCTTGTTCCAGTCAAGCCCCTCAGCTGATTTGCCTTCCTTGTGGTGGGACTTGAGAAAAATGTCTCTACCACATCACTCCCCTTGGAGCCCTCTGCATCTAGTTCTCCTTCCTCTAGGCAGGAGAGAAAGAACATTCACTCACCCCCACCCAAAGCTGCTTCTCCCCAGGCTGGCTGGCACCCACAGCCCCGTGGCCACTGGGAGTCCCTCCCAGCCTCACATCCGTGCATGGCAGCTACTCAATCAACAGTACCTGAATGAAGCAACATGTATCCTTAAACCCTGCAAAGGCTCTCCTGTTCCTCTGGGCAGAAGTCCACAGTTAAAGGGATGTAAAAGATCCCACTTTCCTCTTTGGTTTCTCTTCACCCACCTTGGATCACTTTGTTCCCTGGAAGCTCTAGGCTTCCTTACCTCAAAGGCATTCCCTCTGCTTGGATCACTTTCCCATTCCTCCTGGACTGGCTAACCCTTATTGATCCTAACTATTTTCTTTTTTTCTGGAAATCTTCCCTGACTCCCATCGCACCCTCCTCTCTGGGCCTGGTTAGGTGCCTCTGTGCTGGGCTATTATCACACTGTATGGCAAATATTTCTTTTATTGTCTTTCTTCCAGCAGACTGTGGGCTTCCTGAGGGCAGAAGCTGTGTTTAGCATAAATCCTCAGTGCCTGGGAGGATTTGGCAGTAATCCTTGTTAGTAAATACTTGTTAAATTAGTTCATGTTAATCAGGAGGAATGGACAAAGGAGGTGCTTTCCCTGTTCATTCAGAAGAGGAAGCAGGGCTCTGGCTGGGGTGGGAGGGGCTGTCTTTGCAAGTGAATCTGTGTCCCCAGGATCTGCGTGGTGACCAGAGTCCTCGGGCACAAGCCCCTGAGCCCAGCAACAGAGGAAAGACCTTCCCCCTCCACAGAGCCCCTCCAGCCCCTCCCTTGCCAAGCCTGGTCAGTGGTGCCCTTCCCACCGAAGTCCTGGCCCCGGCCTGGAGCCGTGACTCCTCCCGGACCGGCGTGGAGCCTCTCCAGCCCCAGCCTGCAGTGCCCGTGGGTGCCCAGGTGGCAGCTCTGTGGGCAGCTCAATGGCTCCTCTGTTCCATTCCTGGATCCACACCCTGCTCCAGGAAGCCCCGGCCCCCACAGACCGGGAGTGGGGAGCAGTAGCAGAGACACCTGCTAGGAAGGTTGGCAGGACACAGAGGATCCCAGGAAGGGCCCAGGCGGCTTTCTCGGAGGCTTCTAGAGACTCACAAGGAGGCAAAGCTGCCCCTTCAGGCTTTCTACACCCTTGACTTCCCACAATTTGTGATACTGTTTATGGTCTACCTGCTCTATGCTGATGTGTTTACTGCTGTATCCCTGCATCTATCACACGGCCTGGCACACAGTAGGTGCTCAATGTATACCTACTGAGTGCATGAAGGGCTCCACCCAAGACTTCATCTTCTGGAGATTCTCATGAAATCCTCATCCTCAGCTCCTCATTCACTGAGACCTCAGATCAGTAGCAGCCTTAGGCTGAGGTTCTCAGGAGAATCGACATGTGAATAGGGATCAAAGCCTCTTGCTAAAGGGCAGAAAGGAGGAACTGGAAGCAATGACTGTTCCAGGAAGGCATCTAAAACCAGGGCTGATATTTAGGTATATCCTCTGGTAGAGCCAGAACAGAATGCTTGTGGAAATGCTGAAATATTTCCAAACTAGTGGGTAAATAACTGCTGCCTACAGGTCCCCCTCCCCAGGCCTCCTGACAACCGATCTCCTTCCTCCTGTGCCTCCAGGACCCTGCTCTTGGGTTTGTTCCAATTGGACAGGGCCCCTCCCAGAGCATCTGTCATTCTCTCAATATCCTTCCTGCCTAAGCCTTGCTCCCGCCAACTGGTTTGTGGCCTTCCACTCTGCGGATGGGCCATGCAATGCGTTGCTGTTCCACCGACCAGTCGCCAAGGAGTACAAGTCCAAGGGCGAGCAAGGGAGGCACACATTTCAGGATGTTGGCTGTGCAAGGTCCCCAGTCTACCACCACCCTTTCCCTCTGTTTTTTTTTCATCTGTAGAATGGGGGTGTTAATGGTATTTATCCCACAGGGTTGTGGTGAGGAGCAAATGGGACAATGCATGTAAAAGCTCTTAGCCTAGAGTTTGGCACCAAGTCAGTGCTCAATAAATATTAGCTCTAATGATAATCACTGTTTCTAGGCATTAAGACCTCAGACTTAAGATGCTTGCACACAGCTTATCTGTTAGCAGAGACAAGACTGGGACTCTCAGCGCCTTGCCCAGCTTTCACTGACATTCTCTCCTCTACTTGTAGATTGAAAACACATTTTAGCATGTTAAAGGTTCTGAAAAGTCCTGCAGCAAATAAATCAGCCTGCTGTCTAATTAGCATTTCTCCAAAGTATTTAACCACGGGAACCCTTTTCCACTGAAATCTATTAACCTGTCACAGTTTGGGAAATGATATATACTACTCACCTCCCCTGAGATCAAACTTTTTGCACCCACAAAAGTTTTTGCCCTTCTCCTATTTTATCCACCAGGAAAGCTCCTTCACATGAAACAAATATATTATCTTTTCTAATTACAAAAGTAACGCCATGCTTGTTGTAAAACATTCAAACAGCACAGACATGCAACCAACATCATCTCTCCTTGTAAGGCCCTTGTAAAGCGTGTCTGAGGGCACCTCGGGATCAGGTGGCAAGTGCTAGTCCCCAGAGCATGCCCCTCATTCCTTCCCTACCACCCCCCCAACCCCGTCTGCACCAACAAAGGCTTGGTGAGCACTTTCTCTCCATGGGCACCTGGTGGCAGGTACTGAGGCTCCACGGTGTGGTACTTACTGGAGGTCGCCTGGCTGCAAATCTCAGCTCTCCTATTTACTAGCTGTGAAACTGCACAAGTGTGACTCAACGTTCCTGTGTTACAGGAATACAGAACGCGAGATGGTAATAGAATCTTCTTCACAGGGTTGTAGTGAGGATCAACTGGTCTGATGTATGTCAGCTGCTTCAAAATGATGCCAGACACAAGGTAATGTCAGCCAGTGTACTACTGAAGATGAAAGGACCAAATTCCCACGTCATCCAGGAGCTCACAGGGCCAGATACAAAACAATCTCCAAGACAGTGAAGCACCACAAGTTGCCCGGAAGTCCCAAGGCCGGGGTACCAGACTCACAGCAGGCTGGGTTTGGGCCCCCCACCTCTGCTCTCTTATATTTCACTGGTTCTATGGTGAGGGGAACTGGAGTGGGCAGCAGGAAACCCTCCAAGCCGCAGGCCCCAGTCAGAGCTTGCCTAGCCCAGCTGTTCCCAGCCCCTTATGGGCCAGGGTTGAGGTGTCACTGAGTCACTGGCCAAGCCAAAAAGCAGCAGATGTCCTTCAGAGGAAGTGAGGGTTGCAGCGTGAGTAGGTGGCACTGTGTAGACGGGCTGGGTCTGCCACACAATCCTGCAAGAGCTGCAAGCACCACCAGCAGCACAGGCAGCCAGCCCAACAAGGAGCCACAGACAAGAAGCCGAACCCTGTTCTCTCCTCCTTCCTCTCTTTCCCAGGACTTTCCCCCACCCTCCATCTCCATCAAAGAGTACATGCGCAAAGACACCGAGCCTGGAAAGTCAGAAGAAGCAAAATGAAAACAAACTCAACAAAGGCAAGGACCGGATCTTCTAGGTGGTCTGGGTCCCTTTCAACGCCTACGCTGCGTCAGTTATTACACAGCAAACACTCAATGAACACTGGCTACGGGACAGGTTTGGTCCCACATTGGAACCTCCTACCCATGTCTTGTTCAACTTCAGACACCTTGATCATCGCCTTCATTTTAATCTTCATATCCAGTCTGTTCACTGGTTTCCAAATATGGACCTGGGGGATCTAAATCCATGTGATGTCTGTACCTGAGGTGCATCTATTTTTAAAGTTCTTAATATCTGGGAGGTCTATGAATCCTCCCCATGAGAATCTGAGTGCTGTGAATCTCTTCTCAGAAAAACGTTCATGCACCCAAATATCTGCACACAATTTCTGGAGGTTTATAAACCCCAGGGGACCTTCTCCACGGGCTCAGAACAAGAGCCCCTGGTTTCAATACAGTGCGCCTGTCTTCCTGTCCACATCACCACACACACACATACACATGCATGTACTCAGGCAGCCATATCTTGGCATGATGGAGGTAAAGAACACTGTGTAGCTAGTCACAGGTAGCTAAGAGCCTCATCCAATTTGGGTGCCTTTCCCATATCCATCCCCTCCCCTAATTAGACCAGGCTTTTCCTGTTCAAGGTTTGAGAAAAGAGAGCAAAGCAAGGGAAGCCCCTCTCTAACTCCTTTGCCAGAGAGTGGCCTGGAGGCCAGACAGGGCCCACACCAGGAGGGAGTTCTTCCTGTGCCAGATGGCAAGGCCCCTACTTGCCCGTTGCAGGGTGCAGCTCCTGCTGCTCCCACACCTGCCCCTGCCAGGCCTGTCCAGATGGCCACCCTTGCACACTGCCAACTGCAGCAGTGGGTCTCAGGGTGGGCTGGCAGCCAAAGCCCTGCATAAGGAGAAGGCTAGTGGTCCTGAGCGTACAGTGGCTGACCTGGTGGAAGAAGGGCCCCCTGTGTCTCTTGGGGTCCTTTCCAGGTCTCTGTTCTCCTGTCTCTATACTCTCTGGGCTCATTTTCCCCCAGTCTCTCTGGCTCATCACAGAAGCATTTCCACCCATTTCCTCACAGCTCATGAGCCAGCTCCTCTCAGAGGGTTCTGACCCACCCAGGCACCAGACACTGGGCTCTAAGAGAAGAGAAGAGGGCCAGCCCAAGGCTCATATCGGTCACCAGTCCCCACCACACCTCAGTTGAAGACCTGAAAGCAGCAAGCCAAGAGGACCTGCAGAGCTGAGGGGAGGGGGACCAGAGAAAGGGAAGAAGGCAGCCACACAGTACAGAAACACTGGCTCAGCAGGGCCTCGAGTCATAGGCAAGGGGCAGCATCTTTGTGTGGAAGCACTGCAGCCATGGATCACCCCGTAGGCCTGCGGGGTAGCCAGACACCGGGTTTAGTTATCTGGGCTTTTAAAGGGGTAGGAGGCCCCAGGTCAGGGCCTGGGGAGACAGTGTCCCTGCCCCAGGCCCAGCTCAGATGGCATCTGTTTCCTTATTACACCCACTAGAGAAATCACAGATTGTGTGGCTCCTGGGAGATCCTGCTGGATTTCATTCCTGTCCCCGTGACTGACAAAAGAAGACAGACATCTCTGGGCCACCACGGTCTGAGTAGCCCATGGGTCACAGAGCCAACCCAGGTTGAGGCTCAAATGCCCTCAGTGAGAGGAGGCCACAGGTCTCTGCACGGTCAGTATGGTGCAGCCCCCTCCTTGGGGTTCCACTGAGGAAATGTGCAAATGGACAGCCACCATTCAGGACACATTTACGCACTCCTCTTTATGCCAAGTGTCGTGACAGGCATTTGGGAGACACAGACCATGGAGACACGGTCCTTGTCCTGGAGGAGCCCACGGCTTAGTGGGCAGCCTTAGGAGGTCATTCCAAGCCACTGCAGGGAGGAGGAGGACTAGGACTAGCTCAGGACTGGTCAGGAGGAGGAGACTAACTGGTCAGTGGTAAGAACAAGGCCTAGCACTCCCCTCTGCCTCACTGCCACTACCACCACCACACCAAGCATCACCCAACAACACAGGACAGTTAGAAAGGAGAGGAGCCCGAGGGCACACAAAGAAAGCACAACCTATGAGAAGGGCCCCCCGGAACCTTCTTCCAGGGGCTAAGCCTCCTGGCCCAGGATGGGCGACAATGCCCCATGGCAGGAACAATACGAAAAATAATTCACATTCCTAAGGCTTCTGTTATGATCCCGACACAGTCTCTCTCATCCAGGAAATTGGGCGGAACTGCGCTCTCAGCCGAAAGCCTTAACCCTGGTGCCAATGGATTCGGACAGCAACTTTGCTCTCCAATCAAACAAAAAATGTGTTCTCCCCTGCTGAGGGGCGGGGAGTAAGTTCCAGAACTGAGCTCTCTAGGATGAGTGAAGAGGGACAACAAAGCCAGCGTGGCTTTGAATTTCAGTCATCTCTTTGAATTTAGGGCTAGAGGGACCTGGGGATGGCTTTCAGCTCTCACTGCCAGGGAGGGATAAGGCTGGTCAGGGGGAGCGAGCCGGGGTGGCGGCTTCTCCACCAGGGGACTCTGAGGCATGGTGGATGGAACAGTGAATGTCCCCCTCTCCTCTCTACCCCATATGCCTGCAGATCCATGAAAGGCTCCAGCCTTCTCCAGAATGGACCTGGGGAGGGGCCTTGAGGCCAGGAGGGGAGAGGTGGACTCAGCCACTTAGCCTCACCTGGGCAACAGGTCCTGGGTAATAGCTGTTCCCTATCTTGGGGGACAATGGAAAGGATGCAGAACTGGGCCTGCCTGGACCCTAGAGGTAAGCATCTTTGGCAAAGGGTTGCATACCGCCTGTCCTGGCCTCCTGAGAACAACGGCCCTCCCAGCTCCAGTCCCACTGGTTAAGGCAAAGGCCAACTCTTGCTGTGTCCACAGGGAGAAACCCCAGCCTTCACCTCCCTCCTGGGGCTTGGGGATCTGCAAGGATGCTTGGGTTCCCTGAGGAGGAGGAAAGGGGAGTTTTGTGCTGGTTCTGCTCGTGGGGGAGGGGTCAGAGATCAAAGGGCAGTGAGCTGCTGCTCCCAGGAGGCAGAAAGGCTACAAACCAGCAGGGATTGGGGGGCAGGGGCGCGGGTGCCTCAAATCCTGTTAGAAAAAGGCTCCTTGATCTGGCTCCCGGGGTGGTGTGTGTGTGTGTGTGTGTGTGTGTGTGTGTGTGTAACTGCGATGCCGGGGAAGGGAAGGGTCACCAGTCCTAGGACGATGATGGAGGCTAGGGGCAGAGTTTGGGGCTCCTGTCCCAGATTAGTCGGTCAAGAATCTGAACAAAGATGGGTGAAAGCTCGGAACCCCGAGGTCAGACACTAAGCTCGTGTGCACCAGCGGCCCTCACACGGAGGGGCCCAGCCCCAGCCAGGCTACATCTGGCCCTCTTGTCATCCCCAGACCTCCGACCCCCCACCCTCACCCCCGCCCCGGCCAATCCCTCCCAACTCACCCTGTCGCTACTGGCGGGGGGTCCGGAGATCCGCTCCTCAGGAGGAGGCGCTGGGGGCCCAGGGGTCTCGACCCGAATAAGGCGGTGAGGGGGCGAGCCGTGGCGCGGGGGCGGCGTGGGGCCGGGGGCGGCGGGGGCGGCGAGGGCGGCGGAGCCGGACGGCCCCCCAGAGTAAGGATCTTCGAAGTCGCGCTCCCGCTGCAGCCGGTAGGCGGCCAGGATGTCCGGGGGCGGCGCGGGGGGTGCGGCCGGGGAGGGCGCGGGGGGGCGGTAGTCGGGCTCAGGGGGCGCCGGCTTGCTCCCCCCTCCGCCGCCGCCCCCCCCGCGGAAGCCCAGGTGCTCCCGTAGCCACCTGGCCACCCCGCCGCTGCCGCCCCCTCCTGGGCCGGCTCCAGCACCCCCGGTACCCCGGCGCGATCCCCCCGGGCCACCCCCCGCGCTCCCCTGCGCCCGCGGCCCGGGGCCGGAGCCCGCCGGAGGAGCTCCGCTCAGTAACATGGGGCGCGCCGGACTGAGCTAGCGGAGCGCGGCGGCCCGGCCGGCGGGAGGGGGCGGAGCTCCGCCAGGCGCCGGGAGGGGGCGGGGCCTGTCTGTAACAAGGGAGGGGCGGGGTTCCGCTTCTTGACTGGGGGTGGCCTCCCAGCTGGGGAGGGAAAAGGGGGCGCAGGCTTCCAGTCGCTGTAGACGCGAGAGAAGTGGGCCACCCGGGGGACGGGGATGCGACTTTTGGACTGTGAAGGGAAAAAAACTCCTCGTGTTGTCACACGTCCCCATCTGTCCCCCCACCTCCCCTGCCCCAGCTCCCAGCTCGCGAGTGAGGAGAGGGGAGCCCCCAGACTTCTATGTTCCCGGTCCTCTGGCGACTTCCGCTCCTCACCCCTACCTCCCCGCCCCCCAAGGCCTCCCAACCGGGAAACAATATTCTAGGAGGAAAATCTAAGGAGGGGGAGAGAACGGGCTGCTCCTTTCCGCAAGATGTGTCTGTAACAGACCCCCACCCCCACCCCCGTGTTACCTGGGGAGCCCTACCTATCTCTTCACAACCAACAGCTCGAAGCGCACTTATACGAACCCCAGTTGCTTCCCAACCCAGGCAAATACATCTCACATCATATACAATTAACTCCCTACAGACACCCTCTTCTGTGTCATTTCCACCCACGCCCTCCTCGCAGGCAAACAGCTCTTGCACAAACGCCCCCAACCCTCCGCGAGCAGGCCCACCCGGCCCTGTCGGCAGCAGGCATCTACGCAGAAATCCCTTCAAATCTCATCCCGTGTTTCATTGTCAGTCAGATTAGTGACAGAATGGAAACAGACAAGTCAATAAATCAAGTCTAGAAACAGTTCCAATGTTGTCTATCACAACCCCTTGCCCTCCAGAGGCTCCAAGCTCAAGCGCTAAGCACTTTTGTCTTAGAAATAAAACCAGTTCCTCGGCAGAAATGTTGTGGCCCTGAAGTCAATGCCAATATTTGCCTTTGGATGCTCTGGTTCCGCTAAGAAGGTGGCGCCTGGGGCAGTTTCTTCCAGCCATCATCATCCTGGGTAAGGCTTCAGGGCCACCCCCGCTCCTCTTTGCCTTCTGAGAGAGCAAAGAGCCATGTGAGGCCCACCCTGGAGAGGGGCCCCAAAGGGAAGGGGAAGCTCAAAGCTGAGGGAGTAGAGAAGGGTGATATGGTTATCCATGAAACCCCAAGGATTCCCAAGGATCCAAGTCTTAGAAGTATTTGAGTTCCTGCTTTGTACAAATTCCACTGGGTGTTTTAGAACAGTGCTTCTCAAACTTTAATGTAAATATGAATCTCCTGGAGATCTTCTTAAACTGCAGGTTCTGGTTCTGTAGGTCTGGCTGGGGCGGAGTCCCACATGCTGAAGTTCTAACAGGCTCCTAGGTGATCATGATGCTTCTGGTTCCCCCACCACATTTGAAGTAGCAGAGCAGACCGAGATACTGAAAAATCTGACATCATGCCTGGCTTTGTAAAGTACAACAGAGAAAACATGTCCACTTTTTAAAAATATGCAGTGAAACAAACTGACTAATGATGCAAAACTGGACATAGAGATAACAAATACCAGAATGGCCCAGTTGATCCATATTGGAGGGTCTCCAGGTGTGAGAACATGGAAAGTTCTTGACCCACAAATCCAGCAGTTGTGGACTCTAGCCAGATCTCTGGGCAAGGTACTCAGTGCCACTGATCCTCACTTTTCTTATGACTGGGTAAGGTGTGATATGATATGATATGATATGTTATGATGATAGATGGTGAGGATTAAGGAGGATGATAGACGTGAAAGGGCTTTTTCAAAGCTATGAAATGCTTACAATGGAAGGTGTCAAATGAGGCTGCATTTAAGAAGCATGGAGTTAACTGCTGTCAGCTCACAGGAATAGAATCAATCAAGTCTGCACAAAAGAGGGCAGGTTTTTGTGGGGGAGGTAGACCTGAGCAGAGTAGAATTTAGACAAATGAAGCAAAGGGGTAAAAAGTCATTCAAACCAGGAGGTCATCATGAGCTGAGCAAAGGTATGGAGGTGGGAACCAACACATAGTAAGTAAGGGGACGATTCATGCCAGGGAAGAACAGGTAATACAATTAGGTGGGGGTGGGGGTGGGGGGGTGGAGAATTTTTAATGATCATTTTTTAAAACTATAATAAATTGTATGCACCATGCATTTATTCCTGTTTTAAATTATCTGTTAATGCTCTTTTGTCCCCCATCAGAATGTGAGCTCTCTGAAGCAGGCATTGTTGAACACCTCATGGGGCCCAGGCAGCCTGCTAGGAACCAAGGATTCATAGGTGAGCCCATCTTAGCAAGGCTCCTTCGACATTGGGTGGAGTTTGCCAGATCCAAAATTTTGGATGTTAAGCAAGTTAAGCAATACCATAGAATCAGGAGTCTGCCGGAAAGTAGGGGTGTTCCTGTCACCTAGTGCAATACCTATTTCGTGGAAGGGGCTTAACAAATGTTGAAATGAACAAAGATCATTTGTCTTGTTCTTATTTTGATATGGCTATAATCATGGTATTCACACAATTTTATGTCCTGATTTTTTTTCACTTAACACTATATAATAATTTTCCCATTTTTGTTATGTAGGCTTTCTTTTATTTTTCCAAAAAATTTTTTTGAAAAAGTTTCAAACCCCCTGAAAAGTTGAAAGAAAGTACAGTCGAAAATCTGTATAACCTTCCCCTAGATTTACCACTTTTTAACATTTTGCCACATTTGGTTTTTCCCTCTCTCTCTTTTTGCTAAACCATTTAACGTAAGTTGCAAATATCAATACACCGCAGCTCTAAATACTTCAGCAGGCATTTCCAAAGAATAAGGAATTCTTCTACAGGGCACAAGACCATTATGACAGTTAGGAAATTTAACGTTAATTCAACAGTATTATCTATTTTACGGTCCACATTTAAATTTTTCCATTTTTTCCAAAAATGTTTTTTAGAAGATTTTTTTCCTTCTCTGATCCAGAATTCCATCAAGGTTAACCATTGTATTCCGTTTTAAAGTTCTTTAGTTTCTTTTAGTCTTGAACAGTCCTCCATTTTTTTTTGTTGCTAGTTTGTTTTTCATGACATTCTTTTGAAGCAACCAGGATAATTGTCATGTAGAATGGCCCCAAATCCATATTTGTCTACAGTTTCCTCATGATTAGATTCAGTAAGGTGAGGGATAGTATCATGAAACTTTTTGAGCATTAACTCCCAACAAATTTTTACCCAATGGTTTTGGCCTCCATGGATGATCTATGCTTGCATTTATTATTGCACTGGGTACTGCAAAATGATGACTTTCTAATTCTATCATTCCTTCCATATTTATAAGCTGGCATTCTTCTGTCAAAAAGAACTTTCTCCTTTCTTCCCCCACTTGGTTTCTCTCTCGAGAATCACTGTGGACTCAAGAATTCTTTTTCATTCAATGTTATATAATCCTTTACCATCATTATTCTTTCTCTAATTGTGGTTTTATTTCTATCTCATAAGTTTTGCCATTGTAACGATTTTTAAATGCACACATCAGTGGCATTAATTACTTTAACAGTGTTGTGCTACCATCGCCACCTTTCATTTCTAAAACTATTTCATCATTGAAAACAAACTCTTTACTCATTACACAATAACTACCCCTCCCAGCCCCTGGTGTTCCAGTTTGCTAATGCTGCCTTTATGCAAAAGACCAGAAATGGATTGGCTTTTATAAAGGGATTTTATTCAGGTACAAATTTAAAGTTCTAAGGCCATAAAACTGTCCAGACTAAGGCATCAACAAGAGGATACTTTCACTGAAGAACTGCTGATGGTGACCGGAACACCTGTCAGCTGGGAAGGCACCGGCTGGCGTCTGCTGGTCCTCTGCTCTTGGGTTGTGTTTCAGAATGGCTTTCTCCAAAATGTCTCTGGGCTTCTGTCTTCGTTCCTCTCTCTCAGCTCCTCTGTGTCCTTGCTTCTTTCTCCTAGAGTGTTTCTCTCTAAGCATCTGGGGGTCCTTTCTTAGCTTCTCCGGGGCAGACTCTGGGCTTCATCTCTTAACTTAGCATCTCCAAATGTCCTTCTGTCTGCATCTCCAAGTGTCTTCAAGTGTCAGCAAGTATCTGTGTTGGCTCTTGAGTTCTCTTAAGTAATCCAGTGAACCAATCAAGACTCACCAAGAGTGGGCGGGGTCCACACCTCCAAGGAAATAATTTAATCAAAGGTATCATTCCCAGGTGGGTGAGTCACATCTCCATGGAAACACTCAATCAAGAGGTTTCACCCAATAAGATTGGGTTAAAAAATCATGACTTCTGTGGGGGACAGAATATAGCCAAACCTGCACACCTGGTAACCTCTAATCTACTTTCTGTCTCTTATGAATTTTCTTATTCTAGATATTTCATGTAAGTGGAATCATACAAATTTGTCCTTTTGTGTTTGACCTATTTCACTCAGCACAGTGTTTTCAAGGTTCATCCATATTGTTGTACCGTGTATCAAAACTTTATTCCTTTTTTGGTCAAATAGTATTTCATTGTATGTATATACCACATTTTGTTTAATCCTTCATCTGTTTTGGACATTTGAGTTGTTTCCACCTTTTGGCTTTTGTAAATAATGCTGCTGTGAACATTAGAGTACAAGTATCTGTGTGAGTCCCCGCTATTAAAGCTTTGGCATATATATCTAATAGTGGAATTGCCAGGTCATATGTTTAACTTTTTGAGGAACAGCAAGATTGTTTACCATAGAGGCTGCACCATTTTACATTCCCACCAACAATGTACGAGGGTTCCAAAGTTCTCTCATTCCTCCCCAAAACATTTTATTTTCCATTGTTAAAATAATAACCATCCTGGTGAATGTGAAGCAGTATCTCATAGTCGTTTTTTATTTGCATTTACCTAATGGTTAATGATGTTGAGCATCTTTTCAAGTGCTTATTGGTCATTTAAATATCTTCTTTGAAGAAACGCCTATTCAAGTCCTTTGGCCATTTTTTCATTGGACTGTTAGTCTTTTTGTTGTTGAGTTGTGGTTCTTCAAATATTCTACATATTGAACCCTTATCAGATATATGATTTGCAACTATTTTCTCACATTCCGTAAGTCGTCTTTTCACATTTCTGATAATGTCCTTTGATGCACAAATGTTTTAAATTTTGATGAAGTCTATTTTATCTATTTTTTGTTGTTGCTCATGTTTTTCATGTCACATCTAAGAAGGTTTCGCCTATGTTTTCTTCTAAGAGTTTTATGGTTTTCACTCTTGTGTTTAGGTCCTTGATCCATTTTGAGTTAATATTTTTATATGGTGTGAGGTAGCAGTCCAACTTTGTTCTTTTGCATGTGGACATCCAGTTTTCCCAGCAAAAATTGTTGAAGAGATCATTCTTTTGCCATTAATACACTTGGAACCCTTGTCAAAAAAAAAAATCAGCAGGCCATAAATGTGTGGGTTCATTTCTGGACTCTCAATTCTATTCTATTGGTCTATATGTCAACCTTTATGCCACTACCACAGTTTTGTTTACTGTAGTGTTGTAGTAAAATTTGAAATTGGAAAGTGTGAGACCTCCAACTTTGTTCTTTTTGTTCAGGATGTTCAGGGTCCTTTGTTATTCTTTGTAAATTTGAGGGACACGTTTTTCATTTCTGAAAAATACTGCTGGTATTTTGATAGGCATTACATTGAATCTGTAGATCAATCTGTGTAGTATGCTATCTGTGCTGGTTTGGATGTATTATGTCCCCCAAAATGCCATTATCTTTGATGCAGTCTTGTGTGGGCAGGAAACGTATTGGTGTTGATTGGGTTGGATACTTTTAATTGGATGTTTCTGTGGAGATGTGATCACTCAGTTGAGGGTGAGATCTTTCACTGGGTAATTTCCATGGAGGTTTGGCTCCGCCCATACAGCATGGGCCTTGATTAGTTTACTGGAACACTATATAAGCTCAGACAGAAGGGATGAGCTTGCTACAGCCATTTCTGGTATTTTGCATAACGGCAGCATTAGCAAACCAGAACAGATTTTGGTACCGGAGAAGTGGAGTGCTGCTGTGTTTGCAAATACCAAACATATTGGAATGGCTTTTTAAATGGATAAGGGGAAGATTCTGGAAGAATTGTGAAGAGCTTGATAGAAAAGGTCTAAACTGCTTTGAAGAGACTGTTTGTGGAAATATGCACTCTAAAGACACTTCTGATAAGGCATTGAGCAGAAATGATGAATGTGTCATTGCTAACTGGAAGAAAAGCAATCCTTGTTTTAAAGTGGCAGAGAATTTGTCAAAATTGTATCCTAGTGTCAGATGGAAGACAGAATTTGAAAGTGACAAGCTGGAATACTTGGCTGATGAGATTTTGAAACTAGAAATTGTAGATATAGCATGGCTTCTCCTTGCAGCTTATAGTAAAATGCAAGTGGCGAGAGAGAAACTTAGAAGTGAACTCGGGTTCAAAGAAACCAGAAACTGATGGTTTGGAAAATTCTGGGCTTCCAGGGGGTGGAATCCCAGAAGCTACAGCACAATGTGAGGATTTAACCAAACATAGAAACCGACTGCCATTCCAGTACAAGCCAAAATTGGAGATGGAGTTATCCAGAATGGATTTGTGGAAAGTTTTATTGTCTGATGGCTTTGACCCCTGTGTGCTTCATGCAAAGCCAACAGAACTTTTGCAAGATCTTTATAGACGGAGCCACTGCCAGTTTGGACTGGAGGAGACAGACAAGGAACATACTGAAGGAAAAATTTCTTCAAAGACAGAGCCATGGAAGTTGAGGTCTGGAGTCAAGAGGTCTCGGGCTGTGAGAATAGAGTGGCCCACACAAATGGAAACGGTGAGTTTGCCCTGGAGGTCGAGGGTGGCCTTCCACCTCGATGATCAGGAAAGGTGTTGCCACCTCAGGCCTCAAAGAGGGTGGATCACATTCCCAGAGGACTGGGGAGAACCTGATTGCCACCCCACATTTCTGAAGGGATTGAGTGTGTGCCCTGGAGATGGAAGACAATCTGGGTGCTGCCCCAATGTTCGAGGAGGGTGGGGCTGAGAAGGTGGTCTCCCCAATGTGTGGATATGTTGGAGCACTCACCGCAGTGTCTAGAGACGAAAGGGCTGCTGAAAAGGCCCTTAGGAAGGGTTAGACTCCCGCTCTCTCAAGCCCCAAGGATGCAACCTCATTCTGTTAGTGACTCTCAGACATTGAAATCTAATGGCTTTCTCTCTCCCTCTCTCTGTATACATTCATTTATAAAGGATTCTAGTAATAAGATTAAGTCCCATCCTGAATAAGGTGAGTCACACCATAACTGAAGTAATCTTATCAAAAGGTCCCACTTAGACTCACAGGAGTTGATTAAATTTAAGAACTTGTTTTCCTGGGGGGTTACATAAAGCTTCAAACCACCATACCTTCTGTTCTGGTTTGCTAATGCTGCCTTTTCACAAAACACCAGAAACGGATCAGCTTTTATAAAGGGGGTTTATTTGGTTACAAAGTTACAATCTTAAGGCCATAAAGTGTCCAAGGTAAGTCATCAACAATCAGGTACCTTCACTGGAGGATGGCCAACGGTGTCCGGAAGACCTCTGTTAGCTTGGAAGACACATGGCTGGAGTCTGCTTGCTCCCAGGTTGCATTTAAAAATGGCCTTCTCCAAAATGTCTGCATCAGCTTCCAACAGCCATCTTCAAAATGTCTGTCTCAGCTACAGCAGTGAGCTTCTTATGTCTGAGCTTATATAACTCTCTAGTAAACTAATCAAGGCCCACATTGAATGGGCGTGGCCATACCTCCATGGAAATTATCTAATCAGAGCTATCACCTACAGATGGGTGGGTCACATCTCCATGGAAACACTGAACCAATATATTCCAACCTAATCCACACTAATATGTCTGCCCCATAAGACTGTATTAAATAATACGGCTTTTTCTGGGGGACATGATACATACAAACCAGTACATCTTTTATTCCTGGTTTCTGAATGTTTTTATCAAGAAAGGGTGCTGGGTTTTGTAAAAATGAATTTTCTGTGTCAATTGAGATGATCATGTGTTTTTTTCTTCCCCTTCATTCTATTAATGTGGTGTACTTTATTGATTTTCTTTTGTTGAACTAGACTTGCTTTTCTGGGATAAATCCCATTTGGTCATGGTGTATAATCCTTTTAATATTGGATTAGATTTGCCAGTATTTTGTGGAGGATTTTTGCATCTATATTCATAAAGAATATTGGTCTGTAATTTTCTTTTCTAGTGATGTCTTTATCTGGCTTTGATATCAGGGTAATATTAATTCTTTGAACATTTGGCAAAATTCACCAGTGAAGCCATCTGGTCCTGGGCTTTTCTTTTGGAGAGGTTTTTGATACTGATTCAATTCCTTTACTTGTAATTGGTTTGTTGAGATTTTCTATTTCTTCTTGAGTCAGTTTATGTAATTTGTATGTTTCTAGGAATTTATCCATTTCATCTAAGTTGTCCAATTTGTTGACATTCAATTGTTAATGGGATCCTTTTATAATCTTTTTTTTATTTTTGTAAGGTCAGTAGTAATTTACTGCCCCTCTTTATTTTCTGATTTTAGTTATTTGCATCTTCTCTTCAAATAATCAATTTTTAGTTTTGTTGAATCTCTCTTGTTTTTCTATTCTCTATTTCCTTTATCTCTATTCTAATGTTTACTATTTCCTTCCTTCTGATCACTTTGGGTTTTGTTTGCTCCTCTTTTTCTAGTTCCACAAGGCATGAGGTTAGGTTACTGATTTGAGATTTTGTTTTTTAATGTAAGCTCTTACAGCTATAAATTTCACTCTGAGCACTGCCTGTGCTGCATCCCATAAGTTTTGATATGTTGTGCTTATATGTTGTTTCAGTTTGCTAAAACTGCCAGAATGCAAACTACCAGAAATGGACTGGCTTTTACAACAGGGGTTTATTGGTTCACAATTTTACAGTTTTAAGGCCATGAAATGTCCCAATTAAGGCATCAATAAGACAATAAATTCTCTGAAGAAAAGATCGATGGCATCTGGGGTTCCTCTGTCACAAGGGAAGGCACATGGCCAGAGTCCGCTGGGCATCTCCCGGGGTTAGCGTCTCGTTTCCGTTGCTTTCTCCAAAATGTCTCTGGGTTTCTGTCTTAGTTTCTCTCTCTCAGCTCCTGTGCATCCTTGCTTATTTCTCCCAGAGCATTTCTCTCTAAGCATTTGGGGGTCTGTATTAGTTAGGGTTCTCTAGGGAAACAGAATCAATGAGAGTTATCTATGAATATAAGATTTATAAAAGTGACTCACACAACTGTGGGTATGCATGAGTCCAAATTCCATAGGGCAGTCAGCAAACTGGCAACTCCAATGTAGATGTTTGTTGAACTCCTCAGGAAACGAACTGGCAACTTCAACGAACTCCTCAAGAAATGCTTCGCTGGTCAGCTGAAGAAGAAGTGAAGGTCCTCTATCTGTCTCACTTAAAAGTCTTCAACTGATTGATTGGATTAAATCCAGTCAACTGCATTCTCATTGTGGAAGACATGCCCTTCACTGAGTCATCAGTCACAGCTGCAGCCAATTGACTTATGATTTAATAAACCAGCCTGTTGGTTTATTAACCAGCCACAAATGTCCTTGAAGCAATGGTTAGGCCAGTGACTGCTTGACCAGACAGCTGGGTACCATCACCTGGCCAAGTTGACACATGAACCCAACCATCACAGGGTCCTCTCTTAGCTTCTCTGGGACAAACTCTGGGCTTCATCTCTTAGTTCAGCATGTCCAAACATCTTTCTGTCTGCATCTCCAAGTGTCTGGGTCTGTATAAGCTCTGAGCTCTCTCTTTCTCCTTGAGCTCTCTTAAGGACTCCTGTAAACTAATTAAGACCCAACCTGATTAGGTGGGGTCACATCTCCATGGAAACAACCTCATCAAAAGATTCCACCCACAATAGGTCTGCCCCTTTGTTCCTGTTTGCTAATGCTGCCATTATGTAAAATACCAGAAATGGATTGGCTTTTATAAAGGGAGTTTATTTGGTTACAAATTTATAGTCTGAAGGCTATGAAAATGTCCAAATTAAGGCATCACCATGAGTATACCTTCACCGAAGGAAGGCCAATGGCGTCTGGAAAACCTGTTAGTGGGAAAGGCAAATGGCTGGTATGTGCTGATCCTGGGTTGTGTTCCAGCTCCTCTCTCAGCTCCTGTGCCTTCTTCAAAATGTTGCTCTTGGGATGTTTTGTCCTCTCTTAGCTTCTCCAGAGTAAACACTGGGCTAGCATCTCCAAAGTGTCAGCAAAAGTCTGCTTTCAGTGGCAGTCTCCAAAATGTCTCTGTCAGATACTCTGAGGTCCTTCTGTCTGTGAGCTCTTTTATAGGACTCCAGTGATTAAATCAAGACCCACCCTGAATGGGCAGTGTCCATATCTTCAAGGAAATAATTCAATCAAACATTTCACCCACAGTTGATTGAGTCACATCTCCTTGGAAACACTCAATCAAAGGATTCCAACTCAATCAACAGTAATATGTCTACCCCCACAAGATTGCATTAAAGAATATGGCATTTTGGGGGACATAAGATATCCAAACCGGCACATTCTAACCCCATGGACCCCAAAAGGACATGATCTTTCCATATAGAAAATACATTCATCCCATCACAATATCACAAAAACATAAATCCTTTCAGTAACAATAGGTAAGTACAAGATCCCATCAAAATCGGTAACAGGTGTGGTCTTGTTCTAAAGCAAAATTCCCCTCTGGTTGTGGACCTCTGAAACCTAGACCAAGTTATCTGTTTCCAATGCACAAAGAAGGGACAGTCATAGGATAAACATTCCCATTGCCAGAAGGAGAAACTGAAAGGAAAGGCAGGGTAACTGGACCAAAACAGTTTCTAAAACCCACAGGGCAAACTCCATTAGATTTCAAAGCCTGAGAGTCATTTATAGAATGACGTTTTATCCTTGGGGCTTGAGAGAGTGGCAGTCCCACACCTTCCAAGGGCTTACACTGTAGCCATTTCTCTTCAAACTCTGGGGTGAGTGCTCCAACATATCCATGCACTGGGGAGACCACCTTCTTCTCGGCCCCACCCTCCTCAAGCATTGGGGTGCCACCTGGACTCTGCCTCTCTGGGGCAAATGCTCTCCCCTCTCTGAACAGCGGGGTGGTGACCAGATCCCCCCACCACCACCACCAGGGAATGTGATCCAACCTCTCTGAGACCTGGAGTGACAGCACTCTTCCTGAACATGGAGGCAGAAGGCCTGCCCTCTGCCTCTGGGGCAAACTCATCCTTTCCATGCATATGGGTTGTTCTGCTCTCCTTGCCTGAGATTTCTTGACTCCAGACCTCAATTTCCATGGTTCTGTCTTTGAAGAAATTTTTCCTTCAAAATTTTTTCCTTCTCCATCCTCTCCAGTCCAGACTGGCAGTGGTTCTGTCTATACAGATCTTGCAAAAAATTTGTAGGCTTTGCATGCAGTTTACAAGTGTCAAAACCATCAGACAATAGGACTTTCCAATACTCCTTTCCAGATAACTCCATCTCCAATCCTGGCTTGTACTGAAATGGCGGTTGGGTTCCATGTTTGGTTAAATCCTCACTTAAGGCACCGTGCTGGTTTGGATGTATTCTGTCCCCCAAAATGTCACGTTCTTTGATGCAATCTTGTGGGGGCAGACACGTTAGTGTTGATTAGACTGTCATCCTTTGAGTGTTTCCATGGAGATGTGACTCAATCAACTGTGAGTGAAATGCTTGATTGGATACTTTCCATGGAGGTGTTACCCCACATATTCAGGGTGGGTGTTAATTGGATCACTGGAGTCCTATAAAGGAGTTCACAGACAGAAGACAGTGACAGAGCAACTGACAGTGACATTTTGAAGAGGAGCTGCAGCTAAAAGAGGAAAAAACACATCAAGAGCAACATTTTGAAGAACACCATTTTGAAACACAACCTGAGAGCAAGCAGATGCCAGCCATGTGTCTTCTGCACTAACAGAGGTTTTCTGGATGCCATTGGCCATTCTTCTGTAAAGGTATCCTATGGTTGACACCTTAGCTTGGACACTTTTATGCCCTTAAGACTGCAACTTTGTAACCAAATAAGCCACCTTTATAAAAGCAAATCCATTTCTGGTATTTTAGATTCTGGCAGCATTAGCAAACCTGAACAGGCACCATCTTCTGCAGTCTCACTTTCTGGAAGTCCGGAATCTCCCACATCATCAATTTCTGGTTTCTTGGTACCCAAGAGTTCAGTTCTCAGCTTATCACTCTGCTCTCATATTTTACTATAAGCTGCAAGGAGAAACCAGGCTACCTCTATATTTAGCTTGTAGTTCTCATCAGCTAAGTATTCCAGCTCGTTGCTTTCAAATTCTGCTTTCCTTCCAACACCAGGACTCAATTTTGCCAAATTCTCTGCCACTTTAAAACAAGGATTGTCTTTCTTCCAGTTTGCAACAACACATTCCACATTTCTATCTAAGGCCTCATTGGAAGTATCTTTAGAGTACATTATTTCTACAGTCTCTTCAAAGCAATTTAGGCCTTTTCCATCAAGCTCCTCACACTTCTTCCAGAATCTTCCCCTTATCCATTTAAAAAGCTGTTCCAGTATGTTCAGTATTTGTAAATTCAGCAGCACTCCACTTCTCTGGTACCAAAATCTGTTCCAGTTTGCTAATGCTGCCATTATGCAAAATACCAGAAATGGATTGGCTTTTATAAAGGGTGTGTGCCAGTTTGGATGTATTATGTCCCCCAAAATGCCATGTTCTTTAATGCCATCTTGTGGTGGCAGATGTGTTAGTGTTGATTAGGCTGGAATCCTTTGATTGAGTGTTTCCAAGGAGATGTGACTCAATCAGCTGTGAGTGAGATGTTTGATTGAATTATTTCCATGGAGATATGAGCCCCACCCACTCAGGGTGGGTTTTAATTAAATCACTGGAGTCCTATAAAAGAGTTCACAGACAGAAGGAGCTTAAAGAACAGCTGTGAGTGACATTTTGAAGAGCAAATGAGAGAGACATTTTGGAGATGGCCATTGAAAGTAGACTTACGCTAGCCCAGAATTTGCTCTGGAGAAGCTAAGAGAGGACAAAATGCCCCAAGAGCAACATTTTGAAGAATGTATAGGAGCTGAGTGAGGAGCTGGAACACAACCTGGGATTAGGAGACACCAGCCATGTACTTTCCCAGCTAACAGAGGTTTTCTGGAAGCCATTGGCCTTCCTTCGGTGAAGCTATACTTGTTTTGATGCCTTAATTTGGACATCTTCATGGCCTTCAGACTGTAGTTTTGTAACCAAATAAACTGCCTTCATAAAAGCCAATCCATTTATCCATTTATGGTATTTTGCATAATGGCAGCATTACCAAACCAGAATAGGCATTTATTTGGAGACAAATTCACAGTCCTAAGGCCATAAAAGTGTCCATACTAAGGCATCAACAAGAGGATACTTTCATTGAAGATGGTCGATGGCATCCAGGACACCTCTGTCAGCTGGGAAGGCACATGGCTGGCATCTGCTGGCCCTTTGCTCCCAGGTTGTGTTTCAAAATGTTTTTCTCCAAAATGTCTCTGGGTTTCTGTCTTTGCTCCTTTCTCACAGCTCCTGTGTGTCCTTGCTTCTTTCTCCCAGGGTGTTTCTCTCTAAGCACATCTGGGGGTCCTCTCTTAGCTTCTCTGGGGCAAACTCTGAGCTTTATCTCTTAGCTTAGTGTCTCTAAACATCCTTCTCTCTGCATCTCCAAGCATCAGCACCTGTGTTGGCTCCTGAGCTCTCTTAAGCACTCCAGTGAACCAATCAAAACTCAGCCTGGATGGGCAGGGTCCACACTCTATGGAAATAACCCAATTAAAGGTCTCACCCACAGCTGGGGAGTCACATCTCCATGAAAATGCTCAATCAAAATGTTCCATCCAACAAGATTGAATTAAAAGATCATTGCTCTTTTAGGGTCCATAACAGTTTCAAACCCGCACACATCTTATCTCGAGTAACCTCATCAAAATATCCCATTTACAATAGTTCACACCCACAAAAAGGATTACATTTAAGAACATGTTTTTCTGGGGGTACATAGCTCCAAACCACCACAATAATATTCTTCCATGTCCTATAATCTTTTCTTACTTAAACTCTGTTCTAGTTTGCTAATGCTGCTAGAATGCAAAACACCAGAAATGGATTGGCTTTTATAAAAGGGGGTTTATTTGGTTACACAGTTACAGTCTTAAGGCCATAAATTGTCCAAGGTAAGTCATCAACAATTGGGTACCTTCACTGGAGGATGGCCAATGGTGTCTGGAAAACCTCTGTTAGCTGGGAAAGCATGTGGTTGGCGTCTGCTCCAGAGTTCTGGTTTCAAATGGCTTTCTCCCAGGACGTTCCTTTCTAGGCTTCAGCTTCTTCCAAAATGTCACTCTCAGTTGCTCTTGGGGCATTTGTCCTCTCTTAGCTTCTCCGGAGCAAAAGTCTTCTTTCAAAGGCCGTCTCCAAAATGTCTCTGTAAACTGCAGCTCCTCTCTCAGCTCCTGTGCATTCTTCGAAGTGTCCGTCTTGGCTGTAGCAAGCTTACTCCTTCTGTCTGAGCTCATATAGTGCTCCAATAAACTAATCAAGGCCCATGCTGAATGGGCGGGGCCATATCTCCATGGAAATTATCCAATGAAAGATCTCACCCTCAATTGAATGATCACATCTCCACAGAAACATCCAATCAAAAGTCTCCAACCCAATCAACACCAATAGTCTCCTGCCCACACAAGACTGCATCAAAGATAATGGCATTTTGGGGGACATAATACATCCAAACCAGCACAAACTCTGACATTTTAGCCACTCTGGCTCTCTTTTGACTTCTGTTTATATGGAATATATTTTTCCATCCTTTTACTTTCAACTCTTTTGTGTCTCTATACCTAAAGTGAGACACTTGTAGACAGAATATAGATGGGTCATGCTTTTTCATCCCATCTGCCAATCTCTGCCTTTTAATAGGGGAATTTAATTCACTGATATTTAAAGTAATAACTGAGAAGGAAGGATTTACCTCTGCCATGCAGCTATTTGTTTTCTGTATGTCTTGTATGTTTTTTGTTCCTCAATTACTCCATTACTCCCTTTTTGTATGCAGTTTTTTTTTTTTTTTTTGTAAAGGACCTTTTTGAGTCTCCTCTTATTTTCTTTTGTCTATATTTTAAATTTGTTTTCTTAGTGATTGCCTTTGTAATTACAATTAACATCTTAAATTAATAACCACCTAATTTGACTAGGATCAACCTTGTATCTCTGTCTCTACCCTTTATACTGTTACTGTCTCAGATTACTTATTTATACATTGTTATGCTGTTAACCTAGATTTTAAATGTTATTTTACCCATTTGTCTGTTAAGTCATATGGGGGGAAAAAGCACTTATAAGCCAAAAATACAATAATATAGGATTTTATATTTACCTATGTAGTTACCTTTTCCAATGTTCTTTATTTCTTCTTATGGATTTGAGTTACTGTTTAGTGTCCTTTTATTTCAGCCCGAAGGACTTCCTTTAGCATTTCTTGTAGGGCAGGTCTTCTGGTAATGAACTTTTTCAACTTTTCTTCATCTATAAATGTCTTAATTTCTCCTTCATTTTTTTAATGCTCTGATTTCAGCCTTACAACTGTATGTAAAATTCTTCATTGACAATTTTCTTCTTTAAGGACTTTAAATATCCTACTGCCTTCTGGCCACTGTGGTTTCTGATGAGAAATCTGCTGCTAATCTTTCTAGGGATTCCTGGTATGTGATGTGCCAGTTTGGATATATTATGTCCCCCAGAAAAAGTCATGTTCTTTTATGCAATCTGGTGGGGGCAGAGTATTAGTGTTGATTAGGTTGGAACTTTTTGATTTGTTTCCATGGAGATGTGACTAGTAACACCTTTGATTAGGGTGTGACCTGTTGATGGGATTGTTTCCATTGAGGTGTGGCCCCACGCCTTCAGCTTGGGTCTTGATTTAATAACTGGAGCCCTATAAAAGAGCTTACAGAGGGAACTCAGAGCAACTGAGAGTGACATTTTGAAAAGGAGCTGCAGCTAAGAGAGGACAAAACTCCCCAAGAGCAACATTTTGGAGAACGCCATTTTGAATCACAACCTGGGAGCAAGCAGCTGCCAGCCACGTGCCTTCTGAGCTAACAGCAGTTTTCCAGACGTCAATGGCCATCCTTCAGTGAAGATATCCTATTGTTGATGCCTTACCTTGGACACTTTATGGTTTAGGACTATAACTTTATAACCAAATAAACCTCCTTTATAAAAGCCAATCCATTTCTGGTGTTTTGCAAAACAGCAGCATTAGCAAACCAGAACATGTGACAAGTCACTTCTCTCTTGCTGTTTTTAAAATCTTCTCTTTGTCTTTGGATTTTGACAATTTCACCATAATGCGTCATAGTGTTGACATCTTAGAGACTATCCTGCTTGGAGTTCATTGAGATTCCTGGATGTGTATATTCATTTCCTTCATCAGATTTGGGAAGTTTTCAGCCATTATATTTTCAAATATTTTTTCTGCCCTTTCTCTCTCTCTCTTGTCATTCTGGAATTCCAATGATGTGTTTGTTGGTAAGCTTGATGGTGTTCCACATGTTCCTCAGGATCTGTTCATTTTTCTTCATTTATTTTTTCTGCTTCTAACACTAGATAATTTTAATTGTCTTGTCTTCAAGTTTGCTGATCTTTTCTTCTGCATTTTCAAACCTATTGTTGAATCCATCTTACCTTTCCATTACCATACTTTGCAGCTCGAAAATTTGGTTCTTTTTAAAAAAATTATAATTTATATCTATTTTTTCAGAAAATGTTTTCCTAATTTCCTTTAGTTCTTTGCATATGGATTCCTTTAGCTCACTGAATGTATTTTAGACAGTTTATTTTAAGTCTTTGACTAACATTTCCTATGTATGCGCTTCCCCCAAATTCTTTTTTTTCCCTGGGAATGATCCATTACCTTCCTGTTTCTTTTTGTGTTTTGTAATTTTTTTTGAGAACTGGACATTCTGAAAATTATGTTGTTATTACTCAGTAAATCTAGTTCTCACAATCCTCTGGGATTGCTAGTTTTCTTTTGGTGCATTGTTGTTGCTGTTGAGGGCTGGAGCCACCAATTTGTGACTTTTCCAAACTATTTTGCTCCCAAACAGGGAATGAAAGAGAAAAGAGAACAAATATATAGCTACTGCCTCTTTAAGACACCTCTGCCCCTTTTTTCCACAGGGGATTAGAAAAATGGCCACCCTCAGAGGCAGCCCCCAAGCAATCTGCAGTAGCTGATCAAAAGCAGTGATCAGCAATTGGACCATATACCCTTGCATTAGACTAGGTTCTTATAGCCCACCCTGCACCAACAAGCTGCACCAGGAGCTTGAGCTACAGCCTCCACTGCAGCCTGTCATGTGGTTGGAGGCTGGGGAATGACAGCCACTGTATGGAGGGTGAAATTCACAGACATTTACTACAATTTACCAGCCTCTTCCTCCAGATTTTCCCTGGATGCTGCACAGTGTCCCATTAGACTAAAAAGTTTCAAAGTAGTTTCTTGGATAGTTCCTGCCTATTCTATAGTTGTTTTGGTGGAGACTGATTCCCAGAGCTTCTTACTCTGCCCTCTCTTCACAGCCCTCTCCCCTTCCCTTCATTTTTTTTAATTCAATTTTATTGAGATATATTTATATACCATGCAGTCATACAAAGCATACATTCAATTGTTCACCGTACCATTATATAGTTGTGTGTTCATCACCAAAATTAATTTTTGAACATTTTCATTATCACACACACAAAAATAATAAGAATAAAAATTAAAGTGAAAAAGAACAATTAAAGTAAAAAAGAACACTGGGTGTGTTTTTTTGTTTGTTTTTTGTTTTTTTTTGCCCCCATTTTTCTACTCATCCTTCCATACACTAGACAAAGGGGAGTGTGGTCCATATGGCTTTCCCAATCACATTGTCACCCCTCATAAGCTACATTTTTATACAACTGTCTTCAAGATTCAAGGGTTCTGGGTTGTAGTTTGATAGTTTCAGGTATTTACTGCTAGTTATTCCAATTCATTAGAACCTAAAAAGGGTTGTCTATATTGTGCATAAGAGTGCCCACCAGAGTGACCTCTCAGCTCCTTTTGGAATCTCTCTGCCACAGAAGCTTATTTCATTTCCTTTCACATCCCCCTTTTGGTCAAGAAGATGTTCTCCATCCCACGATGCTGCCCTTCCCTTCATTTTTTGAAAGACAGTTTTGCTGGATCTAGAATTCCTGATTGACCATTTTTTTCAGCACTTTAAATATGTCATCCTACTTCCTTCCATGCTGTGAAAAATTGGCACTTAATTTTATTGAGGCTCCTATGTACATGGTGAGTTGCTTCTCCCTTGCTGCTTCCACATTCTTTGTCTTTGCCATTCTATATTTTGATTATAAAATGTCTTGGTGTGCACCTCTTTTGGAGTTTGTTGAGCTACTTGAATGTTCATATTCATGTCTTTCCTTAAATTTGTGATATTTCAGCCATTATTTCTGCAAATATTTTTTCTTCCAATTCTGCAACTCCCATATTGTGTACATTGGCATGCTTGATGGTGTCTCACAGGTCCCTTAGGCTCTCTTCACTTTTATTCTTTTTACTTTCTGCTCTTCAGACTGGGTAATGCCAATTGCCCTATGTTCTGGTTTGCTAAAGCTGCCAGAATGTAAAAAACCAGAAATAGATTGGCTTTTACAATGAGGGTTTGTTAGTTCACAAATTTACAGTTCTAAGGCCATAAAAGTGCCCAAACTAAGGCATCAACAAGAGGATACCTTCACTGAAGGAAGGCTGATGGCATCCGGAGGACCTCTGTCAGCTGGGAAGGCACATGGCTGGTGTCTGCTGGTCCTTTTCGTCTGGATTGCAGTACTTTCGGCTTCTGATTCCAGTGTTTTTCTCTTTAAGCATCTGTGGGTTCTCAGTTAGCTTCTCTAGGGCAAACTTGATGTTTCATCTCTTAGCTTAGCATCTCCAAATGTCTGCATCTGTGTTGGCTCTCAGTTTCTCTCTCTTTCTCTCTCTCTTTCTCTCTCTCCCTCCCTCTTGCTCTTTCTCAGCTTCTTAAGGACTCCAATAAACTAATTAAGACCCACCTTGAATGGGTGGTGTCATATTTCCATGGAAAAATCTAATCAAAAGGCCTCACCCACAACTGAGTGGGTCACATCTCTATGGAAACAACCTAATCAAAAGATCCCACCCACAATAAGCCTGCACCCACAAGAGTGGATTAAGAGAATATGGCTTTTGTCAAGGTACATAATAGATCCAAACTGCACACCCTATCTTCATGTTCACTCATCTTTCTTATTCCAGCTGAAATCTGCTGCTGAACCCTCTATGGAATTTTAAAATTTCAATTATTATAATTTTCAGCTGCAGTATTTCTGTTTGGTTTCTTTTTATAAATTCTCTTTATTGAAAGTTTCATTTTGTTCATGTATCATTTTCCTGATTGCCTTTAATTCTTTGCCTATGTTTTCCTTAGGCTCTTTGAGCATATTTAATACAGTTTTTAAAAGGTCTTTATTTGATTTTGTCCGATGTCTACATTTCCTCATTGATGGTTTCTATCACTTTATTTTGCTCTTTTGAATTTTCCATCTTTTCCTATATATTTGTATGACTTGTGATTTTTTTGCTGAAATCTAGGCATTTGAATATTTTAATGTGCTAACTCTGAAAATGAGACTCTCCTCCTTCTGCAGGGTTTGCTTTTTCTTCTTCTTTACTCTTTATTTCTGAAGGCTTTAGTAGTCTATTTTTTAGTGATTTTTCCAAACTATTTATGCAAAAACTGTATCCCTTGACATGTATAGCCACTAAGGTCCCTGTTCTTTTTACTTGTATTAAGCTAGTAGTATGACAGAGATTTCCTGGAATGCCAGGAACAAAAAAAAAAAAAAAAAAAAAAAAAAACAAAACAAAAAAACAAAAAACAAAACTGCTCTGTCCTGGTGCTCTCCCTTTCAGCACTTAGTCAGCCCCACAGTGATCCTAAAGAACTGCCTGAGGTGAAACCAAAAGTGAAAGCAATCTTTTCTGAGCATATATCTTGCCCTGAGCATGTGTGCATGGCCTTATAAATTCCCCATATACATGAATACTCTGAATGCTCCACTTTCCCACAAATTTGTCACATTTCCTCTTGGTCCTGGCACTATAGTGTATGCCTCAACCAGTAATCTTTTGTCCAAGGCAGCTGTGGTTTGATAGGTTCCTTACAATGTGTTAGTAGCTCTACCAGCTGCTTCTATATAGAGAGTCAGCTCTGAGATAGGCAAGACAGAGAAGAGCATCTTGGATTAGTATTAGTCCTTCAGGCTGCCACCAGACAAACTGGAACAGATATACAGGCACCTCAATATACGCATAAGAACTACTCTGCTTTCTTTGAAACCCAGTACCAGAAATCCATTATGCCAGTTTGAATGTATTATGTCCCCCAAAACACCATTATTTTTGATGCAGTCTTATGTGGGCAGAAAACTACTGGTGTTGATTGGGTTGGAGACTTTTGATTGGATGTTTCTGTGGAGATGTGATCACTCAACTGTGGGCGCGATCTTTCATTGGATAATTTCCATGGAGGTGTGGCCCTGCCCATTCAGAATGGGCCTCGATTAGTTTACTGGAGCACAATATAAGCTCAGACAGAAGGAGCAGGCTTGCTACAGACAAGAGGGACACTTTGAAGAATGCACAGAAACTGAGAGAGTAGCTGCAGATGAGAGACAGTTTGAAGATGGCCGATGAAAGCAGACTCTTGCTCCAGAGAAGCTAAGAGAAGACAAACACCCTAAGAGCAACTCAGAGTGACATTTTGGAGAGAAGGTGAAGCCTAGAGAGGAATGTTCTGGGAGAAAGCCATTTTGAAACCAGAACTTTGGAGCAGATGCCAGCCACGTGCTTTCCCAGCTAACAGAGGTTTTCAGGACAGAGAAGGTACCTGATTGTTGATGCATTACCTTGGAAACTTTATGGCCTTAAGACTGTAACTGTGTAACCAAATAAACCCCCTTTTATAAAAGCCAATCCATTTCTGGTGTTTTGCATTCTGGCAGCATTAGCAAACTAGAACACCCATAGTGGGAGTGTGGGCTAGTGCTCCACAGGAGGTTGTACTAACAAACATGCCATGAGGTTTTCCTGTTATTTTTAAGTTGCCTTTTTCTTGATTCCACATTTTCTTAGTAATCCTTTCACTGTTTTCCAGAGTTCTGAAGAAGTTGGTTCTGCCAATTTTGGCTTGTTTTTTAATGTTTCTGTGGGGGAACAGAATTTTGGAACTGTTTACTTTACCACCTTGCTGATGCCTCAGTTTTATTTTTGGTGCTAAAATTGTCTCAAATTTGTCCAATGGGAGCGTTTTCAAGAGGCTCTGGTATCTTTTTTTTTTTTTTTAATCAATTTTTATTGGTGAATATAACATATATACATAGAAGTGGTAACTTTCCAAGCACAATTTAACAAGTAGTTAGAGAGCAAATTTCAGAAAATATTATAGGTTACAGTTCCACAGTTTCAGTTATTTCCTTATTATGAAATAGAACATATATACAAAAAGGTAACATCTTTCAAAGTATGATTTAACAAGTAGATATATAGGAGATTTCCAAATCTGGTGTCTTTCTGAGTTGTTTCCGTCAATCAGGAAGCACCTATTTGCTTTCTCACACAAGATGTTTCAAACTCACTTATACTTCCCTTGCCCCAGATTGTAATCAGTCATTACTCCTTTTAGTTGGAAATGATATTTAAAAATTGCCTTTATACTTTTAAAGTGGATATTTAATATGTCACTAAATGAACGGACCTTATTTTGAGCTTTTGGGCTATTTATAATCTCCTCCTTTATTATTTATAAAGATGCTCGGTAATGAGCATCTTTATGCACATAATTTTTTCAAGTTTAGGATTATTCCCTTTGGTGAGATTTCCAAAAGCTGAATTATTGAGACAAAGGGTGTAAACATTTTTCTGACTCTTGATCCACATTGTCCACTTGCTCATGTAAGGTTTTAGAAGTCAACAATGACCTTTAAGTGTCAAACCTACCAATTTTGTCTCATTCATCTTCTTCTTAACTTCTTTGTAGCACCTGAGTCTGTTTACTCCCCCACCCTTGAAACCTTCTTTTCCCCAACTGTCCTTAAAAATGTTCTTGCAAGCTTTCTCCTGGTTCTCCTCCTGTGTCTCAGGCCATATCCTTCTCTTATTTCCTTAACCTCCTACATTTGTGCATGTCCCAAGGCCTACTTCTCAGCCTTCTGCTTTTGTTTCTGGGTATTGAATAGGGTGTCCTTATTCCTGTATGCCTGACTTTGGAAATCCAGTCCTGTCCTGAGCTCTGATCTCTCCTGGGATTTGCTTCCTTCTAAGTCTAGTTCTTGCCTTTCATCTCCATCCCTGTTTTGGGTCCATCTCTGTTCACAAACTTGATAGGACAACCTAGTATTCTCACATAAGCACTCTGTTCTTTGAGATTATGGGTATTGAGATGGAGCTTCATATGTTCCAAGTTTTGGTTGGTTGATACAGTTTGGTCAGTGCAGTTAAAAAAATACTGAATTAGTTGCCAAGATTTTTAAATGTGGGAGATTTAACACAAAAATCCAGTTTGCTGGCTTTTCCAGCAACATTAGAAAGTCTGTTGACTTAAGCCCATATTCCCATCAAGTACAAGTGGCAGAAGATGAATAGTAGCCTGGGTGCCTTCAGATGAGGCCACATAACCAAAATCCATTTAGGTCCGAGAATTTCATCAAGTTCTCAAGTCGGTTGCTTTTACTACCAACTTTCACTTTTTGTTTTTCTTCCTGTGGAGTTAAGAGGAAAGTAAAATATTTCTCCAGTACATGTCCTTGTCAAGGATGGGAAATGGAAAAAAAAAAAAGAGTTAGAGGGCCATAGGTACTAGAAAAATGGGAGAGGACATTTTTCTTTTTAGTGGAAGCAGAGATTATTTTTATTTGTTTGGTATGAAAATAAAGTGGGTCTGTGTTGAAAGAATACAACTTAAGATGTCAACATAAAGCAAATCTGGATGCTTTACTCATTTATGGACTCTATAAGAAATCTCTGTTCAAATACTTATGGAGCAGCTGTGTGCTTGGAACACAAACATGACTAAGACTCCATTTCTGCCTTCAATGAACTTGAATTTTCTAACTACAGTGGTTTTTTACTTAAGTTGGATCCTGACAGTAACGGAAATGAAAAAAGAAAGTAGAGCGTTTTAAAAGGGTCTGCCAAATCTAATCCCTCTTCCCAATTCCAACCTCAGGGTGTGTTCCCTGCCCTTCTAACCTGAATTCAAAATAGGGCTCCTTCCCAACAGGGCCCAGACTCCCATCTAAATGTTTTTATGCATACAGTAAGGAATCCCTTTCCCTTATCTTACCTACCCAAATCATCCCCCTCCCTTCCCATCCAGGGGTTGGGTCTTGGGGAGAAGAAAGGCAGGATCTAAGGTGGGTGGAGATTCCCTAGGAGTATGTGTACTCTTTCCAATAAAGAAAGGTTGGCTACCAGTGTGAATCTAAATCTATCCCTTTGTTTCTGTCTGACGGGGGCGGGGGCCGGGGAAGAGGAAAGATTATTGTGTTTTTGCAAGAAGCAAGGGGGGATATATTCGCATACATGTATAAGTACATATAATGCTTACACAAAGACTGTCCTGGAAAGATATACTGGTAACTGACAATAATTGGAGGATGGGATGAAGAATGATAGGGAAGCTTACTTTTCACTGGGCTTGTGCACATGTATTCTCTATTTAAAAATGAAGACCCATATGACATTATGCATTTGTTAAAACCCAAAGAACTGTACAAAGAGTGAAATGATGTAACTATGAACTTTAGTTAATAATGTGTCAATATTGGATCATCAATTGTAACAAATGTACCACACAAGTGTAAGATATTAATACTAGGAGAAACTGTGTATGTAGGGAGCAACTCCCTGCACTTTCTGTGCAGTTTTTCTGTACACCCCAAACTACTCTAAGATAATGTATTATATGAAAAACAAAACAAACTACCCAATTAAAAGAATACATGAAAAGGAGGAAGAAAAATCACAAGGTAACCGGGGGCACTGTTTTCGTTGTTTAGGAGAATTTAGAAACTAATTTTTGGGAGGAAAAAGATAACTGTGTGAAGTATTCAGAGCATAAAATGAGAATTATTGGAAGTAGCGATCTTAGGAGTGGTTCAGTTGTAAAGGGAAACAGATGCAGCAGTTCGTTTCAAGAAAAAGAGTTACCTGTCTGTCGACTGGAGGAGAGTGCAGCGGTTCATTTCAAGAAAATGAGTTACCCGTCTGGTTGCACAAGAAAAGAAAATAGAACCCCTTGCCGTGCCATTGTTCCCACAATGCCGTGACTCGGATTCGAACCGAGGTTGCTGCGGCCACAACGCAGAGTACTAACCACTATACGATCACGGCGAGCTACCGGGGATCTGCCAACAAGCCTTCGTATTATCCTTTTCAAGAGTCATAGGCCTTCCCAGCTTGTGCGTCACTAAAAGAGCCACCTATGGCGTGGGGTTCCACCCTTAGGCTTAGTCTGAAAATGCGCAGGCGCGTCGCGTTCTCTCCAGTTGCTTGCGTTCTCTCGTTTTGGTCCATTATTCTCGGCTGTGGTGTAGATATGGGAGGCTGCGTGTGGTCCTGTGAGGACTGAGGGGCAGTTCTTGAACATCCAGAGCCCGGGGTGGTCGGAGCTTAGAGTGTCCGCAAGCTGCACGACTCCCGTTCCTTGAGGGACGCCTGTCTCCTGGGACGGAGGGACACTTCTAGCGAACCCTATAGTCTTCCCGGGGCTGTAGGGGGGCGCTCCTCCCTCTAACCCCCCAGGAGTGACCCAAATCCACCTCTGCCAAGGGTGTGGATGTCCCCAGAACCGGGTCGTGCACTTAAAAAGAGCTCAGTGAAAGCTTCTCTCTTCTCATACCCCCATCTCCCCGCCCAGAACACCCACTTCCTTCCAGCTCCTTCTAGTTCCCCGATGGCCCCGATTCCTCTCTCTGTGGTGCTCCCGCCAGGCCAGGTGCCCCCTGCCCACCTCTGTTGTGCCCCTGGACGGCAGGGGGCCCAGGTCCTGTTTTTTTTCATATGCATAAGCGCTCCCGCCCACACGGCACCCAGAACAGAGCTGAGTACACAGCAGGCAGTGGCAATTTGCTAAATTGAGAATGTGCCATATGTATCTGGGACAGTGAATGCAGACTGCACGTCAGTCTCTAGAGCCACACGCCCGAATCCACCTTTCTGACAGCCACCAGATGTATCTTGCTGGACACAAATTTAATCCTTTCTTCATCCATTCTCTTCCCTGCTTCACCTACTCCTTCCCCGGACTGCAGGAAATTTATCTTTTCCAGCTTCATCTCTTGGCCCTTCTTCAGTGTCATTCCCCACTACCTAATTCCTTCCATTCATTCATTCAACAGGTTCTTGGGAAGCGCCTATTACCTGTCAGGCCACTGCCTTTACGCATTGCGGGGAGGGGAAAGAGAGAAGACAGAGGAATATGATAATTTTTTCAAGATTTTCTTCAACCTTTCGCATACGAGATTATACTGGCTGCTTGACAAATTTCTACTCTGCCCTTAGGAACTACCTCAAAGGTCATCGCCTCTGTAAAGCCTTCCCTTCCTATTTGAGGAGTCCGTTTTCAGTGCTCCTATGGAAACGTGTACATAAGTCTATCACAACACTCTTCAGCAACGTAAGTGCTCTGTGCTTTGTCCTCAAGAATAATATCGCGCGTAGCCCCAGAGAAATGCTAAGTCCATAATCTTTGGGGTTCCAATACAGCTAAAGCTGTGTAAATGACGTTTCCACCTGTTACAAGCGTATTGGGGTCTGTTTCTCAGTATGTTACAAAGTCTGGGTAAAAATGAGGGAAAGCAATAAAATAAGCACCTCTGCCGTATCATTGTTCCCACAATGCCGTGACTCGGATTCGAACCGAGGTTGCTGCGGCCACAACGCAGAGTACTAACCACTATACGATCACGGCGAGCTACTGGGGATTCGAAGATTGAGGTTTTTGCCCGAGTTCTTCTCTGTTGTAAGCCCCGCCCCCTTGATCTGTCATTGATTTGTCATTGCTCGTTCCCGCCCATCTTCAACCTTTCCGGTCCCTGAGTGTACACAGGCGCAGTGGTCTCCTTTGCCGCCTTGGTTCTGGTCCACCATTCGGACAACCCCGGCGCCTCACTCGTACAGGCTACGGGAGACTCCCAGGTTCCAGAGGACTATCACATAGGAATCCTTTAGTTTGCAAAGTACTTTCATGTCCGCTGTCGTGCGGTCCCAGCAGACGATCAAGTGGAGCATTCGGGTTGGGGTGTCCATGTGTGGAGTCCACTGCCAAGAGGTTCCGCTGGGGTCGGTGAAGGGGTAAGAGGGCCTGATAAATTAGGAGACCCTTAGAAAGCATAGAACAGCAGACGTCCAGACGGGAAGGACAACGTTCTTAATGGCTTATCTGTGGCACTCCCGTAGCTCGCCGTGATCGTATAGTGGTTAGTACTCTGTGTTGTGGCCGCAGCAACCTCGGTTCGAATCCGAGTCACGGCACTACAGAAGCAATGGTCTGATAAGGGCTCTCTTTAAAGCCCAGGTTCTTCTCAGTACTTTCCTGGGCCCACTAGATACTAGGGTGAACTTAAAACCTAGCCAGGTAGCCCTGTTGGAGAGCTGTGCTATTTACTGTATTGCACTTTAGGACGTGTTCTTTGCGGTACCTCATTTGTCCCCTATCAAAGGCCACGTTGTATGTTTGGTGTTTTAAAATCAAATTTTATATTCTAAGAGATAATGGCCAAAACTTCAATACCTTGTAGGGATAGGAATAACCTGCAAACTTTTATTAAGGACTAGAAGAATGCAGAACAGACAATATATTGCATTCTTAGTTCAAATCCTGTGACAAGTGAAAAATATGACTGCTCTGCAGATGCTGGTTCCCAGTGCCCCTCTAAGGGGTACTAATGATGGGTTTGTGGCCTCCGTCTTCCCACAGGTGAGAGGGTAACTTCTCCTGGAGCATTTTTTTTCCTAATCTATCTCAGGTTTAAAGCAGATTTTGTTTGTACACTTAAAAAAACCCAAACTCTACAAATTCAGGCCTGTCATCTGGCATTAGGTAAAATGGAAGTGAGTTTTGATTTTGACTCTCAGGCGGCTGGCAGGCGACTGTGTCCTGGTCAAGGAGGAGGATGAGATAGAACTGAGTGAGAAATGAGCCTCTCCAGCTCTTCCCAGGGGGCCTAGGGGTGACAAAGCAAACCAGGGAGCATTCCTGGGAGAGATGGGCTTTGCACTGCGATTGTGCCCCCTTTACCGACAATCCATCAGCATGAGCAGTATGAAAAAGAAGTCACTGCTGCAGGCTGAAAACTTCCTGGGTCTTGGGGCAACCAGTTCTCTTCATTTGACAAGTTTAAAGCAAACACAACAGTGCAGCTCAGACCAGGAGAGTGCTCTGAGCAGACCAGAATGGGAGAAAATGAGCTTGAGAACCCACTGGGCTTTGGAGTTGTGTTATACATATATAGAAAATCAACATCACTATTGAAAACAGAACCAGACAACAGGAGTGTGATGACTTCTATTCTTCACACCACTCATCAAATAACTATAGAGAAGGCTTTAAAACTTTACAGACTGGAATAAAGTGTCAGGGTGGGGAGCAAGGAAAAGTTCTGGCTTTTCCCCTGATAGCCTTACCCCCATTACTCCTACTCCTACTCCACAGATGCTTCTGTGCTCTGGACAATGAGCTGCTCCCAGAATAAGGAAAAAAGTCAGGAGAAGTCATCTTCTAAGAGTAATACAGGTAAAAACAGTTGACCAACAAAACAAAATCCACAAACATACACTATCTGAGTAACCCACTCTAGCCATCCATGTCCATTCCAAGACAACTGAAATGTATTCTAAGACCAAGAATGCCCTACAGAAAAATGATTTGAAAGTGTTGTATTGCAACTTGGTTGCAGAAAGAATAACAGAAGGGGAGGGGTCTCACGTACTCCAGATTGCTAGCTTTCTTGACAGGTATATAGCTATTCTGGAGATGGGTGCCTCAGAATTTCATAAAATCCTATTCTGAAATCACTCAATCAAATCCCCTTGCTTTGATTTCATGCCCACAAACAGACTTTTGATAATGATTGGACTGCTCATTGGGCTGATAATGATTGGACTTTACGTGACTCTGAACAAGCCTCTGATTTATTGGGACATGTTCTCATTGTTGGTATTTTGGTTTAGACTTTTAAGAGTCTTCTTGTTGGTGGGATTTATTTCCCTGGAGCCTGCCCACCTCTCGGTGCACTAACAAAGTGGAGTTTTCTAGCCTGGCAAAGCTGTGAGCTCGAGGTCCTAGCCTGCGTCGACCTCATCAGCACTCGGCTGCCCCCAGCACCCTGTCTGAGCAGTCAGTCAGCACATTCTCCCTCACCCTCCAATCCCTGGCCTCTCGCTCTTAAAAACTACTCTTATCTTGTGATTTCTGATTCCGGTAATGAGGTCCTTTCTCCTACTCCCCCCTCAGCTGGAGGTCTGAGCTCTTCTCTAGGCCTCAGCAGTGGAAAAACAGCAGGCAGTTAAGAGCTCTCTGCTCACACATTCCAGCTCTGGCTGTTCCACTCTGTTGTATGTGTTACTTTTTGCAGGTTTCTGGTCTCTAATCTAAGTCACCTTGGCTTTTTTTCCCCTTCCTTCCGATACTCTCCTGGGACCCTGAGGTACAGTAGCTAACACCCTTTTTGTAGGCTAGACCTAACTCTAATTAAGGGGGGGTATGTAGCTTAATAATTAAGCACCTGGCACCTGAACTACCCTGCCTGGGGTTTGAATCCCGACTCTTCTACTTACTAGCTGGGTGTGCCAGTTTGAATGTATTATGTCCCCCCAAACGCCATTATCTTTGATGTAATCTTTTGTGGGCAGATGTTATCAGTGTTGATTAGATTGTAATTCTTTGAGTGTTTCCATGGAGATGTGCCCCACCTAGCTGTGGGTGATGACTCTGATTGGATAATTTCCATGGAGGTGTTGGCCTGCCCATTCAGGGTAGGTCTGAATTAAATTACTGGGGCACTGTATAAGGTCAGACAGAAGGAGCAAGCTGCTACAGCCAAGAGGGACACTTTGAAGAAAGCACAGGAGCTGCAGATGAGAGACAGTTTGAAGATGGCCGTTGAAAGCAGACTCTTGCTCTGGAGAAGCTGAGAGAGGACAAATGCCCCAAGTGCAACTAAGAGTGACATTTTTGAGGAACTGCAGCCTAGAGAAGAATGTCCTGGGAGAAAGCCATTTTGAAACCAGAACTCCAGAGCAGTCACCAGCCACATGCCTTCCCAGCTAACAGAGGTTTTCCGGACACCATTGGCCATCCTTCAGTGAAGGTACCCGATTGCTGATGTGTTACCTTGGACACTTTATGACCTTAAGACTGTGACTGTGTAACCAAATAAGCCCCCTTTTATAAAAGCCAATCCATTTCTGGTGTTTTGCATTCCAGCAGCATTAGCAAACTGGAACACTGGGTGACCTTTGACAAGCAACATAATGTCTCTGTGCCTCAATTTTCTCATTTGTACAAAGGGAATAAAGGCAGGCTTGTTATGAGGGTTAAATGAGTTAATATTTGCAAAGCAGCAATGCCTGGCACTTACTAAAAACTAGATAAATTTTACTTAAATAAAATAAAATAGTAGGTGGGTGTGGTAGATTGAATTATATACCCCAGGGGAAAAAAGAACATGTTTTAAATCTTAATCCATTCCTGTGGGTGTGAACCTCCTGTAAATAGGACCTTTTGAAGATGTTATATTTAGTTAGGGTGTGGCCCGACTGAATGAGGTTGGGTCTTAATCCTAGTACTAGGGGCTTTCTGAAGAGAAAACCACCTGGAGGAGCAGAAACTGGAAGTTAAGAGGGCACAGACAGGAAAGGAGAGGATGTTGCCTTGTGCATTGCCATGTGCCATGTGACAGAAAGGGCAAGCACCCAAGGATCACCAGCAGGCAGTACCAGAATGTAATAGACCTTGGGAAGAAAGTATTGCCTTGTTGATGCCTCGATTTTGGACTTCTCCTAGACTCAAAACCACTGTATGGTATATTATTTGGCAGCTGAGAAACTAAAGTAAGAATGTGACATAATGACACCAACTCTTTAAAAATGAACAGAGTGGAACTTAAGCATTGAAATGAATGCTGTGTTTCAAAGTTGGCATTCCACTTTCTCCAACCAGCTGCCAGAAATAGTTTTGGGAACATTTTGGGGATTACTTTATGATTTATAAGCCATACAAGAAAATCCACCTCAATACTTATAGTCACACCCTATTTTGAAATGACTTTTAAATCTACCTTTAAAGAGAAAAGAAGTCACCACTGTTGGGTCTAGGCCCTAGGCCCCTCCCCCATTTCCCTCTTTTGTAAAGCCGGTTGTGGATCAGGCCATGCACCATGTCACTGTTCCCTCCCAACCCCACCTCTCCTGTTTAAACCTACAAACCAGGTATTGCCAAGTTACAGGATAAACTCTGTGTGATCCCCTGTTGGCCAGAGCTCACGTATCTTACATTTCCAAGACCCCGTGTAACCCCTTGATTGGCAGAAAACCCTATAAAGGAAGAAATCCCGCCACCCAACCACGCGGTTTTTCCTTCCAAGCAGTCTCTTTCTGTCACTGGGGCTGCCCTGCGGCTTCTCTCAATAAACTCCTGTTGTTGCCTGCCATTTCACTTTGTCACCCATCTTTAGAGCCAGAATACCTTACAACCACTAAATCTTTTAAGGTGCAACAAGCTTCAAAGACAATTCCAAAAAAATTTTAAGTAACTGTCTTAGTTCGCCAGGGCTGCTATGACAAATATCACACGCTGGTTGGCTTAAACAACAAGAATTCATTGGCTCACAGTTTTGGAGGCTAGAAGTCCAACATCAAGTTATTGGCAGGGCTTGCTTTCTCCCAGTCTGTGGCGTTCTGGCAATCCTCTCTCTCCTTGCGTCTGCATCTCTGGTTTCTGTTGACTTCTGGCTTCTACTTCAGTGTCCAGTTTACTTTGCTTATAAGGTCTTCAGTCATATGGATTAAAGCTCACCCTAATTCAATTTGACCTCAACTAAATAGGATCTTTCCAGATTCTATTCACAAATGAGTCCACATCTTAACCAATAATCACATCTGCAAAGGTCCTATTTACAATTGGACTCACAAGAAGGGGATTCAGACTTGAACATATCTTTTGTGGGAGACATGGTTCTATCCTCAACAGCAATAGTCCTGGAATTTTTTTTTCTTTTTCTTTTTCTTCTTTGCAGAAGTGTGTAGACTTTTCAGAAGCAAACCTTATAGGGGAACAGTCATTTGGATATATAAGCTTTGCAATGTTTGTTAAATAATCAGCCCCATGGTTCCTAGTCACACCTAGTGTATCTGGAAGCTGAAGTAGCTAGTGGTCGCCACAGCAGTGCAGGAGCTTGTTAAAAATTCATAATCTTGGTCCACACCCCAGAAATACTGGACCAGAATCTTCATTTTAACAAGATCCTTCCCAGGTGATCCATCTGCACATTTAAAATATGAGATCTGCTGCTCTCATCTGGAGGAACTACCCGGCTGTAATGGACTCCTTCATTGTTCACCTTTGAATATTTGGGGTTACTAAAAGGGACCTGCCAGAGTCCTACTGTGTCCCATTGATGGGGCTGAGATTGAGGTTTGAGGGGTGAAGGGGAAGGGGGCATGTTTGAGAGACATCAAGGTAGGAGGCAGCAGAACTGGATTTCCACTAGGAGGCACTCCACCCCTGGAATATTACCAGGGAGTGGATAAGGAACGCTGAGGCTGAAAAAGGCTCGTTTAGTCTAAAGACGAGACCATTTCAGACTCAACCCTCAGTAACATCGAGCCCATTTCACAGGGATTCCCTGGGTGTTCAGGACTCAAGTTCCATATTTTAATTAATTAATTAATTCATTCATACAGTAAACTAGCATTTTTTCGCTCTTAGAGTGCTGTACACCATGGGGAGCTGCAAAGCTATATAAGATACTTCTCACCCAAAGTAATTTATTTTCTAGCTGGAAGAACATGCTAGCCCACAGGCAACAATCAGAAAAGAATATAAGCCAGAATGTTCACACAGGGAATGCGGCAGAAGGAAGAGACATTTCTTGCTGCAGTGGAAGGAAACTCTCCAAGAAAGAGCTGATACTACAAACTAACAGTGGAACTGTGAAGTGATTGAAGTTTATCTGCAGCACTTCCAGCCGCCTCTTCCGACAGCCTTCCCCCTCTTTGTGCCGTCCCTGTCTCATTAATTCTCATTCATCCAACCTTCAAGCATTTATTGAGGGCCTACTATGTGCTGGGCACTGTTCTAGGTTCCAGGGATATAGTAATGAATAAGACAGACGTCCTACTCTCATGGACCTTATATCCTAGTGCAGGACTCAGAAAATAAACAGTTAAAAAATAAAGAGAATTTGAGTCAATGGAAAATGATGTGAAAGAATATCTGCTTGTTCTCTGCCTATTGCCTACCCTTCCACCTCCTCGGCTCCGTTGGTTGCACAACCTGTGATGACGGAAAATATATAAGTGTTGCCTTTTAACAGGGATCAAAGCTTTACATGAAAGAGAGAAACTCTAACCCAGAGTGGACCAGATGTGGGATAAAAAGACAGGAGGTCTTTGTGTGGGCAAGATGAGGAAGTGGTTCACATGGCTCACGATACAAACCCGGGCGAATAGTGAGGGCCAATGAGCAGAGCAAAATGACTCCACAGCTAGATCAAGAACTTGCCAAGGACACCCAGAAAACAAAGCACTCATCCAAAAAGATACGAAATAAATTTTTGAAAGAATAAAAATCTAAGTGATAATTTTCAGGACTTTATTGGAAAATGGTACACTATAAAATATTTTAAAAAATTTTCAGATACAAATGGGGTATCATAATCTTTTCAGTGCTTAACGCCTTGGGAAGTTTAAGCCAGTCTTGCAGATGCATTAAATAAGTTGCCTGGATCAAAGGTGCAACCCCTAGGGAAAAAAAGGTGGTGACTCCGAATTGATTAAGATTACATCTCTGCATGGTATGTGAATATATATCAATAAAATGGAATTTAAAAATAAAAAAATTAAATAAAAAAATTACATTTCTGTCACCTAGCAGAACAGTTACTCAAAATAGAAAATAAATTCAGTAAGAAAAATAAAGTTGCTTTCTTGTATTCTTGAATTTGTCAGTGGAGATGGGCACCTAATACTCTCACAGAGTGACTAGCCCAGAAGCTGGTAGAGGGGATGTGCTTGACATGCTTGACAGCAGGTGTCCTGTTTCTAGGTGCTCCTCTTCATACCCACAAAAGGAAATTATGGGGAGATCTTGCAGGACTTTACTCCTGTCATAAGGCCTGGAAATCGTTCCTGAGTCAGGAAGAATGCAGGAGCCCCTTCTTAGAAGCCATGATCTAAATCACTGGTTTCCAAACATTATTCTAGTATGGATAAACTGGGATGAATTTTTCATTACAGAATCAGAAAAAATAAGGGCAATGTGGTAAGCTTTTCAAAATGACAACTGCTTTCAATTTACAGGACTGTTCTCTAGGCTGAGATGATGTCTTCTCTGCTTTTGGGATGTTAAAATGATGAAGAAAGTAGAAAAGAATTTCTAAAAATGTCTTTATTTGGAAAAATAAAAAAGTGGCTATCCTATTTTGGTTCCCAAATTACTTTTGAAAATTTACTGGTCAATGAAATAAAACAATACAAAAGAGCCAACTACAGAGCCCAGAGAGGAAAGCATCAGGCTGTGCAGAACTGGTCCTCAGAGGCAGAAGTGTCCCTTTTCTGTCTGGCAGTGGTCTGGGCTGGCATCCATCCATCCATCCATCCATCCATCCATCCATCCATCCAAAAAAACAGTAGTCCTTATCATAATCTGTGCGAGACCCTGGAGATACAAATAAATTCGAGTAAGACCCATTCCCAGATGAATGAAGAAATAATTACAATCATGCTAGAAGTATATACAAAGTGTTTTGGAGCTAAGATCATTCCTCCCACTGGGATGCAATATTTGAGTTGGGTTCCAAGGCATGCATAGTAATTTTCTTAGTGGAGAAGGGGAAAAGGTATTCATCAGGGAGAATGGCAGAAACAAAGACAAGGAAGCATGGATGTACGGATAGCATAGGGAAAGACAAGTCATAGCTGCAACACGAGATATGGAAGGCAGAGTGAATGGAGAAAGAGTGAGAGAAATTTGGCCAAACTGTGATGAAACTCTTGCCCCTTGTTGGCCTCTTTGCTGGAGGCTGGTAGTTCTTTTTATTTTGTGGTAACTAATTATTTTGGGGAATCCACTGAAACCCAGAGACTTGTTCCCACAAATAATGCACATATTCATACTTCTTTTTAAAATGTCAGGAATTCACAGATTTCCTGAAGGCTGTCCAGACTTGGGGACTGTTTTTAAGTAGAGGAAGGACATAATCAGATAAGTGTTTTAGAAAGGTGAGGTGTAAATGAGTAATTATGTATAAATGTGTTAATCGTCTATGTATTGACAAAAGTCTTCAATGTCGTAATTCAAAGGCGAGACACCACAGAATTTCAGGTCGTTGTTCTGGTTGTTGAGGTTAGGGGTTGGGGATTAATCTGTGAGTGGAGGGAGTGACTCTTCCCTCAAATCATACCCACAGGTTTTTCCCCTTTGCTAAGAGGAAGAAGAGAATATGGGCTTGTCAGATGGAGAAAATGGATGTGAGACTTAAAGGAAGCTCTCATATCAAGGCTATAATGTTTCCTAGAGTAATGGTAGTCAAAACAGTGTGAAAATAGATGTATCCATGTCGTGTTACACTAATATCAGTCTTTAGTACTGAGAATCTGACCTGATGACAGAATATGCAAATTTCAAATGGAATTTTAAGTTAGAAGAGACACATGCAAAAACTGCAAAAAACTGACTTGAATTTTTAACTTTTCTCAACTTTCCCCTAAATTTCAGGGGGAGAATATTTCTGAGTCACGACTACTCTTAGGTTCACTGGCCTTACTCTGGAAATAGATGACTTCTTTTATTACCATATCATCAAAACTGTTAAGAACTCCTTTTGTCTTCAATTCACTTTGGGTCAAATTCGTCAAGAGAACTTGTGGTGGTTTAAAAATATATGCACAAATTCTGATATTCCTTCCTTTAAGAGGTAAAGCTTAATTTTTCTTCATGGACCCAAGGCTTGACTTAGTGATTCCTTTTAACAAATCGAATAAGATGGAAGTGATGGCACGCCACTTCTGAGAAGCCATAAAGCACATTGTGGCTTCCTCTTTTTTCTCTCTTAGGTTACTGCCTCTGGAGGAAACCGGCTGCCATGTCATGGGGACACTAAAACAACCCCATGGAGAGACTCATGGTAAAGAACTGAGGCCTCCTGCTATCCATCAGCAAGGAAATGAGGTCGGCCAATGGCTATGTGAGTGAGCCATCTTGGAAGCAAAACTTCCAGCCTCAGTCAGACCTTCGGATGACTGCAGCATTGGCCGACATCTTGACAGCCAAGGCTGCAGAAAAGCCCTGAACCAGACCACTCAGCTAAGCTACTTTCAAACTCCTAAGTTAAGAAACTATGAGATAATAATTATTTGTTGTTGTAAGTTGCTAGGGTTTTGAATAATTTGTTACACAGTGATAGATAACTAATACTGATTATGTTACTTAGAAGTAGAGCACTGCCATAAGAAAAACCTAAAGTGTGAATGTGGCTTTGGAACTGGGCAGTAGGAAGAAGCTGGAAGGACTTTAAGGACAGTGTTAGTAGAAAGCCTGGATACCTTGAAGAAGACTCATGGACTCTGAGGAGATTCTAAGTGAGGGCTTGAAGGAAAGTGAGGGAAATCTTACAGTCAGCTGGAAGAAGGGGGATCCTTATTATATACTGGCAGAAAGTATAGTGACACTATCATCCGTGGTAATGTGGAAAGTAGAAAGTGTACCAAATGAACGGGGTGATAGAGTAAGATTTCCAGGCAAAGTGTTGCAAGTGTCTCCTGGACACTAAACTAAACTAAAGGAAGGATTGTTAAACAGGAAAAGAGCCAGAACTTGAGAATTTTGAAAGTTCTCAGCGACTCCAGCTGGCAAATGATGCTAAAATCAAGAAATGGCTTCTGAGCAAAATAAAATCTCAGGCACCTAAGAGTGTCCCCCTGAGTACCTCTTTGTTGCTCAGATGTGGCCCTTTCTCTCTAGCTAAGCCAACTCAGCAGGTGAATTCACTGCCCTCCCCACTACGTGGGATCTGACTCCCAGGGGTGTAAATCTCCCTGGCAACGCAGGATGTGACTCTCAGGGATGAATCTGGACCCAGCATCGTGGGATTGAGAGCATTTTCTTGACCAAAAGGGGAATGTGAAATGAATCAAAATAAAGTTTCAGTGGCTATGAGATTCCAAATGGAGTCAAGAGGTCACTCTGGTGGGCATTCTTATGCACTATATAGATAACACTTTTGGGGTTTTAATACAATGGAATAGCTAGAAGTAAATACCTGAAACTATCAAACTGTAACCCAATAGCCTTGACTCTTAAAGACGACTGTATAGCAATGTAGCTTACAAGAGATGACAGTGTGATTGTGAAAGCCTTGTGGATCACATTCCCTTTATCCAGTGTATAGATGGATAAGTAGAAAAATGGGGACAATAAACTACATGAAAAATAGGGTGGGGGGATGATTTGGGTGTTCTTTTTTACTTTTATTTTTTCTTCTTATTTTTACTTTTTCTGGTACAAGGAAAATGTTCAAAAATAGATTGGGTTGATGAATGCACAACTATATTATGGTACTGTGAACAACTGATTGTACACTTTGGATGATTGTATGGTATGTGAATATATCTCAATAAAGTTGAATTTAAAAAAAGATTAAAAAAAAATCTCAGGCACCACCAGATAAACATGGTCTAAAGATGAAGCTGAGATTGTGGATGTAAAATTCGTTGTCAGAATCATCTAAGGTGGAGCCTCAGAGTGCCATTCAGTATGACAAAAAGCCCTCTAAAGATTTTAAGGGTGTGCCTCACACATACTCTCAAATAATAGGGCTTTTCAAAAGCTTAAAGAGCAGAAGCCCAAAATAGAGAAGGGCTTATTGCAAAGAGATTTGTAGATGAGATCTCTGGCTCATGGAGTAAACACCAATACAATTCACAGGAGATCCACAAATTTTTTAAGGGAATTATACTAATAGAAATATCTTGGACTGAAAGGGACAGAGATAGCACAGAATGAAAAGAGGCCTTTGGACTCCCAAAATTCTACTGACAGTAATCAGACCGATAAAACTATACAGCTGAAGAATATGGGTTACCTTTCATGGAAAAGGAAGAATGGCTTAGTGGGCAGGATCCAGAGCCCAGAGGGTAGAGCCAAGAGTCATGTGGTATGACTGCCAGGCAGAAGTAGGAATGAGTCCTAATAAAAGAACCTCCAAACTTTGCCTGGTTAGATTTCAGAACTACCATAACCAGTCTCACTTTCTCCCCTTTTGCCCAGAAATGTCTATAGTGGTTATCCTATGCCTTTTCCAGTATTATATGTCACCTGGGGACGGGGGGTGGTGATAGGGAGGGGAGGGGAGGCAGATGACTTGTCTCTTAGCTCATAGGGATTCAGATCGAGAGAGGCTATATGTAAGGAAATACATCCTAAGAGCCTGATCTCCACATGGGCCTAATTTGTATGATGTCATTCTTGATCTCAAGTTGATATTGAAATGGGAAGAGAATGTTTTGGGTCCTTGAGAGGGGGTGAGTATGTTTTTCAGGTGAAAGACTGTAAATAAGTTGTGGCCAGAGGGCAGACTATGCTGGTTGAAAAATATATCCACAATGATTGTATGGTATGTGAATATATCTCAATAAAATTGAATTAAAAATATATATCCACAATCCTTTGCTATTCTTTCTTCTGCAAGAGGTGGAGCTTAATTTCTTACCATTAGAATGTGGGTTGGATTTAGTGACTTCTAACAAACAGAATAGGGAAGAAGTGCCCCTCTCCAAGTGAGATCATAAAAGACATTGTGACTTTCTCCTTGTTATCTCTTTTGGGCCACTCACTCTAGAGGAAGCCATCTGCCGTGATGTGAAGACACTCAAGTGGAGAGAGCCACATGATGGAGAAGTGAAGCTTCTTACTAACACCTGAGAGCGCCATCTTGGAAGTGGATCCTCCAGCCCCAGTCAAGCCCTCAGATGACTGCAGCCCCAGCTGACATCTTGACTGCAATGCCATGGACTAGAATCACCTACCAAGCATCTTCTGAATTCCTGACCTACAGAAACTGTGAGATAATAAATGTTTGTTGTTTTAAGCTGCCAAGTTTGGGAGGTTATTTGTTATACAGTAATAGATAAGAATACAGAGCCAAATCTAAAATTTCAATGTTAGTTTTCTCTCTTGACCTGATAGGAGGGACATCTGAGCAACATAAAGAAAATATTTTAAAAAAACAGTTAATAAGGGAAAGGCAAGGCATATCAACATAAGACATGTAGGGGAGAGTAGCTGAAGAGAGAGGCTGAGACAAATTGTTGAGCTTCCACATTTTCTACCCCTTCTTATTCCATTCCCTGAGGACTTGGCAATAGAAAGAGAAGGTTGCTACCAGGGCATTAAACATGAAAATAACAATAGATGGACAGGACAGTCTATATCATAGAGAGACAGAATATATCCATGGCCACTCACCACCCCATCCCCCAATCAATTCCAACAGGGCAACCTTCTGTTATTCTGTTATCCCCTGTTCATGGAACTCTCCCTGCCCTGGCCCCGCCTCATACATTTAATCACATATATATAACTACCCATATATAATCAGGTTCCATAACCCTGGGGCATTGTTAACTAATTTACAAGATATTTAGTTAATCATCTAAGATTTTATCTCAAGTGCTTTATAATTGCTTATAACTCTTGCCAAGATTTGTGCTGTGCCAGCATCAAGTGCTTTATTATAGTTTTCTTTCTTCTGAGAGATAAGGGAAAAACTGTCTCAGCAATTCTAGGCACCAACTCTGGTTCCTAGGCTTGCCCATCCAGGGCTCTTGAACCTTCTTTCCCCCATTAAATATATCTTTTTATCCAATTCCCCTTGGAGGGAGCCAGCTGATCTCTTAATTTGTTAAAGGGGTGTTAAAATATTATCCTCCTACCCCAAAGTAACATTATTTGAATTGGAGACTCCTTAAGCTACCCTCCATTATGGCAAGACCCTGAGACATATAGTGTTTAAGAAAGAAGATTCTCTCACACCACCAGGGCCTCATGGTATACTTTGATTTTCTAAGCACTCTTGTCCCACAGAGTCTATCTCATTTATGATATAAGACCTGAGGTGGCAAAGGTGTAATGAAGTGTGGAAAAAACGAAATGTTGTGTCAATTTGTATGGAATAAAAGAAATGTCATGGATAAGATTAGACCCAGAATATATGTATGCTTTTTGAACCTCTCTGAGTATAAATCTTGAAGTATTAGAGAGATGACAGGGAAGGCTTAAGCCAGTCCTTTTGCTCTGTGTCCCAGAAAGGTGGGGGCACATCCTTTAATGGCAGGGCCAGTATCCTACTGTTCTGGAACCAGGGGTTGGAGGTGGGAGTGAGGCTTATAAGTCAGTGTTAGGAGCTGGGAGGGCACTCTGGGAACATGGAATGATGTAGTATTTGGTGTTGGCTTCACACACTCTGCTGTCTGGAACCTACCCTGGTCTGAATTCTTTCAGCACACAAAGTCCCTTTGCTCAGAAGCTCTATCCAACACCTTGTGGCCCACTGGTGCACAGCCTGGTCAACAGGTGGTGTAATTTTACATTTACAAAAAGGACTTGCTGCCCTCCAAAATCCATTTATTCAATAATTCTAAGGAGGTAGGCACTGGGGAAACAGTCCTGAACAAGACAAAGTCTAACTTCCCCGCTTGCTCATTGATTCTGAAAACAGGGTGTAGAAACCATATGAGCTAGGAGAAGCTACCTGAGCTACTTTCTGCCTTTGGTTCCCATGAGGCTGCTGATCTTAGATCCTTTCCTGAGGACAGGTTTTGATCAGGACAGAAAGAGAGGAAGAAGGGGGATGGAGAAAGGAGAAACGAGAAGAGGGGCTTTAGCTATGAAGACTCTTGTGGGCCTTCCATTTGTCTGTGCTGTCCTTCTTCAGTGAAGATCCTCCTGGGCCATGACCCCTTCTCTCCACACCTCCATCTTACCCAGGGTTGATCACATTTCCCTCTTCCATTCTCAAAAAGGTGGCATAGGCAGTGATTTTTCTTGCAAAGGTCAGGATTGGGGCTGCTTGCTAAGATAGAGGGGAGAAGAGTGAAGCAAGGAGACAGCATCAACCTCTCCCCTTCCATCTTTCTCCAGGCAGCTTTCCAATCTTTTATATGCCACAATGTCAGCAGACTCTCCACCTGGCCCTTGAGGACTGAATCACAGGTGGAGCTGGCAGACTTCAAAGCTGGCGCCAGCCTGGCGGCCCCTCCCTATTAGAATTATCTCAATTTGTTTCAGAAGGCCACGTTACACTTATCCTCCTGTCAGGGGCTGGAGCGGCTTCCTGAGAAGATAGGATTAGTCTCCCAGCTCTGATGCCCCCATCAGTGCCCTCTGGAGCTTTATAGGGTCCAGGGGTCAAGTGTGGAACCTCTGGCTTGGAGTTTGTGATTCTGATTGAGAGAATACCAACTGCCTGGATTCACATTTAAGATTGCCACCAACAGCAGTGGAACAAATGGCTTACTGTTTCTAAGCCTCAGTTTTTGTTAACTTCTAGTTAAAAAATAAAGCAGTAACTACTTCATAGAGTGTTGGGAGGATTTAGTGAGATAATGCATGAAAGGCCTGACACCAAGTAAGCTCTCAGTAAAGATGAACTGTTATGAATAATTCAGTTTTTTGGTGATCATGTTTGGACATGGTTTCTGTTAGTAAAAGTTTCTTCTCTCTCCAGCAGACCTTTGTCAAGTCCCACCAAACCCATTCTGTGCTGTGACATGGAGCTTGACAAAATCTCACTGGTGCACCAATGCTATGGGCTGGGCTCCCAGGCAGATAGCACAGAGTGCTCTTATTTTACAGAACTATAACTCCTCAGAGTGCTATTACTTTGCCTAGCATTTCTTTCTCATATCCTGCAGTGTTCCTAAAAGATGATAATAATAATTGCTAACACATTATATGCTGCAGTGCTCTTTTAGGATAAAGGATATTTGAAAGAGTTATTTTTTTAAAAACCTACCTACCTTAAATGGGGAAAATGTAACAGTTAATTTGACTATATATTATTAAGGAATACACAGATGATAACTTTTTTAGTCTGAAAGTTAGTCATATGGCAAAAGGATTATTTGCTTGTTTATGGTCAATAAATTTGGCTATGAAGCCCCCATTGATTAATTTATGATGTAGCACATAATTTATTATATGCAATTGATTTGCATAGCAATTCTCCTTGGAAAACATGCCACTTTATCCTCTGAATTTTGTTAATCACAAGAGTTCTCCTTCTTTTGACAGAATTCAAACCTGGGACTTGTCACCTGGGAAAAGAGCTACCTCTATTTTCTCTTCATACAATAGTCAGCGTCAGAGATGTAATGTTCAGTTTTCTTGAAGGAACAACAGCTCTTGACAAGAAGAAATATAGTTTCGGCATAAAACTTCCTGCTATAAATTTGTTTAAAAAAAACCACGTTTAATATTCTGTTTCAATTTGTACATAAATATATGAAGCTGGCAGTTATAGTCAGGAGAAAACTATGCACTGGTGAATGCAGTACCCTTGAGCCTTGTGTCAGTGCAGAAGTGAACTTTGGGCTTTTAAAAAAATTTCACTAATTTAAAAACAAAGTTGAGTTTCAGAAACATCTTTTTTTTTAATGATCAATATTGCACTGACTGAAGTAACCTCAACGTGAAGTACTAACATATAAGTTATCAGGTCAACATGATATCTGATTTCAAGTAATCTAAATTCATATGACCTGTTTTTTTTTTTTTTTTATTGCTTTGTTTTTAGAACAAAGTATGCTACAAAGCACATTACCCCAAGCAAAGAATTGTAATTATTTGTAATATTCGTGAGTTAGGTATTCATTCCTACAAACCTGGAAAACCAAAATGACCTGGTAAGACTGAATGGGTGAGGGGTGAAGCAGGAACAAAGTCCCAGCTATCTCGACAGATGATTTTTGGTTCCTCCTCCAAAGACACATGGGTCTCCCTCCCTCCATGTACACTAAATCCATGATAAACAGGTGCTTTATAAAACTGGACCATTCTGAACTTTTAAAGGCAAATCTTTTTCTATGGAATCTGAACAGGCCTGCTTTAAAATGTATTCTGTCTTAAAAAAAGAAATTTAGACTTACAGAAAAGTTGCAAAAGTAACCTCCCCTAATAGTAATGTCTTCCATAGCAACAACAACAAAAATGTAGTGTAGGCAGTTGCCAATAAACTTCCCAGATCATGTTCCTCTTTTGTTGGCAGATGTTTTCATGTGTGACTAATAATTGTGTTGAACCGTCTGATGACCTGGCTGCCCCAATCCTGCCTCTGAAGTGACCTCTTAGATCTGAGAACAGATTTGGCTCTACTGGTTTGATTTATGTCCTCGAGCTTTAAAGGTGGCCTGGGGCTTCCTCTCCCCAAAGTGCCCCCCAGGCTCCCCCTGCTGAGCTTGCCTCTCTCCCCAAGGAGAAGGGTCAGGTTATCAGACACGTGTCAGGAGCCGCAGAACGTACAAAGAAACAAGGAAGCGTGACAAGGTGGAGAGAACACTGAATCAAAATTCAGGGAGAGAGAAAAGAAGGGAGAGCAGCAAAAAGGGAGGAGAGAAAAGAGAGCAAACACTTATGGAACATCTCTGTGAGCCACACAGTGTGTCCAGGGAATTAGTTATCTCGTTTAATTTCCAACACAGCCTTGTGATGGTGCCATTATCATCTCCCTTTTCAAAGTTAAAGAGCTTGTCCAAAGGTTTTGTCTCAGATGGTAAATGTGAGAATCTTTGGGGAGAGGCAAGTAGCTCTGAAGAGCCATAGTGGGCCTGGATCCTGAGTGTCGGGGTCTGGCTAGAGAGGGATGGAGGCTAGATTTCACCCTGATTGTGAAGAACCACTAGCGTTCAGCTGCTTTACACTAGCCCGGTCTGGAGAGGCTCGTTATTAGGCCTGTGACCAGGGAAACGGGGACTTCATCACTCTGAGGTGGCATTTCCTTATCTTGAGAATGGGGAAAGTACACTTGATATTTGCTGCGCTACCTCAAAGGGTTATTGGGGAGAACCTGCGAGTCAATGTACAGGAATGAAATTCATACAGGGAAACAAAGTTGTGTGGATTCATTTCAACAGCTTGTCACAGTTCTTAACACAAGGAGGTTACAGTACAGAACAGCTCAGGGGACATAACATAAACCAAGACATAATATACATGTGACTGAAGAGTTAGCTACCTGGATGTCCCCAGAGTCCTCTGGTGGTGGGGAACCCCTATCCTTTAATATTTAAATAAAGTTGTCTTGAACCCCCATCTCAGATAGAATGAGAAAAATCATCATTCCCAATATTTCTGACTATCCTTGGAGACCTCTTCTTATCTCTGGCTCTGTTTGCCTGCTTCTGCTGAATCTTCCAACTTGGCTGGATGGCCCATCCCTTTTTATATTAAACCCCCCACTCCCAGCCCCTACCCACACACAGGGAACACTACTTGGTTTGCTGAATTCTCCAAATACCACTGACACCAAGTTGTGCCTCTAGCAGATTTTACTGAAGACTCAAGGGAAGGTGGGTGAAGTTGTAGTTCAGCACAGCAAATGTTAAATGTTAAATGTCCCTTTTTTTAATTGCCTCTTGGCTACTCCCACCTCTGACAAGGCTTCACATAGAGCCCCAGCGACCACCGTATTGCTGTATTTCTCTTTCTCTTCTCCTGTCCTCTTCTACCTGCTACTCTCCAGATGTCCCAATAATTCCTGCTATACTACTTATATAGGACAATAGAATCCCCATCTAGTGAGTTCTTATTTCGTACCAGACACTATGCTAAGTTCTTTACACTTTTCAAGTAACAGGCATTCCCACTTTCCTAGGAGCTTCTATTTTTTCAACAAATAATTTTTGCACAACTTCTTTGTGCTGGGTTGTGGGGTCTCTGCTCTCATGAAGCTTCATAGACAGAGCCAATGGAGAACATTTGCTAAACAAAAGACAATTCTGTATGAGGAATTCTGCTGCTGCTTTTATACAAACTTTTCCCCCTCCAGGCTACAATATAAGTCATTATGACAAACATCAGTATTAGAGAAAATTACAAACAATGCCACATCATTGACACATGAGTGGCTCCTCAGGCTAATAAAAGAGGACGCTGAGTTTACTGTGTGCTTAACTGGAGCCCAAAGGCTTTGAGGAAAAGAGGGGCTTTGGATTGGGCCTTGAAGAATAGGTAGGGTACTGTTCTGGTTTGCTAATGCTGCCGTTATGCAAAATACCAGAAATGGATTGGCTTTTATAAAGGGGGTTTATTTGGTTAGAAAGTTACAGTCTTAAGGCCATAAAAGTATCCAAGCTATGGCGTCAACAATAGGGCACCTCCACTGAAGGACGGCCAATGGCATCCGGAAAACCTCTGTTAGCTCGGAAGGCACATGGCTGGTGTCTGCTTGCTCCCAGGTTGCATTTCAAAATGGCATTCTCCAAAATGTCAGCGCCAGCTTTTAACAGCTGTCTACAAAATGTGTCTCTCAGCTGCAGCTACTCTAAAATGTCACCCTTGGCTGCTCTGAGCTCCTTCTGTCTGTGAACTCTTTTTATAGGACTCCACTGATTTAATTAAGACCCACCCTGAATGGGCAGGAAAACACCTCCACAGAAATTGTCCAAAGTTCTCACCCACAGTTGATTGAGTCACATCTCCATGGAAACATTCAATCAAAGGATTCCAATCTAATCAACACTAATACGTCTGCCCTCACAAGATTGCATCAAAGAACGTGGTGTTTGGGGGAAGATAATACTTCCAAACCAGCAGAGATGGAAACACAAAGAGGGGAGGAAGGCAGGGGAGGCTGGGGCTGCCTGAGTAGCAGAGATTCGTGGTTAAGAGCAGGGACTCTGGGCCAAATCCCAGCTTGATCATTTGCTAACTCTGACTTTCGGCAAATTACTTAATCCCCCTAAGCCTTAGTTTCCTTGTTTGGAAAACTGGGATAACAGTAGCACTTTCCTCAAAGGCTCAGGGTCAGGATGAAATGAGAAAATGGATATAAAACCCCTGGAACAGTGTCTGTAACATAAGTGCACAACTCAGCTTTTTCTTTTTAAAAAAAAGCAAAGGATATATATTAGGATCTTTATAGTCGATAATATTTTATTAATTTTATTTTAAATTACTTTAGTTTAACAATAATAACAATGTAATATACTTAAATTATTATTTATTAACAATATTTGGGGGGCACCTTCTGGTTCTTTCCATTCATTTTTTTTAAAGGGGGCTCATTTATTGTCACTGCTCCAAGTGTACAAAAAATTAGAAAATAACCCCCCCAACTCAATTCCCCCCAATACAAATTTTTTCCCAAACCACAAACATAAACTGGTCCAGATGTTTCCATGAACAGTGCAGACAAGAAATGGTTTAGAGAAAATTTAACAGGATTCAGATGATTTCCATTCTGTCCTCTCAGCCCCAAGAGGTAGAAATCCCACGTGAGTCCCAGTGCTCCCTATTGGTTTTGCCATCTCTGGTGGAAAAATTCTTTTATGTGGTATGTTTGGCTGCTGCTTTAGAAATCCTCCTGTGCCGCCTTCTTCTTCTTGGGTTTTCCTTCTTGAATTATAAGAGGGTTTGTAGTCTCTTGCTGGAGGTAGCTAATAAAATCACTTAATTCATGGCCATCTTCCTATTTCTTTGGATTTAGCTTCTTGTAGGCTGGAGAGAGGCAGATGGTAGGAAAACCTGTGATTCCATATAGTGAAGGCACATCATTAGCTGTGTTATCCATCTTTGCTATGATATATTTGGATCTTTGCTGAGCTTCTTTCCCAGTTCTTTATACTTTGCCTCCAGATTCTTACAATGACCACACCAAGGGGCATAAAATTCAATCAGCACATCTTTATTTTCATTGTTCATTATTTCATCAAAATTCTCTGCTACTACTACCTTCACAGGTCCATCAGTGCTCTCTGGGATAGGCTCAGACTTCAGGAATCTCTCCGGGTTGCCATCAAAGTAACCTTGTAAGAACCTCTCAAGAGCTTCACCACCATGCGAGAGTTCCTCCTGCGTGGCAAATTTCTCTCCTTTAGCAGTTCTGATGGCACCAACAGGAATCTCTCCAGTAGTGCTTTACAAGCCAAAATCAGAAAGTTCACAGCTAAAGGTTTTGTGCCTAGCTACAGCAACACTGAATTTATGTCCAGCACCCAGGAATTTCTTTGCTACCATCATCACTGTTTCTCCAGTAGTCGGAAACTTTCATATTCTTTCCATAGTCCACATCACAGTAAGCCACAAGTTAAGCCCTTGCCCTGCATCATATCTTTATTAGCTTCTGTCATGTGAGGGCAGATACCAAAAAAATGTTTTCCTGGATAAATTTTTTAATCTTGTCAGTGGGCCTTTTTGTTCTGTATATGCCACAGTTTTGTCCTCAAACTTGTTAATCAGATGGGAAGGATGAAACAAGATGATTCCCTCTCCATTATCATTATACTTATTCACCAGAGACTCCAAGGTGGTGTGTGCAAATCAGTTTTCCACCTGTCGTTGCCGGCTGCTTTTAGGAACTCAGAGTAAGCTTCACTGAATAAATCCTTGAAAAATCCCGCCACAGAGGAGTCTTCATCATTAATGCACTTCTCAAGTTTTTCCTCGGTCCCGAGAGTAACTGAAGCTGGTCCTGCCTGCTTCTTCAAGTGGCTGACAATTCCAGCTGCGGTCCTAGGCCCATCCTAAGCACCTGCCTCTTCACCAGCTCTAAATATCTTCCGAGGGGGATATCCACTGACCGCCCCCCCCCATTCTTATTACAGGTGTTTGTGCTGGCAGTGCATTCAACCTTTGCTATTGGGACTATTCCTTTTAATCTGGTAGCTGCAGCTTCATACCCAGGGGCGAGCCTCCAGCAGGGTCCACACCTTGGGGAGAATCTCGAAGTGGTCGCCTGTGCGTTGTAGCACGCCGGAGGCCGCCGCAAGAAGCAGCACCACGGCCGGGAACAGGGCTACACGGCGCAGGTGCCAGGGGGCGAGGTGAGGTGGGGGCGGCCAGGAGGGTCCGGGACTGTGGCGATCGGGCCGGCGACCACGCATCTTCGGCCTGCGCTCGCGCGACTTCCCATTCACTTTAAAAAAAATTTTTTTTAATAAAATTTTTTGAAGATTTTATTGAGATATATTCACATACCATATATTCCATCCAAAATAAAGTCTCATGCTATCATCACCTAGTTGTGCAAACATCTTCACACTCAATTTTAGACCATCTTCGTTGCTCCAAAAAAAAAATCAGAGATACAAAAAAAAGAAAACTCCAAACACCCCAGATCCCTTACCCTCCCCTCCCCCTCTGTTACTGACCCTAAGTATTGGTTTGGTACACCTGTTGCTGTTGATGAACGAGTATTAAGGTATTATTGTTAACTATAGTCTGTAGCTTGCAATAGGTAATTTTGCCCAAATACTACTCTGTTATTAACTCTTTGTACAAGTGTTGTACATTTGTACTAGTTCACGCAAGAACTTATTTATATTTGTAGCGTTAATTGGTGACATACATGACTTTAAACACCTTTCAAACAAATTCATCTACAATACATCACTATTACTTATAATCCTAATGATGAGCTACCCTCACCTCTATCCATTTCCAAACATTTAAGTTCAACCTCTTTAAAAATTCTGTACATATTAGGTAACTGGTCCCCCTTCTCTAACTTCTGTCTATCTCTAGGTACCCTATATTATAAATTTTAAGACTCTGGGTTTACATAGTCTGGTTAGTTCATACAATATTTGTGCTATTGTGTCTGACTTATTTCACTCAGCATTATAAACTCAGGGTTCATCCAAGCTGTCGAATGCTTCAGGACCTCATTACTTCTTACTGCTGCATAATATTCCATCATATGTATATACCACATTTTGTTTATTCACTCATCTGTTGATGCACATTTGGATTGTTTCCATCTTTTGACAATTGTGCATAATGCTGCTATGGACATCAGTGTGCAAATGTCTGTTCATGTCCCTGCTTTCAGATTTTCTGGGTATATACCAAGTAGCAGAATTGCTGGGTCATAGGGCAACTCAATATCTGATTTTCTGAGGAACTGACAAACTGTCTTCCACAGTGGCTGTACCATTTTACACTCCCACCAGCAGTGAATAGTATTCCTATTTCTCCACATCCTCTCCAACACTTGTAGTTTCCTGTTTAATAGCAGCCATTCTTATAGGTGTGAGATATCTCATTGTGGTTTTGATTTGAATTTCCCTAATGGCTAATGAAGACAAATGTCTTTTCATGTGATTTTTTAGCCATTTGTATTTCCTCTTTGGAGAAATGTCTACTCATATCTTTTGCCCATTTTATAATTGGGTTGTTTGTCCTTTTATTGTTGAGTTGTAGGATTTCTTTATATATACTAGATATCAAACCCTTATCAAGATATATGTTTACCAAATATTCTTTCCCATTGGGTTGGCTGCCTTTTCACCCTTTTGACAAAGTCCTTTGAAGCACAAAAGTGTTCAATTTTAAGGAGTTCCCATTTATCTATTTTTTTTCATTGCTTGTGCTTTGGATGCAAGGTTTAAGAAGCTACCTCCTATCACTAGGTTTCAAAGATTTTTCCCTATATTTTCTCCCATTTTATTCTGATTTAATCTTTCCACCTATCTTGTAGGCACATATGATTATCATTACCTCCATTTTGCTGAATTGGAAATTGAGGCTCAAGAAAATGAAGCAGTTTCCCAAAACTCATGAGGTCACTTGGCCCACAGTGTCTGGGGCTCCAAATCTTTCCATTCATGCCTTAGAGTAAAAAACTCGAAGAGGAGGTAATCCTTGAAATGCTTAATAACAAAAGATTACTTCTGTATAACTTATTTTCCAAATAAGGGTAGACTTTCACCAGTGGGATACAGATAGGGCATCCAAGGGGAGGGTCAGGAATGAGAGACCAACACCAACTTTCTTAGACTTTGTCCACCTCACAATTTAGCCATGGAAAATTATTAGCCAGCTATAAATCAATATGGAGTACCAGAGGTCAGGCTTTTCTAATCAGAACCCAACCCAAAAGTCTCCTAAGGAGTTCAGTAAATAGAGAGTAAAGATTCTAATTTGCATTCCTGTAAAACTGTAACTGTGAGGGGCTGTTGATACTCTTTAGAATTTATGAGCATGCCCTCATTGGATTCTCCACAGAGCTTCACCCATTTCCATCATAAAGCCACGACTCCCTGTCCACCCATTAACTGACACAAACACAGCCAGTGCCCTATGCTTTTAGCATTGTCTGCCATGATCACCATCTCAGCTCTGCGAGGACTGAGGTGACCCAAGGCTTTCTGGGAGCTATCTTTTCCCCCAGAGCTCCCTCTTTCATAGCTTTCTTAGGCAGACACTGCAGAGGGTAAGAAGGAGAGATGGAAAACAGGAAGAAGAGGTTCAGGGAGAGACAGAGAAGAGAGAGGGAAGGAGGTTAAGCAAGAGAGACAGAGAGACAAAGTTAGAATCAGGATATAAAAGAAGAGGACAGGAAAGACAACAGAAATCCTTAATACGACTTATTCTTCTTCCCAGAACCATCCAAGGGGAATTCATCTTGGCACCTGCTTTTAGTTGTGCCCTTTCATCCACCCAGTTTCACTGGACACCTCCTGCATGTTGGGCCAAGGGCCAGACCAGGTGGGGGATTTGGGGATGAATGAGATTTGGCCCCAGCCCATCAGGTGCTCATGACCCGATGGGTCACTAGTTACTGCTCAGTGATATTCCCACTGTGCTTTCTGTGGCTATCTCTCAACTAGTTGTTTCTAGAAACACTGTTTACTAAAAAGCAGACTATCCAGCACCTCATCATCCAGTTGGCCAAGACAGGTGCTGCAGTATGGAGAGATACTCATAGTCTCCCTCTTCTATTTCCACACCTTTCAACATTCAGTGTCTTCCCACCCTGAAAGAAACCTGCCTTTGGGACAAAGCAAGAGAGAAAAAGACCTTAAATTTTTCACAGGCAAAATTAAAAGGTAGTCAGAATTCCATGAGAAATGGCAAACATTTAAAAAAAAACAACCTAAAATTGGATGTGTAGACTTCATAAAAATAATGGGGTCCTTAGAAAACACTTGTCATCATTGAAGAAACGTATCTTTAAATGCTTTCCATTGCACTCTTTTTATCCTTCACAAGCCCTACCCTCAAGCAACTTTTCCTCTAGGCCAAATGAGGAAGAAGCAAGTTCAAGGAATGCTTTATTCAACCTGGGGGGCAGGGAGGAAATGGAGGAATTTTGGAGGATGTGGCATCCGCACCTGAGAAGATGATAGTAAGCTGTGTTTAAGACACTTTGAGACACCATGGGTCACCTAAAGGGAAATGACCTTCAGATTTTTGGAAAGACAGGAGTGTGGGTGAGAGGTCAGCATTGGTGAGAGGAACTGGGCGGTGTACGTGGGCAGTCGGGTCCACTGAGGCCCTGAATGCAGAGTAGAGGGTCCTTATGACAAGCCCACCATGTCAACTCCCGAGGGCTTCACGGGCTGCCTCACCCTCAGTTGAGTTCAGCTCAGGGAAGACCTTACCGGTCCATTTTGTTCTAAAATCTATATAACTCAATGAGGTAACCTGCTCCACACCCCCAGATAATTGCTATTTTATGACCCTAGCTGACGCCAAGGCCAGATGGTATTGAACAAGGAAGGGACAGGTGGGCCTCCAAGTACTCCTCCTTGGGACTTTGATTTCTTCGGTTATCCTCTTGGAAGCAGAATAATTTCCAAAGTTGATGATAAGAAAATATAAACTGTCTACTTCCTTAGCTGATAATTACACAATATAATACATATACTTAACATTAGCTCAGCCACTGATTAGAAAGTTGGAATTTCTCTTTAAATATAATTTCAAAAAAAATTCTGCATTTTCTCCAAAGCTTGCTAAAAGACATCAGCACTGAATAAACACTAGCAGACCCAACCTTAAAGCTGAATAAGGGGTTAGCTAAGTAGGCAGATTTCAGGAGCTCTAGAAGGATCCTGATGCCCAAAACTATCTAGCTCCTCTCCTTTAGACTGGAGCATGATCCCTCCCATCTTCTTCATTATTCAGTATCTAACAAATATTTATTAATTGCCTACTGTGTAACAGCACTAGGAAATATTGTACATGTTGGTGATGAGTTTTTGGGTTTGTCTGTTTGTAAGTTTGTTTTCACTGTGTTAATGGGCTGCTGGAGAGACCTTCTGTCCTTCTGATGGCTGAGGACATCCATCAGAAAGGAGACTAATTTTTCTGGGAGTGAGGCAGGAACAGGGTTGGCTTCAGGGGCATGCAACCCAGGCAGTCGTCCAGAAGGGCCCTGTGCCTGGTTTAATGCTCTGCTGTCACCATCTAGAAACCCTTAATTTTTGAAGAAGGGGCCCTGCATTTTCACTTTGCTCCACACATTATGTAGCCAGTCCTGGACAGGAGAGATTCCTTTGCAGAGAATTCTGCATTTTGGGGTAGAGGACTATAGGGGTAAGAATAAAAGGTGCAGGTAGAAAGATACCAAATATTACTCTGAGATGTGGGTTTGCATTTATAAGTATTTGTTGAATTGAAGTGAAAACAGCCTACATTGAACATGGAGCTAAGCATTTCGCATAAATTAACTATTTGAAGCCTCCTAGAGCCTAAATGGGCACCATAGTTATCCAAATAAATTCTTAAACTAATGCAGTTTCATTATGGCCAACTAGCCTTTCTATTTACAAAATGGTAGGTAGTATTTTTTTTCTAGCTGCCTCCCCATTCTCCACCCCCTCCAGTGCAATGTGCTACTGTTTGAAGTTACAGCTTTAGAAATGGAAGCCCTCTCTCAAGATAGATGTGGGAACCATGTAATTGTATCCATTCCCATTATTGGACCCAAAACTTGTTTTCACAGGCCTTCATCCTGTGGAGGACAGAGTCCTTGTCAGTCTGGGTCACTTCTGCATCCTTAACATCCAATGCTGTGTCCAGCAAAATTGTAGGTAATTCATAATGATTTGTAGACTTCTGCTTCTGGCCAAGATGCAAAAATCAGGGAACAGATTTACCCTATCTCTTTAAACAAGTCAAAAATCCTGACAAAATAAATGCGACAGCGGTTTTCAGATGCTGGACCAACAGGCAGCAGAGCAGGCTGGTGATCACTGAGAGAAGGGAAACAAACAAGAGTAGTCCAATGACTGGCTCACCTCATTGCCTGGGGAGTTTCCAGGCCACAGTTCAGGAAAGAGGAACTCCATTAGAAGCCAGTGGTTTCACAGAGTTCAGAGTTCAGGGAGGCCAAAGTGGCTAGAATTCACAAGGCAGATATCAAGGAGGAGAGGACTACCCAGAAAAAACCTAATGAGTGCATGTGTGTGAGGAACCACTGATGCTTGGGAGAAAATGATCAGAAAAGAGCAGATGAAAAAATCCTTGGAGCTCACACAGGTCTGGGAAACTACCAGTCAGGTGGAAAAACCTCCTAACCCTTGAAGCATTGAGCAAAGTTCTCAGAATGGGATTGCCTCAATAATAGGGTCAAATTTGCCCTGGATAAAAGAGTGTTCTAGACCTGCCTAACAAAGCTTGAAAGCAAACTTTGATAGATTCCAACTATTTCCAAGTAGCTTAAATGCATTCCAGAATGAAGTCCAAACATATTTAAGGGAATATAGGAAAACCCAGCACCCTACTACATAAAACTTACAATGACTGCCATCTAAATTACCAGCCATGCAATTAAGCAGGAAAATAGGACCCATGACAAGGAGGAAAACCAATCAATATAAACAAATACAGAAAATGACCCAGATATTAGAAGACAGAAGTCAAAAAAGGTATTTCAATACATTCAATTTGTATTAAAATATGATGAGAGAAGTAAAATATGTAAAATGATCCAAACTGGACTGCTAGAGATAAAAAATGTAACATCTGAAATGAAAAGTACCCTGGATGAGATTAACAGCAGTTTAGAAACTGAAGATGAAAAGATTAGTGACCTTGAAGACAAAGCAATATAGAATATCCAAAATGAAGCACAGAGAGAAAAGATACCGGGGGAAAAAAAAAAAAAAAGAATGCTGCACTAGTGATCCGTGGAATATCATACAGTGGCCTAATGTATTTTTAATCAGAACCCCAGAAAGAAAGGAGAGAAGAGGGAGATGGAAAAAATATTTATTTGAAGATACACTATTTTTATATTATAGAGTGTCTTTTATTTAAACATCCTTTTTGGTACATAGAAATACAGTTGATTTTTGTATTTTGATTTTGCATATTTTGTGTGAGAATGAGAATTCTAGTTGTCCATTATCCTTGTCAACACAAGATATTATCTTTTTAAATTTTTAACAAGTTCTAGCCATTCTAATGGTGTGTCGTGATATATCATTGTGGTTTTAATTTGTACAAATTAAAACTAAAATATTATTGGCATTTATATTTACCCCTTTAATTACCTTAATTTCTTCATGTCGCTTCAATCTATTGTCTATTGTCCTTTTCCTTTCAACCTGTAGAACTCTCTCTAGCATCTCTTGTAGGGCTGGTCTAGTGGTGATGAATTCCCTTAGCTTTTGTTTGGGAATGTCTTAATCTGGCAATATCTTAATCTCTCCCTCATTTTTGAAAGTTGTTTTTGCCAGATACAGAATTTTTGGTTGGCAACTTTTTGCTGTCAGCACTTTAAATATATCACCCCACTGCCATCTTGCCTCCATGCCTCCCTGTGAGAAATTGGGACTTAATGTTATTGAATCTCCCTGTATGTGACATGTTGCTTCTGTCTTGCAGCTTTCAGAATTCTTTCTTTGGCACTGGATAGTTTGATATGTTGCTGCATGGGTCTCTTTGGGTTTATCCTGTCTGGAGTTTGTTGACTGTCCTGTGTGTATATATTCACATCTTTAGTCACACTTGGGAAGTCTTCAGCCATTATTTCTTTGAATATTCTCTCTGCCCCTTTCTCTCTTTTGTCTTCCTCTGGGATGCTCACAATGCATATACCTGTATGCTTAATGGTGTCCCATGATTCTTCAGGCTCTATTCACTTTTCTTCATTCTTCCTACCTTTGGCTAGATAATTTCAATTGTCCTATCTTCGAGTTCACTGATTCTTTCATCTCCTAGCTCTAATCTGCTGTTGAACCCTTCCAGGGAATTTTTAATTTCTGTAACTGTGGTTTTCAGCTCAGTTTGGTTCCTTTTCATAATTTCCATCTCTCTATTGATACTCATTTATCATTTTCTAATTTCCTTTAGTTCTTTGACCATGTTTCCCTTTAGCTCTTTGAGCATATTTAAGACCAATTTTTTAGAGCCTTTGTCTATTATGTCCTAGGTCTAGTCCTCCTCATTGATGGTTTGTAGTTGTTTAATCTTCCTCTTTGTCTGGGCCATCATTTCCTGTTTCTCTGTATGTTTTGTAATCTTCTGTTGAAACCCGAACATTTTTATATTTTAATATGTTGTCATGGGAATTTAGAATCAAAGTGCCTGTTCCTTAAGCTTATGTCTGAATAGTATTATGACAGAGTTTTCCTTGAATGCCAGAAGCTAATAAACAAACAAACAAAAAACACAAAAACCCACCATACCAAATCCTTGCAGATGGACCTGTAGGAGAGAGACCTCATGGAACTATGCACTGCACTGTATTTCCTACAGTCAGTAATCCCTTGGCCCAAGTAGCCACTTGGCTGCTCTCCCACAGTCTTCTGTAGGAGAGCTCTGCAAGCTGCCCCCTACAATGCAGGGCAAGTTCTGGGATTGCAAGTCCCTCAAGACACCACCAGATAGACTGGGCCAGAAATATATGCACCCCGTGTGCAGAGGGTTACTCTGCTTCCTCCAGAACCAGAACCAGGGATCTGTACTTGGAATGTAGGTTGGCTCCATGATGAACTGGTAAGGGGTGGTGAAGATGCCAACTAGGGTGTCATGAGATCCTACTGCTTTAAAAAAAAAAACTTATTCACACACCATACAATCCATCCTAGGTGTACAATCGATGCCTCTTAGTAAAATCACATAGTTAAGCATTCACCACCACAATCAATATGAAAACTGTGGTGGTTTGAAGCTGATATGTACCTCAGAAAAGGCCATGTTCTTTTAATCCATTCCTGTGGGTGCAGACTTATTGTAGCTGGGAACTTTCGATTAGGTTATTTTAATTGAGATGTGACCCACCATAGGTTATTTTAATTGAGATATGACCCACCATAGGAGTCTTTATGAGAGGATAAAGGACACACAGAAACAGACCAAAGAGCTCAGAGAAGCTAAGAAATGAAATTAAGAGAAGAAGATGAAACTAAGTGAAGAGCACCAGAGAAGCAGAGAGTCCAGAGAAACTCAGAGAGGAAGCCATTGAAGCCAGAAGCTGGTAGCAATGAAACCTGGGAGTGAAGGACCAGCAGATGCCACTCATGTGCCTTCCCATGTGACAGACGTGTCTCAGATGCCAGCAGCCTGTCTTCAGAGTCCAGATATCATCCTCCTGATGCTTTGAGTTGGACATTTTCATGGCCTAAGAACTGTAAATTTTAAGTTAATAAATCCCCATTGTAGAAGCCAACCCATTTCTGGTATAGTGCATTTTCATTCTGGCAGCTTTAGCCAACTAAAACAAAAACATACTCATTTCTCCTGGAAAAAAAAAATCCCATACCCCGTATATCCCTCCATTATTGACATTTAGCTTTGATAGTGCCTTTGTTATAATTAATGAAAGAATATTACAATGTTATTGTTAACTATAGACTTTAGTTTGCATTAGCTGTATTTTTCTCATATACCACCCTATTATTAACACCTTGTAATAGTGATGTACATTTGTTCTAGTTCATGTAAGAACTTTCTTGTATTTGTACAATTAACCACTGGCATCATCCATTCTAGGTTTCACTAAATTACACAGTCCCAGGTTTTATCCCCTGGTTTTCCTTCTGGTGACTTACACATCCCTAGCCTTCCTCTTTTCAACCATACTCAGCTTTGTTAATTACACTTACAGTATGCTACAATCACATAGTATTGTGCTATACATTTCTGAACATTTACAATCAACTTTATTAAACATTTTGTATTCCTTAAGCTCAATTACCCAATCTCTACACTCTTTCTATCTCCTGATCACCTATGCTCTTGAATTTAACTCCCAGAGTTTGCTTGTTATAGTTAGTTCATATTAGCGAGACCATACAGTATTTGTCCTTTTGTTTCTGGCTTGTTTTGCTCAACATAATGTCCTCAAGGTTCATCTATGTTGTTGCATGCATCATGACATCATTCCTTCTTACAGCTGCATAATATTCCATCACACGTATATACCAAAGTTTGTTTATCCACTTATCATTTGTTTCCACCTATTGGCAATCTTGAATAATGCCTCTATAACCATCGGTGTGCAAATGTCTATTCACATCCCTGCTTTCAGTTCTTCCGAGTATATACCTAGTTATGGGATTGCTGGATCATACAGCAATTCTATACTTAGCTTCCTGAGGAACTGCCAAACTGCGTTCAAAAGCAGCTGCACCATTTTGCATTCTCACCAACAGTGGATAAACGTACCTATTTCTCCACAGCCTCTAAAGCACTTGTAGTTTTCTTTTTTTTTTTTTTTTTTCATAATGGCCATTCTAGTAGGTGTGAAATGGTATCTCATGATTTTGATTTGCATTCCCCTAATAGTTGGAGATGTTGAGCATCTTTTCATTTGCTTTTTAGTCATTTGTATCTCCACTTTGGAAAACTATCTATCTGTTCTGGTTTGCTAATGCTGCCATTATGCAAAACACCAGAAATGGATTGGCTTTTATAAAGGGGGTTTATTTGGTTACAGAGTTACAGTATGAAGGCCATGAAGTGTCCAGGGTAAGGCATCAACAACCAGGTACCTTCACTGAAGGATGGCCATTGGCACCCAGAAAACCTCTGTTAGCTCAGAAGGCACATGGCTGGCGTCTGCTTGCTTCCAGGTTGCATTTCAAAATGGCATTCTCCAAAATGTTTCTCTTGGGGCATTTTTTCCTCTCTTAGCTGCAGCTCCTCTTCAAAATGTCACTCTCAGTTGCTCTCCAAAATGTCACTCACAGCTGCTCTGAGGTCCTTTTGTCTGTGAATTTCTTTGTATGACTCCAGTGATCCAATTAACCCCCACCCTGAATGGGTGGGGTAACAACTCCCTGGAAATTATCCAATCAAACGTTTCACTCAGAGCTGACTGAATCACATCTCCATGGAAAACAATCAATGAATTCCAACCTAATCAACACTAAAACACTTGTCCCCACAAGATTGCATCAAAGAACATGGCATTTTGGGGGACATAATACATCCAAACTGGCACACTATCCATGTCATTTGCCCATTTTTAAATTAGGTTGTTTGTCTTTCTGTTATTGAGTTGTAGGATTTCTTTAAATATTCTGGATATTAAACCCTTATCAGATATATGGTTTCTGAATATTTTCTCTCATCGAGTAGGTTGCCGTTTTACTTTCTTGACAAAGTTCTTTGATGAGCAAAAGAATTCAGTTTTGAGGAGATCCCATTTATCTATTTCTTCTTCCATTGCTTGTGCTTTGGTTGTAAGGTCTAGGAAACCACCTCCTACCACAAGATCTTTAAGTCATTTCCCTACATTTTCTTCTAAGAGTTTTATGTTCTTAGCTCTAATGTTGAGGTCTTTGATCCATTTTGAGTTACTTTTTGTATAAGGTGTGAGACAGGGATCCTCTTTCATTCTTTTGGATATGGATATCTAGTCCTCCTAGTGCCATTTGTTGAAGAGACTGCTCTGTCCCAGTTGAGTGGACTTGGCCACCTTGTCAAAAATTAATTGGCTGTAGATGAGAAGGGTCTATTTCTGAACTCTCGATTCAATTCCATTGGTCAGTGTATCTATCTTTATGCCAGTACCTCTTACTGCTTTTTAAGTACCCCTTTTCTCAATTTGGTGATCACTTTGTTACCATAGTTCTTTAACTGTTTCTTGGGGCTTTGAGAAAGATATTTCTGCCTGTTCTTGCTAGCGATTCACAGCTTCTGTAGGGGGACCATGCCCTGAAGCCTTTCACTCCACCATCTTCATTAGGGCAGGGCTGGAGCTCAACTCTTATGCTTTCCTTCTCTCAAGGATTATAGACGTCAAGTCCTGCCTGCAAGGGTTACTCTGCAATGCCTTCACACTGCTGTTTCATAATTTTTTCTATGTTTTATAGTTTTTAGCAAGAGGGTCAGTTGAATATATGCTACTCCATCAAGAGCAGAATTGGGAGTCCCTGTATTCTGTCTAGTTCTGCCTGCTTCTACCAGTAGTCTAGGGAGAGAAAATAGCAGGAAGGATAAAATAATAAGGTATTTTACCCCAATTATTTCCCAGAAGTATTTGTGTCAGGCCATGTAGCTTTCCAGGAGTAACCTGTAGACTTTACAGCAGTTATAAGGCCCAGCATCCGCAGAAATGGCCAGAGTTAGATTCTAACCCTGGTTCTGCCCCTAACTAGAGTGACTTTAGACAAATTGCTCATGCTCTTTGAGCCTATTTTCTTCATATCTAAAATAGGGTTAGTAGCTGACTTACTTTCCATGTGTGGATGAATAGTGAAAGCACAGGAAACTCTTTGGAAAGTCTATACAATGCCTCAGAAGCAAAGGGTTCCCTTGCTTGAACTGCTGGAGTGAGGGCGCCAGGATGACTCTAACTAGCTGTTGACTCAAATAAATCACTTAATTTTCCTGATCTGTATTTGAGATAGTTTATAGATCAAACCATAAGTGATAAGACAAAAAAGAAAACAGTGAAACAATGGAAGCCCAAGTCTGCGAGCCAAGAGCTAATTGAGGGCCGGTACCTACCAGGTTAATTCTCTTCCTCTTGGCAGTTGGGTTATGTCAATACCTGTGTTTAAAAGGATCCCTTGGAAAAGTGAGACGAATGCTGTAGCCTCCTGCACTTACAAGTTGAAGATATGGAGTTTTAAATCTTCTACACAATGAAAGAGGAAAGGAAGGTGGTGAGAGAAGAAAAAGATGTGACCCTTGGCATCATCTCCTGGATGGAACACTAGGACCTGTGCCTATCATTATGCCTGTACCTGGCCCCAGAAATGCCAATTACTGAAGACAAAAATGAAAAAGAGATAAACTGTGAGACAGGATGAGCAAGACAGACTTCTTCATATTGAGATGATAGACCCCAGTCTGGAGAGGAGTGTAAGCAAGTTTACTTTCAACATCAATGTCTTTCTTTTCCTGAATTACTGTAAGACCTTAAAATAGTACCCTATAAATATAAGGTCTTCTACTGTTTCCGTATTTTTCCTCTGTTAAATTACTTAATCTTCATGATAATCTTACGAGATGTTAGAGAAGTAGATGGGGTAGGAATGACAAAGGGGCTCAGAGAGTGGAGTTGCCCTAGGTCACATAAGATAACACGTTTACTCTGCTAGGGATGTGTGAGTGTGTGTGCGTCTGTCAGTGTGCATGTAGCCGGGGAAACAGGAATATGTGTCCTCATTCATCTAAGCCAGTATCCTGCTGTTTGTTTTTTTTTTTTTCCTTGTCACTCATTTTACAAACCTTGAGTGCTTACTGTTGTGCAAGGCCTTGAGCCTGGGGATCCAGTGGTGAACAAGAGAGTGGGCCCGTGTTTGAGGAGGTCCTAGAGTGATAGGGAGACCGGGGATCATTTAGAGAACAGTGTGTTCTGAAACAACACAGTGCAGGAGAGCAGGGGAAGGGATCCCATGTCTTGACTGGAGGGCGTCAGAGACAGCTTCACTGAAGAGGTTGGCCTTGAAGAAGAGACTTGAAATAGGTGTAGGAGTTTATGAGGTATGTAAAGAGAGTCAGGGTGTTACATATCAGAAGGAACAGCATCCATACAAAGTTGCACAGGTACGAGGGAATCTTGTGTGCTTAGGAACAACATGCAGCTAAATATTTACCAGAGGGAAGGAGCAGGCAACAATTTTGAAGCGTCATCTTTCCCACCCCTTTCATCTAGCCTCTCCATGTCCAGTCAATCACCAAGTCCTAGAGATCTGTTCTCTTCGAACCACCCCCTTCTACTGCACTGATCAGGGCCTCACCATGTCCAAACTGGACTGTTGCTTTTGTCTCTCGACTAGTCTCCCTGTCTCCTGTTTGCATCCTTCCAAATTATCACCCTACCTGTCCATTAGGGTGATCTTTCCCACATGCAGAACTGGCCAATATCACTTCCCTGTTTTTTGGCTTATCCTGAACAAAATGCCTCTCCACATTCAAGATAAGCCCAATGTTTGATCCTGGCTTACAGTACACACCTCAATCTGGTACTGACTGCTCCTCCAAATCTCTTTCTTGGCAGACCTCCCCCTACCCCACTCACATTTTTTCATTCTATCCTTAACTAATTTCTTATTTTATTTTGTTTCATTCCTTAATGAATTTTGCTCATTGTTTTTCTCTCCATTCTTTAACTATTTAAAAAAAAATTTTTTTTTAACTTTATTTTTTGAATGCAGCTCCCTAGCATTCCAGGGAGGGGTACACCCAACCCTGTGCCTTTGTTGAAGCTTCTCTCCCTGGTTGGTAAATCTTCCCCTTTCTACATCTGTCATCCCCTTTTTACCTTTGCAGATTTTCCAGACTCAGGTCAAATGTTACCAACTCTGTGAAGCCTGTGGTGATACATCTGTCTTTCTTCATTGATTTGTAAGTTCCTGATGGTGAAACATTCTTTCATTCATCTTTTTGTCCTTAGTACCTAAAACAGTACTTGGGTAATAGTGGGTTCTCAATAAATAGTTGCTGAATGAATTAATAAGTGAATTCCTTATGTTAATTGGCATTGAATCATGTTCCCAAAATGATTATAAGTTTTCTGAGTGCAGGGACCTCTGTCTTTTCTTTTCCACTCTCCCCACCCCCTATGCCTAGTCATTGCTGGGCATTCCTTCTCTTGATGGCCTGTTAGGAGTTGAGCATGAGAACAGTATCTCCATAGATATGCTTAGGCTCTGCAAAGGCTTTAAAAATATAGCTAAAAAAAAATTATCTCCTCCTCATGCTGTCAAGGGAAGAGCCCACAAAGGACAGATGATGGATGTAAAGGCTAGCCAATGAGATAATAGAGCCACCCCTTAGGAGTCAGGTGTCTTGGATCTGAGTTGTTTGGGTTTTTTTTTTTTTTTTTTTGTCTTTTGCGGAGGAGCCTGAAGGAAGCAAGAGGTGAGCAAGGGTGAAGGGGGAGGGCAGGAGCCTGATCTGCCAAATTTCTTGATTGATAATGTTTAGATTAAATTCAGGGAATTCTGTACCTACAGAGGAAGACCCTATTTTATACAACAAAAGTTGTATGTTGTAAAGATATATTTTATGCTTGAATTTTCTGCAAAGTAAAGAAACACCTCAGAATGAACCTATACTATGAATTTGAATGTTTGTGTGTTAGGTTTGCTTATCGTGAAGCTCAAATGTTTGCTTTAGTTTCCTCATTTTGCTTTAAAACTTTCTTTATTTGAGATAATTAACATTCATACTGATTATACTAAATGTAGGGTTCCTTAATTAACTGATGTACATTTCTCTTAGATGCCTTAAAACAAAGCATATGCTACATTATAGTCAGGAAATTTAAGGCAAATTATTTATCCTCTCTAAGCCTCGGTATTCTATGTTCTCAGCAGTATTGTAGGGTCTGGGATCTTTCTAGCTCTCTGCCTCCCTTTCTGTTTCCTTTTCATTTAGGCCAGCTAAGAGGGGTATCCTTGTAATTATTCAGGCTAAAAGGAAGAGATGCCTCTGATCCTTCCTTTGCAGGGTTGTTCAGGGTTCTTTTTAGCCCAGATCCTGGGTCTTGGGTGGACCACCAGTTCATATCAAACACCCTTGCCCTTCATTTCTCTTTTCCTATCTTATTGCCCCTTCCTTAGCTATTCATAATAGGAGAACAGAATTCTGTATTTCATTATTTTAAAAGTATACATCCAATCTTCCCAATTCTTGATCTTATAGAAATCAACTAACCCCTAAAATCTTTTAGCTTTGTACTTCCTATGGAATACTTGCCCTAAAAATTCTCCCCGGCCCCACATTATAGAATGACTCCCCTTTCAGCCTTTGACCCTGGATATGTTTTCTCGGTTGATGAGCACGGGTGATGGATAAAACAAATGGAGGAAGGGCCATTGCTTTGTCCACTGTGGAGACCGGCATGGAGAACCCGGGGCTGCAGCTCAAGGTAACTCGCCAGCTTATTTCTGCACAGCTTGTGCAGGACAGTTGCTGCTATCAGTCCCATCACCTCTGGCAGGCCTCTGTGACTGACCCCAACTCGCTCTCTTTTTACAGGAAGAAGGGCTAAATCTTGAGGCAACCAAGACTGAAGGGCAAGAACACAGCCTCTGGGCTGGGCTGGACTCTCCCACTCACAAGAGGTACTGGTGTCCTGGAATCCAGTTCAGTCTGCATCTGGGGGCTGAGGGCGGGATAAGTGTGGTCCTGGGACTCAGCAGATGTCAAACCTGCCCCATCTTCAGGGGTCTTGTGGTCTCATTGTGGTGATAAGACTCACAGTCGCCTCCCCTTACCATATGCAAATATTTAATTTTATGTAATTAATTTTTACATAAACCTGTGCCATAAAAATGGGGGTTTAGAGTTAGGAGTGTTGGCTGGACTGACAAAATTAACAACAACAGTGATAATAATCATGGCTAACATTTGTTGAGTACTTACTATTGTGTAGTACTTTATGTAATTAATTTATTTAATTTCCACAAAAGGAAGGGGCTATTTTTAATCCCTCTGTTCAGATTAGAAAATTGAGGCTTAGAAATGAATTTACCCCTATTGTTGAAAGAAAAAAGCTCTTCCTAAATACTCATATTTGGGGGTGAGGAGAGAGGGAAATCAGGGGAAAAAGACAGAGAAGAACCTATTAGAAATAATAGGGAAAGTAAAAAAGCACAGTCTTGGAAGTCAAAGAGAAGGAGGTCTCAAGAATGCAGGTACAGTCCCCAGTGTTATGTATAACAGAAGGAAAGAGGAGTGAGAACTATCTTTGAATTTGATCATGAATATGGTCCCAAAGTAATGTCTAAGAAAATCTTTGGGGTAAAATAGTTCAGATGCAAGGCAATGTTCCATGATTTGGAAAAGGATCTGGGTATTTAATAAAGAATGCACAAATCACACATTGAGAAGCTTAGAAGAAGATATTGGCTCTTTTCTAAAAAGGGTATGAATCCGACCCAGAGGAGCTCTGAAAGAAAAGGCCATTTTAAGTTTGTTTCCTTCTCCTTATTTTTAAGAATTATTTCAGTGACTTCATAGAATGAGCTAAAATTCCATTTTCTTCTCTATAAATTCACTTCTACATATATATATATTTATGTATGTATATAAAACACAGTTATAAGCAATTAAACACATTAATATTTTGTAGTTTCTTTTTTCCACTTACTTTATATATCTCATTTTTAAGAATTGATGGTAACTTCTTGTAAATTTTTCTTGCTTACTTATATTTCATTCTTTGCTTAGGAGTGTAATGGTTAAAACAAATGGAGGAAGGGGTAAAATGTGAATTTGAGAATCTAATTGCTTGGGTGGGTCTACATCTGAACTCCATCCAGTGGTGTGTGCTGGTAAATGTTTAAGATTTGGTTTTCCAAGTACATTTTTGCCATGAGTGTTGATATTGTTGCTTACCTTAATGAGTAAGACAAGACAGTAAGGTATCTTAATCTCTGTGGGCCATGCAGTCTGTGTCGCAGCTATTCAGCTCTGCCATTTTAGTGGGAAAGCAGCCCGGATGATACTAAATACATGAGCAGCATGGCTGTTATCTTGATAAAACTTTATTTATAAAAGCAGACGGTAGGATGGACCTGGTCCTTGAACCATAGCTTGCTAATCCTTGGTCTAGTAAAAAAAAAAAACAAAAACCAAGCCTTGATTTGCAGCCTTTGCCCTGAGCGTATATACTCCCAATGTGACTGATTTCAAGTTATCAATGGGATGTCTCTGAAGGAGGAGCTGGGAAGAGATGCACAATAACACACCATTATATAAGATTTCCAACATATCTATATATACACAAAAGATGAAAACAACCTTAAGACCTTAAATAATAGTCAAATAATTAGAAAGTGATGAGTTTAAATATTTAGTACCTCTCTTTTTAATGTAATTAAATAAGTGGTGGCTGTCACAAGCCAGTAAAAGCTGGTAGCGGGCACCATGGTCTCTTATCACTTGCCAGATATTACACAAATTACATGTCCTCGATGGGCCTCAGTTTTCACCCTGCACAACAAGTATATTAGTACTTGCCTGAAAGGATCTTGGTATATATTTTGCCAGATTGTTGTTAGCATCTTAAACCGCTCTGCTAGATAATTGTGTCTGATTCTGATCCACCCCTCCACCACCAAATCTCAACTTTATACTTTCTCATAGGAAAATATTTAAGTGGTTATATAGATATAAAATCATACCTTAATGTTATAACTTGCATTTCTTTAAATTCTAGTGAAGCTACTACATATCTGTCCCTATTTGGTTTACTACCTGTCTGTGAGAGATTAGATTTTCTTCGTCAACTACAGCAAAATCTGGATTTGGAAACTCATTTCCTTTTTCCAGAATTACTGAAATAGTACCGATATAGATTTCTTGTATCCAAAGCTCCCCACCCTCTGCCAACCCATCCTATACAACTACTACCAGTACAGCCTTGGTGGGCCAAGTATTTGCATTAGTTTTCCCTTTAAAAAAAATATTGCTTGGCATTCTTGTTGGTTTATTCTTTCCAATAATTTGTCTTATCAAGTTACTAAATTCCAAAAATATTCCTGTGGGGACTGAAATTGTTCTTTCAGTTGACAGTATGCATTAAAATACAAAGTATTGTCATCTTTAATATTTTTGGTCTTCCCAGTCAGGAGAATGGTACAACTTCCTGTTTATTCTTGTCTTCTCTGTATCTGCCATTAAAGTTAAGCAATTTTATTAAATAATTTATTTGTCTTAACAAACCATATTTCCATATTTCATTGGTTCTAAGACATCATTTTTTCACATTTTTATCAGTGAAATTGGGATATGTCTTATAATTGATAACATGTCATGATTTAATTGGCACCAGTTTTTCCTTTCAATGCACTTTTTTTAAATTCAATTTTATTGAAATATATTCACACACCATGCAGTCATACAAAGTGTACATTCAATTGTTCACAGTACCATCATATAGTTGTGCATTCATCACCAAAATTAATTTTTGAACATTTTCATTACCACACACACAAAAGTAATAAGAATAAAAAAAGTGAAAAAGAACAATTAAAGTAAAAAAGAACACTGGGTGTCTTTTCCTGTTGTTGTTGTTTGCTTGTTTGCCCCGTTTTTCTACTCATCCATCCACACACTGGACAAAAGGGAGTGTGGTCACATGGCTTTCCCAATCAGATTCTCACCCCTCATAAGCTGCATTGTTATACAATCGTCTTCAAGAGTCATGGGTTCTGGGTTGTAGTTTGATAGTTTCAGGTACTTACTGCTAGCATACATACAGAAAAATAAACATATCCAAAGTGTGCCCCTCAATGAATTTTCACAAAGTGAAAACGCTCATATTCCCTGAGATTAAGAACCAGAACATTACCAGCACCAGAGAACTGTTTCATGTTGCTTTTCAGTCACAACCTCCCTAAGGGTAATCACTGCCTTGACTTTTGGCATCATAGGTAAATTTTACCTGTTTTTGAACTTTATATAGATGGAAATAAATCATATGTACTCTCTTGTGTTTGGCTTCTTTTACTCAATATTTTGTTTGGGAGATTTTTCCATACTCTTTGTATGTATTGTAGTTTGTACTTTATTATTATTTTTATTTTTTATTGTGCTTACATATCAATGTACAGCTATAACATAAATTTGCTGTTTTAGGCATTTTTAATCGTTCAATTCATTGGCACTAATTACATTTACAATGTTGTGCTATTATCACCACTAACCATTACTAAAATTTTGTCATTATTCCAAACAGAAACTCTGAACCCATTAAGCAATATTCCCCCTTCCCCACCCCCCATGGCACCTGATAACCTATAACCTACTCTGTCTTTGTGTGTTTGCTTATTTTAGGTGTTTCATATGAATGGAATCATACAACACTTGTCCTTTTGAGTCTGGCTTATTTCACTCAGAATAATGTTTTTAAGATACATCCAAGTTGTAGCATGTATCAGAACTTCATTCCTTTTTGCAACTAAATAATATTCCATCTATCATCTATGCATTTTCTTAACATTAGAGAGCATACATCATGCTCCTTGAACACAATACGTCCAGATACACTTCCTAAGAACAAGGGTATTCACTTATGGAACCACCTTAACTACAGCTATCAAGTTCAAGAAATTTAACATTGATACAGAGCTTACAGACCATTCTCCAATTTTTTACAATTGTCCCAATGTCTTTTTGGGCATTTTCTCCTCCATTATTAGATCCAGTCCCGGAGCATGTATTGTCTATGATTATTATGTTTCTTTAGTCTGTCTTTTAATTGTGATAACATATATACAACATAAAATTTCCCATTTCAACCACTACCAAGCATACAACTCTGTGGAATTAATCACAATCATAATATGTTACCATCACCACAGTCTATTACCAAAATCTTTCCTTTAATGTCTAGTTTATTTCACTCAGCACAATGTCTTCAAAGTGCATCCGTGTGTCAAAACTTCATTCCTTTTTATTACTGACTAATATTTCATCATAAGTATATATCACATTTTGTTTATCCATTCATCTGTTGATGGACACTTAGGTTGTTTTCACCTTTGGCTATTGTGAATGACACTGCAAATAACATTGATGTAGAAGTATCTGAGTCCCTGTTTTCAGGTCCTTTGGGTATTTACTCATGAGCGGAGTTGCAAGGTCATTTAGTAATTCTATGTTTAACTTTATGAGGAACTGCCAAACATTTCCACAGTGGCTGCACATTTTACATTCACATTAACAATGCACGAGGGTTCCAATTTCTCCACATCTAAACTTTTCTTTTAAATAATAGCCATCCTTGTGAGTGTGAAATTGTAGCTCATTGTGGTTTTGATTTGCATTTCCCTAATAACTAATGATATTGAACATTCTTTCATGTGCATATTGGTCATTTGTATATTTTCTTTGGAGAAATGTCTATTCAAGTCCTTTGCCCATTTTTTATTGGGTAGTTTTTCTTTTTGTTATTGAGTTATAAGAATATTTTATATATTCTAGATATTAAATCCTTATTAGATGTATTATTGCAACCATTTTCTCCCATTCTGCAGGCTGTTTTTTCACTTTCTTGATACTGTCCTTTGATGCAAAAAGGTTTTTAATTTTGATGTTCAATTTATTTTTCCTTTTGTTGCTTTTATTGTTGTATCCAAGAAATCATTATTAAATCTAAGGCCATGAAGGTTTTCCTCTATGAATTTTATGTGTTTAACTATTATATTTAGGTCAATAATCTATTTGAGTTAATTTTTGCATATGGTGTGAAGTATGAGTTCAACTGCACTCCTTAGCATGTGGAAATCCAGTTTTCTAAGCATCACTTATTGAAGAGACTATTCTTTCCCCACTGAATGGTCTTGGTATTCATGTTGAAAATCATATGGGTTTATTTCTAGACTCAATTTTATTCCATTGATCTATATGTCTATCCTTTGGCCAGTACAACACTGTTTTGCTTACTGCAACTTTGTAGTAAATTTTGAAATTTGAAAATGTGAGTCCTTCAACTTTGTTCTTCTTTTTCAAGATTGATTTGGCTATTCGGGATCCCAAATGAATTTTAGGATTGGCTTTCCATTTCTGCAAAAAAAAAAAAAAAAAGGCTTCTGAAGTTTTGATAGAGATTGCATTGAATTATTAGATCACTTTGATAGTACTGCCATCTTAACAATATTAAGTCTTCCAATCCATGAACATGAGAGTCTTGCCATTTATTTAGGTTTTCCTTAATTTCTTCTAGCAATATTTTGTAGTTTCAGTTTAGAAGGCTTCTCCTCCTCAGTTAAATTTATGCCTAGGTATTTTGTTCTTTTAAATGCTATTGTAAATAGAGAGTTCTCTTGATTTTCTTCTAGGATTACTCATTGCTGGTGTATAAAAACAAAACTGTTTTTTTTTGGTCTCTTGATCTTGTACCTCATAACTTTGCCAAATTAGTTTATTAGTTCTAGTAGGTTTCCAGTGGATTCCTTGTGACTTTCTATATATAGAAAATGTCATCTACAATGAGAGATAGCTTTACTTCTTCCTTTCCAATTTGAATGTCTTTTATTTCTTTTTCTTGCCTAATTGCTCTGACTGTAACTTGCACTGCCTGGTAGACGATGCCTGATAAACATTATCTGGTTCTTCTTTTCTTCACAGGAAAAGTTTTTGAAAAAGTAGGGTGTATATGTTCACAATTACTCCTTAATCCTCTGAAATTCAGCTTTCACCCAAACCTGTAAATAGCCTTCTCAAAAAGAACCAGTCAACTCTTCATTGCCTAATCTAGCACCTTCCCATTCATCATGCTACCTCATTTGCTACATCACTGAATATCATTGGCCTCTACTTTTTGAAGATCACTCCTATTTTTGGCTTCTCCTACTAGCTTTCAAACTGCTTCTCTTAAATCCACAGTCTCTTCTGCCTGCCCTTTAAAAGCGACTCTTCTGACTTTCAGGGAAGATGGTGGTTGAGTGTAGAAGCTGGGCAGTGAAGGGTGGGGATGGCCTGAGAGGTTGGTGGGTGTAAGCCATACAAATTACCAACAGGAAGGTCTGGAAGGATGCCCAGAGCCTGACTATGTTGCCTATCAATACAAGTGCGAAGTGAAGAATTTTAGGCAACCCATCCTTGCTAGAACTATTGCCAATTTTTTTCATTAGGCCTGAAACTGCTCTTATCGACTGAAGTCTTGTTCCTCAGTCCTTAAATTCTTACTGAAATAATTAAAATAATGTGTAAACAGGGGCAAACCATATCAGTATGGGCAGCCCGTGATGAGCACTGGCCACTTACTAGTAACATGGAGACATTTTTGCTACCATGCAGGGCCTTCTTGCCGTGGAGTTTTTGCATTGTGTCTCCACTGTTAGTGTGAAGAGGATCTGACGTTTGCTGTTGTCTGAAATAGGCACATCAAGCAGAGATCTGGGTTCTGTGAGGAAGGAGAGTTCTTTTCCATGACAGCACACCATTCGCAATTCAGCAATGAAGCACCTGGCTGTGTTCTGGTTTAGGTTCCCTTCTCACTCTACCTGGCTGACAGCTCTCAGAACTGGTGATCCCCAGTTGCACAGAACCTTTGCCCCTGATATACTGCTGCTGGTTTCTATCTGACAGGCCCTTTTCTTGCCTTCTCTGGTTTTCCACCTCTTATTTCTATATCCACCTTGGCTTAATAACAAGCTTTTTGCTTCTCAGACTCAGTGACCATTCTCCAATATTTCTGGTAATTGTTCTCTAGTCCCTATGTAGTACCACCCAGCTCTCCCTGCCCATCTAGTTCCAATCCAGTTGTATGCATAACTTTGCATCTGGCAATATAGTACCCTGTACAGTAGCCACTGACTAGTTCTTTTTATTGCCATCATCAAAGTAAAATCTTTGCCCCCTTGAAAAGATTCTGATTACTTCTGTGGGGAGACCCCTGCCCTTTACCCATGCCACATTTGATTCTGGGTTGATCCATTTCCTATCTTTTAGTCTTTAGTCCTTTAAATTGTGATCTAGGGGCCACAATGTTAGCCCCTAGAGATGCATTCTCCGAAGGCTGTCCTACACTTCACACTCCTAAATGAAAGTTCCCCAGACCTTGGGAGTTTCTGTAACTCTGCCTTCCTCAGTTGTGAGTTTCTATATCTTGTGGATAAGGCCACTGAGAAAATGCATGAACAGGCCTGCCCTATAGTGCCCCCCAAAGTATGTTCAGCTAACACTCCCTACCACCATCACCCTATTCTCTCTTGCCGTTTGAAAGCTGCAGGTAGTAAGCACTTGAGTGAGTGGGTTATTGTTGGTCTGTACCTAGAAAGCCTCCCATATACATACCTGGAGAATTTCCCAGCAAGTTTTGGGCAAGGTACTGAGTTTCACCACCTATCAGACAGATTTCTTCTTGGCTTCCTGATGTAACACAGTTACTAACCCCCAGACTGTACTATTATGTCAGTAGTAGCAGGAGCTGGGCCAAGCAGGATACCAGAACCACTGGCCCACTTGCCTCTGTGCACTGATTCTCAAATGGTTTAAAAGGGGGAGAAAGGTTGTTTTCTCTTCTTCCTTTGGAATACACCTTATGGCTTTCCTCCCTTCCTCCCTTTCTTTCACCAGAGGCCCTTTTTCAACCTGATATTCTGGGATCAGGTTGTTAATGGGTTTTGAAGAAATAAAGTGCTCTTAATTGATTTCCTGTAGTACCCACTGAACTTTATTTCCCAGATGGGATGTGGTCAGAAGGTGATGGCAGAAATCTTTTCTTGGCATGTGGTTTTATGTTTACTCTTGAAGAAGTGCATACCCTCTCTTATTTTGCTGGATGCCTTACTGAACTGGCATTTGTCTGGGTATAATTTTAAACCAGCTTCACCTAGTATATCAGTTTGGTCCCAACAGTCATCAGATGGCATACTTACATAGGGATAATTAGAGGGAGGTTTGTTTACAAAGAGACACTACTTACAAAGACATGTTCAGGATGTAGCAGAGGCACAAGAAAGGACAGTGCAAAAATCCGAGGCCAAAAGCAGCGAAATGGTTACTATTCCAAAGGGACCAGATACAAGAGAACCCAGAAGACCTCCTCAGTACACTGACCTTAGTCTTCCTGTACCCTCATCTCTTGCAGGGTCTCACTGGCAGAACCCAACAGGTAATCCAGGGAACATGGGAGTCCACTGAGGTAGTGCAGATGGGTCAGACTCCCAGAGCACAAAGCAAGATGGGGAGTGGATCTGGAGGAGTAGACCAGAGATATCTGGCAAATGAGGGAAGCCTATGATTGAATGAAATAAGTTTCCTGATACGCTTTGTGAATGATCTTCCAAAGATAATGATGTCCTTAACACCTGTAAAGGAATCCTTGTTACCCTCCACTTTCTTTATGAAGCCTGGAAAGATAGTAGAGTTCCTGAGATGCTAAGATATACTCTTTTACTAATTCAGTCAGATGGTGTCAAAGAAAAAATTGCACTGGTCAATGTCAAACAGACAAGGATGACTTTATTCAGGGGCTGCTATAGCAGGGGAGGAGAGAACAGAAACCAAGTCTGAATTCAATCCATTGATAAAAAGGACAGCAAGCTTTTTTAAGGCCTGAAGTGGGCTGGTGAAAAAGCTCTGGAGAATGACAGGGGGTTTGATCACTAGGAGCAGTGAGTGATTTACTGAGTTTGCATGTAGGACCACTCGGTTCAAAATATTTTTCTTTCCATTAATTAGGCTACCTGGAGTCTGTAGGGACCGGGAGGGAGGAAGAGGGTGATAAGGAACTACCTAGTTAGGAGGCTCTCAGGCACCTGGATAGTGGAAGGGCCAGGATGAGGGGGTGATCAGGGACCTAGAGTCCGAGGGAAGTCTGTCTAAAGTTTAGTCAAAGTAAAAGGAAGTTAAGGCAGTCTTGGACAATGGCGATAAAGATTTTCTCCTTTTTGAGATTACCAATATGGGATGATATACATTCTGCTCAGCTAACACAGGGAACTGTCAGCTCCCTGCAGAAAGGGGAGATGAGGCAGGAGCAAAGGAAGGCTGTTTGAGGCAAAGGAAGCATGCTAGATGGGAGGCCCAGCAAGGGAGAAAGAGCATGGGAATCTGTGGGCCAAGACCCCAGGGCATTTGGAGTTAGTGGCTTTCCCGGCTTTCCCAGGGAGGCTGGCCTGCCTCAGCATGATGGTCAGACTAGGAGCTTCTAAGAGTTTGGAAATTAGTATGGCTACAGTGTGCCCAGGATACTTAGGAGTGGCAGAGCAAGTAAGCCTGGGATTTAGGTAAGATACAGCATAGGGAGAGAGGTTAACAGCTCAGATTCTGGAGCCAGACGGCCTGAATTTACATCCTGGCTCTGCTCCTTACAGTCTCTTAACTTCTCTGTTCCTCGGTGTCCACATCTGTAAAATGGGAAAGATGATAGTAAACACTGCAGGGCTTCTTAGGAGGAGCCAATGAGATAACAATTACAAAGTTCTTAGAAAGAGCTCAGCACACAGACAGCATGATATAAGTTTGTTAAAACAAACTTCATCGCCCTACCTGTGCACCTTCTCTCAGGCCTGTCTAACAAGAGATTCCTGAGGGGGTGATGTTTTCCTTCCTATCTGTCAATGCACATGTCACTGACTCTTCAAGATTATAGGTTCCTGTAGTTTTTAGGGAAGAATGCTCAGAGCTGCCTCTCAGAAGAATAGACTCCTTTCTGAATAATGAAGCTGAGTGACTCCCTGCCCCTTGGGAACTGAGGAAGAAGTAGGTCGCAGGAGTCTCTTACTGTTTCAGGGGTAGGAGATTACCAAGGATATTTCTAGTCCCGGCTGGGTAGGATCACTCTGATATACTGCCCTTTGGTGTGGTCTGGCCTTTTAGCATCACCAGAACAGCACCTAACTTCCCCTGGCTGGGTAGTTTTCCTTGCTGACTAAGAGCAAATTCTGCCTTGGGCCAGGTAGTCTAAGTTCTGGGATTTGATACAGATCAGATAGAATAATTTTTGTATCTTAATTTTTGGGTTCTCATCAGGAGTATCCAACAGCCTTTCATCAAGGCAAGAAGTTTCTGCAGAACACATGCTGTCTGGTTCAAGAGGATCCTGTTGGGCCTGTTGTGTCTTGGTGAGATACTGAGAATGCAGGGAAGTGAGAAACACATTCATTTTAGAAATTCTGCCTTTTGTTAAGATGATTACCGGGGGAGAGACATTTTCTTTACAAACTAACTTAAAGGGCTATTTACTGCATGGATCTTAGTTACTTGAAGACAATACTGTATTGAGTTGCACTTCCAGGAATAAGTAAACTCTCAGAATAAACACTTTTTCAAACCCGTACTATTTGATAGACATATATTTCAGAGATACAGACTTATCTCTTTATTAGTGTCTTGATTTGATGTAGGGTCATGGTTCTTGTCATTATAAGAGAAGCCTGTGTTGTCAGTTACAGTTTGCTAGTTTCCTAATAAGATCAGTGGTATAAAATATTTTTTTTGAAGACAGCAAACTTCTGTTTAAAATATACTGTTAGTGAATATGGGACCTTAAAGTCAATATTAGAGGCAGCTGGGATGATGAGACCAAAAATTATATTTTGGGGTGCGAGTGATGGGGTGAGGATCATATGGCTCTGCTTCCTTGGTAGGAGTTTTGTTTACCACATTTTGGATGCAGCTTTGCTCAAGAGGAAGGGTGAAATGACTGGAGTTATAAAGTTTGGAGAAAAGGGACTGACTTTTGAAGAGTCTAATGGTAAATGCTGATTAAAGATAAAATAGAAGGGAGTCGCATTTCATTAGGGACAGGCGAATATATGCAATCACCAAAGTAAGTAGGATTCCCTTTGGGAGTTCTCAAGAAGAGAACAGTTAGAATCTATCCAGACCTTAGGGCCTGCAGCACAGTCTGACAATGAGGGCTGGGAGGCAAGGTCTCCGGAGGGTTCCTCTTGCTTTATGTCCCGTGGTTCAAGACCCTTGGAAGCTCTGCCTTGCTGATTGTCATGCTTCACTCTCTCTTTTTAGCTTATGCTGCCTACTTCCTGGCAGCTTGCATTTTGGATTTCCAGAGGGCACTGGCCTTGTTCGTCCTTACCTGTTTGGTGCTTGTTGTCCTGGCTCATCGCTTACTGAAAAGATTATTTAGTAAAAAATTAACAAGATGTCTGAAGCCTTTTCAGAACTCCTGCCTGAAGCTTTGGATGAAATGGTGAGTAAGATAAGAATCTCAACATCCCCGGCCCCACAACTGGTCCCAAACCCCAGCCCACTTCCCTTTTCCTCTTTCAGCATTTCCTGAGCTGTCTCTCAGGCCCTCACCCATACTTTTCAGAACTAAGGCAGAGAGAGAAAATATCAATGGACCTCTGCCTTCTGGGCTTCTTCAGTCCAGTTTCTCGAAGCCTTACGTCTCAACATTGCTGAGGGAGGGATTAAGTGTCAGAGAAGAGGTTCAGTCTGTTTATTGCAAGGGCCATATCAGAAATGAGAAAAAAACATACTCTTCAATGAAGTAATCAGAACAAAGAGGCTGGCAGCTGCATTAAGCTGTCAAATTGATTTGGTGGTCCTGTGTGTGTCTCTGAAATCCCTGATACTTTTATGCTGTTTTTCTCTTGGCCTCTAGAATTCCCACACCTAAGGGTGTATTTTATAATTCCTCAGAGATTTAAGGAGCAAAGTTACTATTCAGTTTATACTGAACTGGATTCCACAGCAGCCACAGATCTTCTAACTAACTATGGAATGCACATGTCTTTTGATCATAGGCCAGAGGTGACAGAATAACTTTTAGACTCTATAAAAGTTCCTCTTTTCTGCTCATTCTCCAACAGATGCTCAGAAAACAGGTGTTAAGGGTGTATGCAACAGCAACATCCTGGTTGGGGAAACCACACCAGAACACCAGAAAAATTTCAGATCATTGGTTCATTTGATCCTGAGTGGGGTGACAGAGATAAAAGGACTTTATTCATTAACAAGCTGGATCCTGGAAGTCATTTTTTATTCACTTGTAGTGAGATGCATTCACCGTGAGAACAGTTTTGAAATTCAGCACTGACACATGATGCCTTTTGTTGTTGTTGCACCTAAGGCATCTCAATGGACAACAGGCTCTTTCTGTTTTGCCATCTCCCTTCTAACTCTTTTCCCTTGAACTAAAAGGACTCCAACACTCAGATTCGAGGGAACCAGTTTGTGTATTGATCAAAAGTGTTTGGTACATTAAGGGACCATAAGTAGTTGATCTGTGGCTGGGCTTCTATTTTTGCACTTTGGGATGTAGTTGGAAAACTAATTGGGTAGGAAAGATTCATGGGAGACCAATGTTTACTTTTCCTCCTTCCATTTTTAATATTTTGGTTATTCATTGGGACAATCTTGAAGATTGGGTCTTTATATCACATTACTGATATGGAAACTCAAGGAAAATCACAAACTGTGATTTACGTCCTCATATTGGAATCTTTCAACTTTCTTTTGTGAGTAAGAGAGTTGGACGGAGAGAGGTGCTAGGTAGGGAGCTACCAGATGAATGATTCCCAAGATATGTCTCTGTGTCTAATGTTACAGCAAACTATTAAGTTATTCCAGTTAACTTTGGCATGAACTTCTATTTTTTAGAGGTAAAGTTAATTACTTGTGATTTATTCACTGACTCAATGACATGGTCTCTGGCATTTCTTCTTCAGGGTCCTCGGAGGAGCCTCCTTGGTTGGCCTTATCCTGTGGCTGGCTCTAGACACAGCCCAAAGGCCAAAGCAACTGATCTCCTTTGCAGGAATCTGCATGTTCATCATCATCCTCTTTGCCTGCTCTAAAAACCACCATGCAGTGAGTTTTGGTTACGCGGGTTGGGTGCAGTGACACCTAGCTAAGGGCCAAGTACTATTTCCAAAGTATACATGTCAAGTATTTATTGCAAAGGCATAGATCTAAGTTCTTAACAACCTCTGGAATTTTCTTCCTTCAAAAATTTTTCCCCTAAGAAAAGTTTAAAATATCTCAGAGGCTCTAGACTAGTTATTTTCAAACTGTAGGATAGAACCGTTAGTGAGTCTTGATATCAATCTAATGGGTCTAGGCCAGCATTAAAGAAAGAATGTAAGAAGAAAATAAAGAAGGAAAGAAAGAAAATAGAGTACAACAGAGAATATCAGTTTGCATCACACGTAGTAATGTTAAAGTATTGGTTTATGAAACAGCCTTTTACATGCTGCTGCCTTTTCCCTCTACATGCCCCTTGCTCACTACTCCATCTTACCCCAGATTTACTGTTAACTTCCTAGGTTGGTTCCAGCCAAAATACATGTGAATAGTTGATGAAGCACTCATGTTTAAAACTCCAACCAGGTAATGGACAAGTAGGGTTATAACTAACATTGGAATAATTTTCTTTTTGATCCCAGGTGTCCTGGAGGGCAACGCTTTGGGGCCTTGGTCTTCAGTTTGTCTTTGGGATCTTGGTCATCAGAACCAAACCTGGATTTACTGCATTTCAATGGCTGGGAAAGCAAGTTCAGGTACAAGAAACTGAATATGAGAGTTTATCTCTTTTAGAACCCTAAGGAAAGGAGATCAGACTGGGTCTTTTTTAATGACAGTGGTAAGAAAGGAGAGAATATACTGGGGTACAACTTAGAATATGAGTAAAGAAAAGAAAGTGAGTAAAGAGAACTGAGCTGCTAAGTCCTTCTGTCATTCAGTGAGCAGCTCATGGGACACAGCCCTCCCCCACATTGTCAAAGTGAGACACCTCAGTAGCAGCAGTAGGGACTAATCATGGATGAAACTGACCCCATCTTCCCCTGTGTCCTTCCTGGTTTCACTCTTGTTCTCTTTTTTCCTCCAGATTTTCCTGGACTACACTCTGGCTGGCTCCAGTTTTGTCTTTGGGGATACGCTAGTCAAGGATGTCTTTGCTTTTCAGGTCATATTTGCTTTATGGGCAGGAATGAGGGTCAACTGAGGGGGTAAAGCAGAGGATAAATATGTGTGTTCATAATAGTTTAACCATAAGAAGAGGATTTAATCCCATCAGCAGAGCAAACAGCATCACTTACCCTTTGACTGTTAGCATCCTGAAATTAACTGAAATGGGGATGGGGGAGGAAGGCTCAGATAACATCTCTTTGGCTTAGTACTGATGGGATAAAGATATTCAATACATCCTAAATTTATTCCTAAACTAGTATGCATTTAAATATCCATTGAGCATCTACACTGTATCAGATGCTCTTAGGATGCTAATTCTATCAGATGCCTGACACAGAGTCCACTTATGGTATACTTGAGCATATACAATGTAATGTCTCACCAGTGGCCTCATCAATCTCCCTACAGTCCTTACCAATCATCATTTTCTTTGGCTGCACGATGTCCATTCTCTACTACCTGGGCCTTGTGCAGTGGGTAATCCAGAAGGTGAGTCATTCTCCTACACAAGTCAGAATATGGGCCTTCATCTTGTGGTCTGTCAAGAGGCATGAAGATGATACTTATTTTGGGAAAATGTGCATATGTAGGATCTAGAGTGTGAGGGTAAGAACCAATGTGAAAAGGCAAACTCTTCCAGGAATGCCTGATGTCAAACGCTCAGGCTCAATTCTAGATATACTGACATGCAGAGCAGAGAAAAAAATGGTCTAGACTATCCTTTCATACTGAGTTTTAATCCATGTATTTTAGAAGTGAAAGAATCCTGAATTCTGGTCCAGGCTCTGTTGGTAACTTGTATTGTGGCCATAGGCTTTATAATTCTACTTCTCTAGGCCTTATTTTCCTTATCAGTAAAACAGAGGAGGGGTTTTGCTCAACACTCTCCAAGATTCCTCCTAATGTTAATGATTTATAACTCTGTATTCCTTTAGATCGCCTGTTTTTTGCAAGTTGCCATGGGCACCACTGCTACAGAGACCTTGTCTGTGGCAGGAAATATCTTTGTGGGTATGGTAAGCACCCAGAGACCTTCTGGTCCTTTTTTTTCCTCTGGGGAACTGAGAATTTGGCAGAAAACAGATCAAGAAAGGCATGCTTTCCTTCTAAAAAGTCAAATAAATGAAGACTCTACAAGCAGCCAAGGGCTGATGAAAGAAAACTCAGAAGCTCAAAGGAGACTCGGCTCTTTGCTTTCACTCTCATGCCTGATAATAATTACCTGGGCATACTTAATCTGGACATCCTTAGTCTCTGATCCAACTTCTTACCCAGGACTTTATGAGAATGTCCATGTCCATATCTTCAGGGACTAGGAAGAGTGCTTGATCTATATCTGGTTTCTCCCTGTGACTCCCTGTAACTCTTGTTTTCCAGGATCTCTAAGGAGGCAATAGCTTGCCTCGCTCAGGGCTAACACCCAGTGTCTTCCCCATAACACTTGTTTGGTACATTTGTTTGTATGGAGTAGGTACCTAATATATGCTATTGACCCATCAACTCAATGTTAGGAACCATGGCTGTCAAACTGACAAGGATTTAGTATGGAGGTCTTTCTCTCCCAAGGCCCTAGGCCGATTACCTGCTTCTGAAATGTTCTCAGAGTACTTCTGGATACCTCTACCATAGAACTCACTGTATTTTGTGGAAATCATCCATTATATCTTAGTTTCCTCTATTAGACTGTAAGGGCCTAAGAGCAAGAATTTTGCCTTACTCATATTAATATTCCTGGTATGTAGAACACTATGCACATAACTGGCACTCAAATGATAAATAAAATTATCTCAGGTCAATACTAGATATAGTTTACATGGCTGGGCCTTCACAATCTCCTACCATTTTTGCAAACATTATTTCTTTGGAATCTTTCATCAATGGGGGTTAGATCATCTATTTGCAATTCATTTAATGAGTCCTTTTTAAGCATCTAATATGTACTCAGTAGGTGCACTGTACTCCCTAAGTTTATTCAGTAAGTTGTTTTAGACATTGAGAGCATACAAAAGAAATATACCATTTCTCTCCTATAACATTTTAAAACGTAAATAGATAAGACACGCACGTATGAAAATAGGTGAGAACAATGCCAGCCAGGATAGATGAGGTCAGAGGGAATGCAGCAGATGCCGGGGGGCCTGAGAGCAGAGACTGGAGCTCACTAAGTGGGGCTGTGTCTCACTAGAACACTCATGCTGGAGAGATGAGGGTCTAGTGGGCCCAGTCCCGGGGGGTGGGGTGGGCACTCCAGGGCGGGCAGTCACACCCTCTTGGAATCTGACTGGCTTCTCCTTGTTTACAGACAGAGGCACCTCTGCTCATCCGTCCATACCTTGCAGACATGACACTCTCTGAACTGCATACAGTGATGACTGGTGGGTTTGCCACCATTTCAGGCACTGTGATGGGAGCCTTTATATCCTTTGGGGTAGGCACGGTCTGCTTGATCTCTCCTGGGTGAGCTGAGTTCTGGCTTTGGCAGAGAGACTGAGCCCTAAATCTGGCCTTTCAGATTGACCCGGCATCCTTGATTTCTGCCTCGGTGATGGGTGCCCCTTGTTCTCTTGCCTTGTCAAAGCTGGTATATCCAGAAGTGGAAGAGTCCAAGTTCAAGAGTGAGGAGGGAGTAAAACTGCCTCATGGGTGAGTCCAATGAGACATTTAATTTGGGAGGTGAAGCCAGATGCAGCAAAGAGTGGTGCTGCAGTGGTGGAGGCTTCAAGTCTCCCCAAGGGGGTGTAAGATGATTCCATATCCCCTCTTGCCTAGCTCTGCCTCTAGATGACCACGTTGATTTTCTTCTTTTGCTTAACCCTTCTACCTGCCTCTAGTTTCCGCATGCCATTACCCTTTGTCCTTGGACTCAGTGTGATTTCACAACAATTATTTCTGAAACTGCTTCAGAGTAATTTCCATTAATAGGGTCACTGAAATATCCCCATCCCCTCTCAAACTAGCCTTGTACCCTTTTGGGATCAGTGGAATTTCTCTTTTCTGAGGGGCTGACATCATCTTCTTCCCCTTACTCCCGATAACCACAGGAAGGAGAAGAATGTCCTGGAAGCTGCCAGCAATGGAGCCGCAGATGCCATTGGTCTTGTGACTAACATAGCCGCCAATCTGATTGCCTTTTTGGCTGTGCTGGCCTTCCTCAATGCCACCCTCTCCTGGCTAGGGGACATGGTAGACATACAGGGCCTCAGTTTCCAGGTAAATTATTACATTTGTTGGGCTGCCCCTCTGGGATGTGGTTAAGTAATCCTTGAACTGGGCATGTTCTCCTCACCCACAGTAAGGTGAGAAAGAATGAATAAGAGAAGGGTGGAGGAGACTGAGCCAAGGCTCCAGAGAAGGTCCTGGTTCCTGACCTTTGTTATTTGTTCTTCCTTTTCATTGAGGTCATCTGCTCCTATCTTCTAAGGCCCATGGTCTTCATGATGGGTGTGGAATGGGCAGACTGTCCAATGGTGGCTGAAATGGTGGGGATCAAGTTCTTCATAAATGAGTTTGTGGCCTATCAGCGACTCTCTAAATACAAGGACAGCCGTCTCTCTGGAGTGGAAGAGTGGCTTGGCAGTGAGAAACAGTGGATTTCTGTAAGTGGCAATCCAGAAAAGTATAAGTAGCATGAGGTCTCAGCCATGGCTATCACTGGGCAGACAGAAAGTGTTACCCACAAGTTTGTTGCAGACCCACAGATCTCCTTCCAGTGCCCCAGGCCCACCCACAAAATAAGCACAATATTGTGCTTAGCAGCCTGTGTTTCCAGTACCTGAGCTACCTTGAAGTCTGGCTGCTATTTCTCCCCAACCCTCCGACCAGCTTCTCTCTCTAATGTAATGTTGGGTCTTCACAGTTGGGGCAGTCTGGGGCAGACAGTATTTTTTGATGGTCTAAGGACCCCTTCTTCATTTATAAGTTCAAATTACTCGAAGTTGATCTCTTTCTCTCGCCTTCTGTCTGCCTAGCTCTTCCCTCTCAATCATCCTTATTCCTGGGTCTTCTTGTTCTTAGGCTCCAACAAGAACAGCCTTGGGAAAAAAGTCCCCCTTGGTGGGTTCTACATCATTATCCCTTTAACAACTCAGGGAGCAGCTATTTTCTGAGCATCCCTTCCACATTCTTTAGGTAATGTGGAAAAGATTGGGGGTTCTGAGTACTCTGAACTTCTATCATGATTCAAATACTGCACATGTGCGACTGGGTTTTTTTTTTTTTTTTTTTTTTTTCCCCCTAGGAGAGAGCTGAAATCATTACAACATTTTCACTCTGTGGATTTTCCAATCTTAGTTCCATAGGAATCACACTGGGAGGCTTGAGTGAGTTAATTCATTTTCCCAGCTCTGCAATAAGCCAGCCAGAATCCAACTTCTGTGGTGGCCAGTCCTGCTGCTTTAGTACAAGTTGAGACCAGATAGGGGAATTGATGTGAAACAGGCCCTCTCAGTTAATTAGGAGCTAAGGCAATCACATTATCTTGCTATGCATGGAGCCCAGGCTGGGTTTACAATCTCAACTTCAGTTACCTTTTTCCTTTAGCCTTTCCAATAAGTGGTGTTGTTTCATGGTCCTTCCCTTTCCCCAGAATCTAGGCAAGCTCCTTCTCCCTTAGCTGGGCTCCTGGGCATGTAGGACCTGTGCCAGGCTGTGAAGCCAGCAGCTTTCCTGTTCCCTGTGCTCCACTTTGCAGAGGAAGCACCTGAAAATCGGAGACCCAGACAATGAATTTTATTTTTATTTTCCCTGTGTGGGAGAAAATATTATGATATTAATTCTATTTTGCCACTTAATTGGGCATGGTGCATATGTAAGTAAAAATATTTTGTTTTTTAGTCAGTAGTGAAGGTACTTTCTGAAATCAGGCAGCACACTAGTTGTCTTCACAGAAGCAGGGGCTGCACAAGGACTCAAAAGACAAATAAAAGCAGCAGACACATGAGGCAGATGATAGTAACAGCAAATGGTGTGAAGCATTGAGTTAAAAGCTGCAAGTAATCAAGTGTGGAGGGGTGAGTATTTGAAGCCGACATAGATATACTTAGGCTGCTGCAGATATTGCTGAGTGTAGGTGATGGTTGAAGGAAATAAGAAGAAAGTGGAACTGTCCTTGAGGGCAGAGACAGGGGGAAATGACTAGCAGATTCCAAGAGTTAGGAGATCCAAGTTAGAGACGGATCTTGGAAGAAATGGACTACAGGAAGAAATACAACTACATGGGTCCATTTTTTATGACAATTATATCACCAGGTAGAAACATTAAATTCATTTATTTGGTAACTGATCGAACAATTTAAAGGTGAAATAATTTCCTTTCAGTTTTTTTCTCCCTTCCGCTATACAGTTGTCTGTATTGTATTCTGATTATGAGATTGCCCTCTAATCATAGGCTTTGCATTTTATGTCTAAGGCGGAGGTGAAAGTTGCCCTCCTTATCCCTTTGCCTCAAAATATCAAAACAGTCCACCTAATTCTGGCTCAGACTTAATGGTACAGGTGTCACTTGGCAAACACCCAGGTATGTGCACCAGTATGGAACAACTCAGAACCTTGCTTGATCCAGATACAGCTTGGGAATATTCATGGAAGCACTAAAATTGCCTGATCTGCTTAGGGGCAGACACACAATTCTTGTTCTGAGTCAGTGAACCTTCAGGACTAATGTACATACACACTTCTGGCCTCTGAGAGTGGGTGGTAAGGATGCTATTCACCTGCTGTGTTTGGTTCCTCTGCATTCTTCTAAATGGGAGCTTGTGATTTATCCTCACTGCCTGGTGGGGAAGAGATCAAGTTCTTCTGTCTTGTCTGCAGCATCGATGATACCCCAACGGAAGAGTGAATTGTCCAAGACTGTGGTCAGTGCCCTCTTCACAGGGGCTTGTGTGTCCCTTATCAGTGCCTGCATGGCAGGTAGGAGTCTCAGCTTGGCCCCTTGGCAAGAATCACTTCCCTAGATCATGCCAGGATCTCCATCAGAACACTGATTTAACCACCCACCCCACAGATGCACAGACAAGGCAGCTCACCTACAGTCTTTCCAATCTACACCCGAACGAAGACTGTGTAAAATCCTGCCCTTAGTATCTCTCTCTCCTTTCTCCAGGAATCCTCTATGTCCCCATGGGAGCTGAAACAGACTGTCTCTCCTTCCTGAACACAAATTTCACCAGTAGCAGCTATGAGACCTATGTGTGCTGCAAACAGCTCTTCCAGAGGTGAGCACCAGGATCCTCGCTGCCTCCTCGAGAGGCAGCACTGCACCCTCCACTCGGGGATCTTCTGGATTGGGGGTGCCAGAGAGAGTGTATGAGAGGGAGATGGGCATCTGTGATGGCCTGGAGCTGTGTTCTTCTATTAAGGACATCTTCATTATTAGCTCTAGAGTGGACAGGTGACAGGCTTTAAATATATTGATGGAGTACTGAGAAGGAGAAGGGCAGGGGGAGAAGTAAGGAAGGGGATTTCCCTAATTAGAAATTATTATATTTATAGTGTTTATAATATAGATGGGTTGTAGGCAAAGACCTAAGAATTTGTGCGCTTCGTCAGACAGGAATATTGAAGACTTGAAGGGGATAAAGTTGAACTGATAAAATCCAGATGGGTTCAGATAGTATGTAAATGAATTTGCTGACAAAATTCTGGACTATTGAAAGAAGAGACTGTATCATGAAGCTAAAAGAACTAGTTCTAGGACACACAAAAGGAAGGAGCTGAGGAACTACAATATTTGGTGCTGCCAAAGTAAACAGTGTGTTCTATGTATTGGGGGTGATATGTGTGTGTGTTGGGGGTGATGAGGATGAGTGAAGAGATTTCTGGAAGATAAGGCTGAAAGATATGGAAGATACAAGGCTTTGTATTAAATGCTAAGGAATTTAGGTTTTGGCCTGGAGAGATCTGTACACTGGCATGATCAGATACGCTCTTCCCAAAGATCATTTGGATGGCAGGGAGACCAATAAAAACACTGCTGTAATACTCCAAGGAAGAGACGACAAGGGCTGATACTACATGCTTGTGAGAATGGAGATACACTGGACCAAGTAGAATCAAATCGGATTGGTCATTGGCTAGATAGGAGGGAGGGGCAGGGTGAGGAGAGAAAGGAGTCTCAAGTGACTCTCTCCTCTCTGACTTGGGCAAGTGGATCTAAGGGGCTGTGGATCTAAGGGGCTGAGAGGAAGAGAATGGGAGTAAGTGGGGGTGATTATGGCTTAATTCAGTTCTGGATATGTTGACTTAGAGGTACCTGTGAGACAACCATGTGAAGCTGCTCAGAAGCCAACTGGGATCTGGGTTCAAGTAAAAAATCAGAACTGGAGATAGATTTGGAAGTCATCATTATGCAGGTGATCCATTCACTGTACAGATAGATATTTGAGTGCTAGCTGCTTAACAGGTTACTAGGCTATATTAACCCCTGTGTTTGGAGGTAATTATCAGAGGAGGCAGCCAGTGTCCTCCAAAAAATAATTCTTCGATGTACTATTAGAGAGACAAATTGTAAGATGGATAGATTGTTGGTCTGCCATAGTTTAGTTCTTATATTCTTGTAGCAGTTCAGCGGATAACAATATAACAATAATCTAGAGTAAATGAATGAACTGAAAACTTTTGTTTATATCTTTATATCACTGAACTTCACTCAAAAATTAATAAAATATTCTTTTTCATTTCTGTCTTCAAAGCTGCAACTGACTTTTTGCCTAAGGTCCCATCCTAAGGATCATTAGCTTCTAGAATCTGAAAGAGTTTTTGTCCAATTAATTTTTTCTAATTATGCCTGAGCTGTTTTCCTTTCTCTAGAAGAAAGTGGCCTCGGGATACCACCTCATTTTTTACAATAGATGCAATGTTAAATCACATTGTGAAACATTATAACCTCACCTCAGTGATGTCTGGGAAACGAAGTTCCCAAAAGGACTGTGGTTAAGAATTGGGCACAGGAGCAGAACACACTGTATAAGATTTCTTGCTAGTATTATTGTGGGCATGAATGAGAAAATAAACTTCATTGGGTCCTATTTATTTGGCCATTGCTGATAATTCCATTTATAGGTCCTCCCCTCTCTCCCAAATATTTGGTACAACTTGTTGACACAGTGTTGTTGGACTGTATTTATCTGACCCACTCTCTATCCCTCCGGCTTTTCATTTCAGTACTTCTTTGAATGGCACCAGCCCTCCTTCTTTTTCTGGTCCTTGGGAAGACAAAGAGGACAGTACCAGGGCCCTGGCTAACTGCTGTGGACTCTACAACCACTCCATCTGTGCCTAAAGCTGGTCCGTGCCCATAACCATCCTGGTCCTGCAGGTTTTTGATGGCAATGACATTTCATTTATGTACTCAGAGTTTTCTCACTCTGCATTTAAGTCACCAAGATCTTTAACAGCAAATATAAAAGTTTCATTTTGGTACACTGTATCCTGATAATGAAAACTAGTATTTGTCTTTCAGGATTTAGTGGAATTGAATAGGAAATTCTTCATGGGCTCTGCCTGAGCTGAAATTTGAAATAATAAACATTACCACATAAAAAAAAAATCATGCAAATCTTGCTTCTAGTTGCTTTCTTAAAAGTTATGTGATGCAGTGTGCTATAAATGTGATTTGGTATGTAACGTGTATTGGGGGGAGAAAAGCTGTATTTCTTGGAGTACTGTGGGTGAACTGTTTGTGTTACTAAAATTACATATGAAAGGTACATGAATTTTTAATAAGATGTTTTTTGGTTGTCACACTTTTGTAAATCTGAAAACTCCTTAACATTATTACATGGTAAAAAAAAAATAAACTTCTTGTGTACAAAATTTCTAAAGAACTTGTTTCTGAAAGGCCTTGACTTTGATTGAGTGCTTGGCTTCAGTGTCATATTTGCTCCAGGTTTACAGGGAATTTTTTAAAACAGTGGCTTTCAGTGATAAGGGGGAGCAATTTTGCCTCCCAGGGAACAACTGTTTGGACACATTATTGGCCGTCACAACTGGATGGTACTACTGGCATCTAGTGGAGTAAAGGCTGGGGAGGCTGGGAAAACATCCACCCTACCATGCACAGGTCAACCTACCACAACAAAGAATTTTCTGGCCCAAAATGTCAACAGTGCTGAGGTTGAGACACTCTTATTTCAAATTTTTAATATGCTTATTATATTTAGTATTATTTATAATATTAATAACATTATAGCCTTAAGTAAAGTTTCAGAAGGATGTAGGAGTTCTTCAAAAAGTTAAACAGAATTATCACGACTCAGCAATCCCACTTCTACGTATATACCCCAAAGAATTGAAAGCAGGTGCTCAAGCAAGTAAACGAACATGAATGGTCGTTGTAGCATAATTCACAACAGCCAAAAGGTGGAAATAACCCAAATGTCCATCAACAGATGAAAAGATAAATTGTGGAATATAAATACAATGGAATAGTACTCAGCCAAGCAAAGGAAGGAAGTACTGATGCATGCTACAATACGGATGAACCTCCAAAACATTACGCTAAGTGAAAGAAGCCAGACATGAAAGATCACACATTGTATGATTCTATTTATATGAAATATCCAGAATAGATAAATCCATAAAGACAGAAGGCAGACTGGTCATTGCCAGGGGCTATGGGGAGGGGTGAATAGGGAGCAACTGCTTAATGGATATGGGATTTTATTTTGGAGTGACGGCTATCTTTTGGAACTAGATAGAAATGGTGTTGGCACAACATTGTGAAAGTACTAAATGCCACTGCAATTGTCCACTTTAAAATTGCTAATTTCATGTTATGTGAATTTTATCTCAATAAATTATTATTTTTTAAAAAGGATGTAGGGAGACTGGTGAGCTGTAAGTTTTAGTTACTCCTCCAGGAAAGTAGGTAAAAAGCCAGGAACTGCGTGGACTGGACACCACAGAGCAATCTGTCTTTGGGCATACTTCATACAACACTCATGAAAACGTGGAACTGCTGAGATCAGCGAAATCTGTAAGTTTTTGCGGCCAGGGGACCCGCGCCCCTCCCTGCCAGGCTCAGTCCCGGGGGAGGAGGGGCTGTCAGCTCCGGGAAGGAGAAGGGAGAACTGCAGTGGCTGCTCTTATCGAAAACTCATTCTACTGATTCAAACTCCAACCATAGATAGACTGAGACCAGACACCAGAGACTCTGAGAGCAGCCAGCCCAGCAGAGAGGAGACAGGCATAGAAAAAAAACAACACGAAAAACTCCAAAATAAAAGCAGAGGATTTTTGGAGTTCTGGTGAACACAGAAAGGGGAAGGGCGGAGCTCAGGCCTTGAGGCGCATATGCAAATCCCGAAGCAAAGCTGATCTCTCTGCCCTGCGCACCTTTCCTTAATGGCCCTGGTTGCTTTGTCTATTAGCATTTCAATAACCCATTAGATCTCTGAGGAGGGCCGTTTTTTTTTTTTTTTTTTTTTTTTTTAAATCCTTTTTGCTTTTTCTAAAACAATTACTCTAAGAAGCTCAATACAGAAAGCTTCAAAGAATTGCAATTTGGGCACGTCAAGTCAAGAGCAGAACTAAGAAAGCTCTGAGACAAAAGGCAATAATCCAGTGGCTGAGAAAATTCACTAAACAACACAACTTCCCAAGAAAAGGGGGGTGTCCGCTCACAGCCACCATCCTGGTGGACAGGAAACACTCCTGCCCATCACCAGCCCCATAGCCCAGAGCTGCCCCAGACAACCCAGTGTGACGGAAGTGCTTCAAATAACAGGCACACACCACAAAACTGGGCGTGGACATTAGCCTTCCCTGCAACCTCAGCTGAATGTCCCAGAGCTGGGAAGGTGGAGCAGTGTGAATTAACAAAGCCCCATTCAGCCATCATTTCAGCAGACTGGGAGCCTCCCTACACAGCCCAGCAGCCCAGAACTGCCCTGGGGGGACGGCACTCACCTGTGACATAGCACAGTCATCCCTCAACAGAGGACCCGGGGTGCACGGCCTGGAAGAGGGGCCCACTTGCAAGTCTCAGGAGCCATACGCCAATACCAAAGACTTGTGGGTCAGTGGCAGAGACAAACTGTGGCAGGACTGAACTGAAGGATTAGACTATTGCAGCAGCTTTAAAACTCTAGGATCATCAGGGAGATTTGATTGTCAGGGCCAACCCCCTCCCCGACTGCCCAGAAACACGCCCCACATACAGGGCAGGCAACACCAACTACACACGCAAGCTTGGGACACCAATTGGGCCCCACAAGACTCACTCCCCCACTCACCAAAAAGGCTAAGCAGGGGAGATCTGGCTTGTGGAGAACAGGTGGCTCGTGGACGCCACCTGCTGGTTAGTTAGAGAAAGTGTACTCCACGAAGCTGTAGATCTGATAAATTAGAGATAAGGACTTCAATTGGTCTACAAACCCTAAAAGAACCCTATCAAGTTCAGCAAATGCCACGAGGCCAAAAACAACAGAAAATTATAAAGCATATGAAAAAAAACAGACGATATGGATAACCCAAGCCCAAGCACCCAAATCAAAAGACCAGAAGAGACACAGCACCTAGAGCAGCTACTCAAAGAACTAAAGATGAACAATGAGACCATAGTACGGGATATGAAGGAAATCAAGAAGACCCTAGAAGAGCATAAAGAAGACATTGCAAGACTAAATAAAAAAATGGATGATCTTATGGAAATTAAAGAAACTGTTGACCAAATTAAAAAGATTCTGGACACTCATAGTACAAGACTAGAGGAAGTTGAACAACGAATCAGTGACCTGGAAGATGACAGAATGGAAAATGAAAGCATAAAAGAAAGAATGGGGAAAAAAATTGAAAAACTCGAAATGGAACTCAGGGATATGATAGATGATATGAAACGTCCGAATATAAGACTCATTGGTGTCCCAGAAGGGGAAGAAAAGGGTAAAGGTCTAGGAAGAGTGTTCAAAGAAATTGTTGGGGAAAACTTCCCAAATCTTCTAAACAACATAAATACACAAATCATAAATGCTCAGCGAACTCCAAATAGAATAAATCCAAAAAAACCCACTCCGAGACATATACTGATCACACTGTCAAACATAGAAGAGAAGGAGCAAGTTCTGAAAGCAGCAAGAGAAAAGCAATTCACCACATACAAAGGAAACAGCATAAGACTAAGTAGTGACTACTCAGCAGCCACCATGGAGGCAAGAAGGCAGTGGCACGATATATTTAAAATTCTGAGTGAGAAAAATTTCCAGCCAAGAATACTTTATCCAGCAAAGCTCTCCTTCAAATTCGAGGGAGAGCTTAAATTTTTCACAGACAAACAAATGCTGAGAGAATTTGCTAACAAGAGACCTGCCCTACTGGAGATACTAAAGGGAGCCCTACAGACAGAGAAACAAAGAAAGGACAGAGAGACTTGGAGAAAGGTTCAGTACTAAAGAGATTCGGTATGGGTACAATAAAGGATATTAATAGACAGAGGGGAAAAATATGACAAACATAAACCAAAGGATAAGATGGCTGATTCAAGAAATGCCTTCACGGTTATAACGTTGAATGTAAATGGATTAAACTCCCCAATTAAAAGATATAGATTCGCAGAATGGATCAAAAAAAATGAACCATCAATATGTTGCATACAAGAGACTCATCTTAGACACAGGGACACAAAGAAACTGAAAGTGAAAGGATGGAAAAAAATATTTCATGCAAGCTACAGCCAAAAGAAAGCAGGTGTAGCAATATTAATCTCAGATAAAATAGACTTCAAATGCAGGGATGTTTTGAGAGACAAAGAAGGCCACTACGTACTAATAAAAGGGGCAATTCAGCAAGAAGAAATAACAATCGTAAATGTCTATGCACCCAATCAAGGTGCCACAAAATACATGAGAGAAACACTGGCAAAACTAAAGGAAGCAATTGATGTTTCCACAATAATTGTGGGAGACTTCAACACATCACTCTCTCCTATAGATAGATCAACCAGACAGAAGACCAATAAGGAAATTGAAAACCTAAACAATCTGATAAATGAATTAGATTTAACAGACATCTACAGGACATTACATCCCAAATCACCAGGATACACATACTTTTCTAGTGCTCACGGAACTTTCTCCAGAATAGATCATATGCTGGGACATAAAACAAGCCTCAATAAATTTAAAAAGATTGAAATTATTCAAAGCACATTCTCTGACCACAATGGAATACAATTAGAAGTCAATAACCATCAGAGACTTAGAAAATTCACAAATACCTGGAGGTTAAACAACACACTCCTAAACAATCAGTGGGTTAAAGAAGAAATAGCAAGAGAAATTGCTAAATATATAGAGACGAATGAAAATCAGAACACAACATACCAAAACCTATGGGATGCAGCAAAAGCAGTGCTAAGGGGGAAATTTATAGCACTAAACGCATATATTAAAAAGGAAGAAAGAGCCAAAATCAAAGAACTAATGGATCAACTGAAGAAGCTAGAAAATGAACAGCAAACCAATCCTAAACCAAGTACAAGAAAAGAAATAACAAGGATTAAAGCAGAAATAAATGACATAGAGAACAAAAGAACAATAGAGAGGATAAATATCACCAAAAGTTGGTTCTTTGAGAAGATCAACAAGATTGACAAGCCCCTAGCTAGACTGACAAAATCAAAAAGAGAGAAGACCCATATAAACAAAATAATGAATGAAAAAGGTGACATAACTGCAGATCCTGAAGAAATTAAAAAAATTATAAGAGGATATTATGAACAACTGTATGGCAACAAACTGGATAATGTAGAAGAAATGGACAATTTCCTGGAAACATATGAACAACCTAGACTGACCAGAGAAGAAATAGAAGACCTCAACCAACCCATCACAAGCAAAGAGATCCAATCAGTCATCAAAAATCTTCCCACAAATAAATGCCCAGGGCCAGATGGCTTCACAGGGGAATTCTACCAAACTTTCCAGAAAGAACTGACACCAATCTTACTCAAACTCTTTCAAAACATTGAAAAAAATGGAACACTACCTAACTCATTTTATGAAGCTAACATCAATCTAATACCAAAACCAGGCAAAGATGCTACAAAAAAGGAAAACTACCGGCCAATCTCCCTAATGAATATAGATGCAAAAATCCTCAACAAAATACTTGCAAATCGAATCCAAAGACACATTAAAAAAATCACACACCATGACCAAGTGGGGTTCATTCCAGGCATGCAAGGATGGTTCAACATAAGAAAATCAATCAATGTATTACAACACATTAACAAGTCAAACGGGAAAAATCAATTGATCATCTCAATAGATGCTGAAAAAGCATTTGACAAAATCCAACATCCCTTTTTGATAAAAACACTTCAAAAGGTAGGAATTGAAGGAAACTTCCTCAACATGATAAAGAGCATATATGAAAAACCCACAGCCAGCATAGTACTCAATGGTGAGAGACTGAAAGCCTTCCCTCTAAGATCAGGAACAAGACAAGGATGCCTGCTGTCACCACTGTTATTCAACATTGTGCTGGAAGTGCTAGCCAGGGCAATCCGGCAAGACAAAGAAATAAAAGGCATCCAAATTGGAAAAGAAGAAGTAAAACTGTCATTGTTTGCAGATGATATGATCTTATATCTAGAAAACCCTGAGAAATCAACGATACACCTACTAGAGCTAATAAACAAATTTAGCAAAGTAGCGGGATACAAGATTAATGCACATAAGTCAGTAATGTTTCTATATGCTAGAAATGAA